>NC_137050.1:43540910-43552687 GCF_032717465.1 Coenobita brevimanus | reverse complement strand
ACCTCAGATGACTGAGTGCATTCTTTCGTCTTGGTTCTCTTTCTGTTTGAACAAGTCTTGTTTAAACTTATTATTTTTCTTTTAATAACGAAAAATCATTTAGTCTAACCTGGTACAGAGCTTGACTCATACAAAAGATACTAATTTAGGTAATGCCACTGGCCGTGTTGGTTCGGTACGGAGCTCCGATGTCGCACGTCTGCCTCGATTAACTCCCTGTGTGTGTGTGTCTGTGTGTGTGGATTGTGAAGAATGGATGGGACAGGATACGATGTGACTGCAGAAGTGCAGAGAGAGGTGGAGTATTGAAGACTATTGACACCATGCATCAACAGAATCTTTCGATGTTATGGGTATAAGCTAGGAACTGAAAATGATATATATAAGTCAGTGTGAAGATGGGAGAAGGAGTTACAGACCATCAAGAAGGTTGAGACAAATGGGTGTGTAATAAAATGATGTACAGAAGCTAATGAGACTCGGGAACTGCCAGGCGATGGAGTTGGTGTGTTGAGCTGTGTAAGGAGGAGAAAATGAGTGCTTGGCACCCCTTCCAATTACTTGAGTTCTGTCGATGACTTCTCTTTTTTATTATAATTAGGAAATATAAGATTCATGTATATGGGGAAAAAATATATATATGGATTATTCTTTGAGGTGAGTGATGATTGTCGGTGCTTGAACGGTAAATGATGGACTGTGTGACACATCTTAATGGCTATGCTGTTGATTAGCTCTGCAAGTATAAATCTTTTTCCCTTGCTTCCTGGGCCCGACATCATCTCATTTGTGGGTGGGAAATTACAGGCGAGATGATGGTGATGGTGATGATGGAATCTTCAATCGTTTGCCATAAAAGACACACACACACACACACACGCACGCACACACACCACAAAGAATAAATTCTCCTACGCCCAGGAGACGATTAAATGCAGGAGGTAAATAAGTTCAAGAACATTTTATAATTGTAAAAGAAAGATCAAGCCAAGTCAGCTTTCAGTCCCGAGCCTCACTAACCAGACCCAGTTATCTGCCTGCTTTGGCTGTACTGCCTTATATTCGTCATGTGAAGAGAAGTCTCACAGTCCCTTCATCTGCTTATCTTCCTACTTACTTCTATATCAGTCTTTAATTCTCTGTGCGTATGGTCTGTCCATCTATTACTGTTTCCATGTATTTGTCTCTCCATACAAGTATAAATTGCTTGGCCCTTGTGTCTGTTTCTCTGTTACCCTGTCTCTGTCTGTGTGTGTCTCTCCTAGGTCCACTCATCAATCCATCCACCAACCCGCCTATACGCACACACTCACCGACGCACGCACGCACGCACTCACACTCACACACACACACACACACACACACACACACACACACACACACACACACACACACACACACACACACACACACACAATGAAAGCAAAGAATGGTCTGGAAGAGAACAAAACTGGGTTATCTATTAGCACTTGAAGAATGAATGCATATAAATCTTTACTTCCCAATCCATCCATCCCACCACCCACTCACATCTTATCGAATAATATATCCACCTCCTACTCATCCACCCACAGATCCATCCCTCAGTCTATCTACCTCTTATCCATCAATCCATCCATCCCCTTCTCCCTCACACATCCATCCATTCTTCGCTATGTTGACGCCTTTTGTATTTTATTCTTCCCGTCTTCAGATCACTTTATTCAGCTTGGAAATGGTCTCTCGCACTGAAAGGGTACCAAACAGATCTTCCATTAACCTTTTCAACCCAAAGACAGTATTATTTAACCTATTTGTCATCTATATTTCTAGAGTATAAAAAAAAACACGTCCTCGGCTTGAAGGGGTGAAATAACCGATATGGGAAAATTTGGATGTCAGTGAAAAAAGAAAGTTATGGAAAGTAGAAAAAAAAAGTAATCGAGTTCAAAAAAGGAACAGAAAAGAAAAATACATAATGACGGCGAAGACGTATATGTGAACCCAGTCTCCTATGACTCACAGCCAGATGATTAAAATCGAGCCAGCGGGAATATAACACAGAAGTTATCCCGACCATGAAAGAGTTAATGGTGACAGTATTAACACTCCCAGTCTAGTATAGGCTACTAATTTTTAGCTGTATGTAAGCATCTCATGTTCGCTGAAATAGTGCACTATGTTTGCTCCGACTGTGAACGGATTAGCTTCGAACGTATTAAAGCATTAAGACGTTTATGCTGATTCTTACATGACTAAGCATAGCAACAGTTATTTATCAACCACTTCAGCACGATGGCGAGTTAAAGTGGTTAACAGCACTGCCTGGGATGTCTTACTCACTTCTGTTTTTGCCGTCTCCTGCTGATTTTAATTTTGATTTGGACAGAATATTCGATCTTTGTGTTTAGCTTATGCAACCATTTCTTATAACCTTGAAAACGAGAGGTCTTTCCTAAGCTTAATGAAATTCTCTGATGCCAGTAGGAAAAAAAATACATCACTGACTTAAAGGATAAACCTAATGCATCCGGAGAGAAGAATGTGAATATCAGTGGAAGGTAAATGTAAAGGAAAATAGTTCGCAACATGAAAGGCTCAGGTCAATGTAATAAAAAAAATAAGACAAACAAAAAGACGGCTGTTGCAAAGGTGGATGTCAGACTAAGCTCCTATGACTCGTCCCGGCCGTTCCATCCGTCCTGATCACACAGTCTTAGAGGCTGACTAAACATATCCACAGTTATTAACTTAGTATGGCTGGTAATTGAGTGATTGGTGATAAGTTTGTTCATGTCTGGAATGTCGTGCCATAAAAGGAAATAATAACTGCTGTAAAGTGATTGTAACAGAAGGGGGAAGGTGATTGTCAGTTTGCTGTGAGGGTGAATGTCTAGAGGAAATGGTCAGAGAATTTAAGGATACCTACGTGCAATGGAAAAATAGAGAGGTACTTGTACAAAGGAGGTGGAAAGTAAGGAAGCACTAGGAGGAAAAGTGGATAGTGCTAGAAGGCCTCAATACTACATAGAGGTTGGAGTGTCGGGGCTGCAAAACGATAATATGAAAGTGTTTTAATCCGACCTTTAATGTTATGGATGAAGCTGTGAGGTGTGGCATGAGAACGAGGTCAAGATGAGAATCAGTGGAAGGGAGATTTTGAGAGCGTCCAGTGGATAGGATAATAATTAACGTGATTCGTGAAAGCTGTAAAGCGAGCACGTCTGATGACAATAGGAGTTAGGTGAATGTGCTTAGAGGTTATGGTCATATAGCGAGAACAGGAATAAATGTGGTAATGTAAATGGTGCATGTGAGTGTTTCCGAAGGTGCGAGGAGTGGTAGGCTGAAAAAAGTGATCAAACAGTGGCAAATGAGTGTGAGAAAAGACAAGGGAATGATGCTTGATGAGGCTTGGCAACTGATAGAGGATCGAGTTGGCTTCATGAACTATATATTATGGAAAACCTCACAAGTTTTCTGAACCATCTTTTAACTTATGCAATTAGAAGCTCATCTACAGAGAAGTTTCCCCTCTCCCCCGTCCCCCTGCCTCCCCCAAAAATATGGATTACGTCTCAAGTGGAGTCAGGATTTCCTCGGGCTTCACTGCTGTGTGAATGAGTGTGTGGCCCACTTCGTTGGGCAAACTGTTAATTATTTCTCCGTCTATCTCGCACTCCTTTATTTTTTTCTTCTTTTCTCATAGATCTTGCCTAACTCCATCTTTATGTTGGAAATCGAGGTTGGAATGATGATTAATGAGTTTTTTCTTTTTTAACGACGCGTCTGACATTGCCTGCCTGAGTCAACCAGTGACTGAAATATACAGAGGGATGTCAGGCAGCTGTGTTACAAAAACTATTAATTAATAAGGATACAAACTATAAATCACAATTAAGCCGGGAACCCATCACTGACCTTGTCACTGGTAAAGCTGCCTCCCTCATCCTCACCATCCATCTCACTACAAACCCTATGCCACTAATGCTCGCTTCCTTCCTTCCCCATTCTCCTACTCATCATCATCATCATCGTTGACAGGGTACAACCCACATGTAGCAGCACGAGTAACATAAAGTGGTTATAGTAGCAAAGGAAACACACACACACACACACACACACACACACACACACACACACACACACACACACACACACACACACACAATTACAGACATACAGATAGACTCAATCACACACACAAACTCAAGCATACCTACAAAGAAACCCATAAACACAAACAAACACAACCTAAACACACAAACGAAAACACACAACCACACACATTTATCTGCACAAACACTGAAACACACACACACACACACACACACACACACACACACACACACACACACACACACACACACACACACACACACACACACACACACACACACACTCATACGGCCAAGACAGGCAAGAAAGCTCTGGAAAAGAACAAAACTGGGTTGACTATAAACACCAGAAGAAAGAGTAGGTTACAGCAAAATACTTCACCTGCCCATCCACCAATATATGTTCTCCATTTCTACGAGTTCATCTGCTCATCCTTCCATTCACCTTCTCCTCATCCTCCACTCCATCCATCCTCTTTTCACTCACACATTCATCCATTCATCCACCTACCTCTAATTCACCAATCCATCCATCCCCTTCTCACACATCCATCCGTTCATCTGTCCACCTACCCCTAAGCCTCCAATCTATCAAAATCCTTCTCACTCAGACATCCATCCATTCTTCGCTATGTTGGCGCCTTTTGTATTTTATTCTTGTTGTCTTCAGATCACTTGTCCAGCTTGGAAATGGTCTCTCGCACTGAGAAGGTTCCAAACAGATCTTCCATTAGCTCTTTCAGCCCAAGTACATCATAACTAAACCTATTATAATTACCAATATTCAGGTAAAATATAAAAATTTCCTTGGCTTGAAGGGGATAAGTCACTAATATGTGGTAATTTAGGACATCAGTGGAAAGGAAAAATGAAACGCCGAGAACTCCGGCGCCCAGCTGTAGACGTAAAGCATCGCTCGGTGTGCCCCCACCAAGAATTGCACACGGTCTTACCATACAACCTCCATGACCTTGCTGACCTAATCAGGTCAACGTCCCTTCATACTGTATCACTGACACAAGTTTGGTCGAAACCCGTCGAGAGGTTCAGGAGATATTTCGCCCACGAAGATAAATCAACAACATATGGCCTTGACCTTTGACCCCTTCACCACACTTCATACTATATCGCTGGCAGAAGTTTGTTGGAAATCAGTCAAGGAGTTCAGATATTGCGCCCACTTTGATAGACAAGTCGACCCCATATGACCTTGAACTTTGACTCCATGACCTAGCTGACCTAAACAGTTCATCTCCTCCTACTGCATAACCGTCAAAAGTTTGATGGAAATCTGTCTATGGTTCAGAAGATATCTCGCGCACAATCGTGTTACGGACGCAAGGACCCACACACTCACGGACGGACAGATCAATCAATTAATGTCTCCTTCACCATGGGTGAGAGTAGGCACAAAAGGGAACGTCGGGGAAATATGAGAAAAAAGTCGAAAGCAAAAAAGCACAAGAAAAGAAATTCATATATATAAGATGGCGCAGTAGTTTACTTGAGCGGGGGCTCTGATGACTCCCAGGCCACGGCTCCACCAGTCCTAATCACACCAAACTTATTCAACAATCAACACTCTTGAGCTCCTGTGACTCACAGCTAGAAGAGTAAAATCGAATTAGCCGGAATATAATACAGAAGTTGTCTCGACCATGAGGGAGTTAATGGTGACAGTATTAACAGTCTCAATCTAGTATACTCATTTTTATCTGTATATATGCATCTGACGTTAGCTGAAATAGTGCACTACGTTTATTCCGACTGAACGAGTTACTTCTGATAGTATTAAAACATTGTGACGCCTATGCTGATTCTTACATGACTAAGCGTAGCAACATTTATTTATCAACCATTTCAGCAAGACGGCGAGTTAAAGTGGTTAACAGCACTGCCTGGGATGTCTTATTCACTTCTGTTTTTGCCGTCTCCTGCTGATTTAACTTTGGATTTGGAGAGAATATTCGAACTTTGTGTTTAGATTATGCAACCATTTCTTATAACCTTGAAAACGAGAGGTCTTTCCTAAGCTTAATGAAATTCTGTGATACCAGTAGGAAAAAAAAAAATAATTAATTAAAGGATAAACCTGATTCATCCGAACAGAAGAATGTGAATGTTAGTGGGAGGTAAATGTTAAGGAAAATAGTTAGCGACATGAAAAGCGTACGTCAATGTAATAAAAAAGAAAAAAAAAAAGACACAAAAAAGACGGCAATTGCAGAGGTGGATGTGAACCCAAGCTCCTATGACTCCTCGGCGGCCATTCCATCCGTCCTGATCACACCGTCTTAGAGGCTAACTAAACATATCCACAGTTATTAATTTACCATGACTGGTGGTTGAATGATTGGTGATGATTTGTTCATGCCTGGAATGGCGTACCATAAAAGTAAATAATAATGGCTATAAAGTGATTGTAACTGAAGGAGAAGGCGACTGTAAGTTTGATGTGAGGGTGAATGTCGAGACGAATTGGCCAGAGAATTTAAGGATACCAACGTGCAATGGAATAATAGAGGTATATGTGCAAAGAAGGTGGAAAGTAGGGAAGGACATGGAAGGAAAGTGGACAGTACTAGAAGGCCTTGACACTGCACAGAGGCTGGAGTGTCGAGGCTGCAAAACGATAACATGAAAATGTTTTAATCCGACTTTTAATATTATGAGTGAAACAGTGAGGTGTGGCATGAGAACAAGGTCAAGAAGAGAATCGGTGGAAGGGAGATTTTTTAGTGCGTCCAGTGGATAGGATAATAATTAACGTGATTCGTGAAACCCGTGAAATGAGCAAGTCTGATGACAATAGGATTTAGGTGAATGTGCTAAGATGTTATGGTCATATATCGAGAAGGGGAATAAATGTCGTAATGTAAATGAAGGTGCGAGGAGTGGTAGGTTGATAAAAGGTGATCAGTGGTGAGTGAGTGTGAGAAAAGGCGAGGTATGGTGTTTGATGAGGCTTGGCAACTGATACAGGATCGAGTTGGCTTCAACTATTTTATCGTGGCAAACATCACAAATTTTCGGAACCTTTTAACTTATGCAATATGAAGTTCATCTACAGAGAAGCTTGGCCCCCGCCCCCGTCCCCCTTCCTCCCCCGAAAATATGATTAGGACTCAAGTGGAGTCAGAATTTCCTCGGGCATCACTACTGTGTGGCCAACATGAGTGTGTGACCAACTTACTTGGGCGTACTGTCAACCATTGTTCCGTCTCTCTCTCTCTCTCTCTCTCTCTCTCTCTCTCTCTCTCTCTCTCTCTCTCTCCATATATCCTGCCTAACTCCATCTCTAGGTTGGAAAACGGTATTGGATTAATGTTGATTATGATCCTGATGATGGTGATTAATGATTTTCTTTTTAACGATGCGTTTGACATTGGCTGCCAGAATCAACCCATGACTATGAAATATACAGAGGGATGCCACAGAGCTGTGTTACAAAAACTATTAATCAATCAATCAGGATACAAAATATAAATCACAATTAAGCCGGGAACCCATCAATGACCTTGTCACTGGTAAAGCTGCCTCCCTCACCCTCGCTACTCATCTCACCACAAACGCTATGTCCGTAATGCTCGCTTCCTTCCTTCCCCATTCTCCTAATCATCATCATCATCATCGTTGGCAGGGTACAACTGACATGTAGCTGCACGAGTAACATATAAAGTGGTTATCGTAGTCAAAGGGAAAACACACACACACACACACACACACACACACACACACACACACACACACACACACACACACACACACACACACACACACACAGAGTCAGTAAAGAAGGAAGTACAATGGGAAATCACAAATTCTGGTCAACGCTGAACGTCATTAGAATGTAATAAATAAAAAAAAGTAATAGATCAATAAAATATTGTACATTAAATAAACCGTAACAGGCAATTCCCTTTTACCCCCTTATACACGTAGGGATCCTAGGCTAGGCTGTCGTAGTCTGGTACATTTCAGGATAGTTGACCGGCCTACTTCTCCTGGTGGCTTTACATGATAGACAAACTTCCAGTCACTCTGTGGGGTAACCAACTTATGCACGGCCGTCACTTCCACTGGGGCCTTCTAACCACTACACCACCAGGTAGGGCAATGACAGCAGGTAAATACTTCATTACCATCACACCTTTTGTATTATATTCTTTCTGCCTTCAGTCCACTTTATTCATCTTAGAAATAGTCTCCTCTACTGAAAGAGTTCCAAACAGACTCCATTAACCCGTTCAGTCCAAGGATATCATAATGAAGCCGAAATACAAATATCTATCCGAGGTGGACTGAGATATAAAGGAAAAAAACGCGGCTTCGGCAGTTCGGCTTGAAGAAGAAAAAATATATATAACAGAATGTAGAATATTAAGCAATCGAAGAATAAGGAAAGGAAAAACTCAGGGTACAAATCAGGTGCCAAATCCACAAGAAAACAAAATCAAAATACAAGTGAAAAGACAGCACGAGGAAGAGGAATAACCCCTGAGCTAGACCTTGATAGTTTAAATAGTCCTGCCAGGGTGACGGGAAAGCACTACCCCTCCCACCAAGGAAGCTGCCCGCGCGGAGACGTGAACGCTCGATCTTGTGGTCTCCAGCCAAGCTCTCTACCACTGAGCTACCCTACTCCCAAAAGACAGCAGGAAGAAGAGGTGAACCCGGGCTCCTATGACTGTCAGGCCACGATTCCACCAGTCCTGATCACTTTGTCTTAAAGACCAAACTTTTTCATGAGCTATCAACACTCTCAGGCTCCTATGACTCACTGCCAGATGAGTAAAATAGGGATAGCGGGAATAAAATACAGAGATTATGTCTATCAAGGAAGTGTTAATGCTGACAACGTTAACACTCTCAGGCTGGTATACTCATTTCACTGGTTTACAAAAAATTTGAGGCATGCATGAAATTAGGTGTTCTAACCTAATTTTTGGGTGCTGATTTCAAATTTGAAATCCATTTTCACTCATCACCTCTAATTTTTTAGATATACATGTATACGTGTGCGTACATGTATACATATAGGCCTAGACCAAAAATATTCGCCAAAAATCCATTTACCGTCTCATTTTCTAGGTTCAAAACGCGCGCCACAACAAGGTCAAACATGTGCATTGTGCGGCTGGGAACGCCAGTAGCTTACTGGGGGTCTAGGAGCACTTTCGTGCCTGGGAAACACAGTGTCCAAAAAAATCCTCTGGTGGACATGAACAAGGTGCATCTTCCCCCTCTTCATATCAAGCTTGGCCATATGAAGAATTTCGTGAAGGCCATGGACAAGGATGGCGCTGCCTTCCAACACCTGTGCACTCTGCTCCCAGCTCTCAGTTCTGCTAAGCTCAAGGAGGGCATCTTCGTCGGACCTCAGATCCGGGAGGTGCTGAAGGATGAGGTATTCAAAGAGAAGCTCACCTTAAAGGAACTGAGAGCATGGGAAGCATTTAAGTCAGTCTGCCATGGCTTTCTTGGTAACACACGGGCACTAGATTACCAAGAGCGTGTCGAGAAGTAGTTGCGGGCTTATCAGGATATGGAGTGCCAACAGCCTCTCAAGATTCACTTTCTCCACTCCCACCTCAACTTCCCCAGAGCCTCGGAGCAGTAAGTGACGAACATGGGGAAAGGTTCCACCAAGATATTACTAAGATGGAGAGAAACTGCCAAGGCAAGTGGAACCCCAGCTTGATGGGGAACTTTGCCGGATGCTCTTGCGTGACATCCCAGAGGCAAAGTACACCAGATCGTCCAAAAAAACTCACTTCTGACTGTCTATAGTACCGTACTATGATGTGTATATATGCTTATATCCAAGTAATGGTAATATTTAGTTCTGTCAGTGTTCTGTGTCTGCTTTGTTTCGTTCTGTAATATGCCATTTTAATATATGAAATAAACTCATTATAATATAAATATATGCATTATAATAAAAAAACGGGATAGGTGAAAGAAAAAAAAACTAGAGGTGATAGAGCAAAACTGTTTAGAAATTTGAATTAAGCATATCAAAATTAGTCAAAAACACCTATTCACATGCTTGCCTCAGATTTTTTTTTCTTTTTTTTTTGTAAACCAGTTAGTTAAATATAAGCATCTGACGCTAGGTGATACTGTATACTACGTTTGTCCCTGCCATGAATGGGTTAATTTTTACAGTATTAGCACTTCCAGCCTCCCATGCTTCTTCCCATATTAGTAAACATAGCAACAATTGTCAATTATGTACTTCAGCATGATCATGAGTAAAGTGGCTAACCGAGCAGCCCGAGGACGTCTGTTTAATCCTATTTTTACCGTCTATTGATGATTTTTATTTAGATCTGTATAGAATTTTCGAACTTTGTTTCGCAGGATAAAAACTTCCTTTTATCCCCCTTCAACACGAGAGGCCTTTCTTAAGTGGAATACAACTGTCTGAAACCAGTAATAATAGAGAAAAAAAAACCGTCACTCGGATTCAAAAGGTTATTTTATTCATCTACACAGAAGAATAAGCATATCAGTGTGAGAAAAGACTAAAGAAAAGTAGTTCCCGAGATGCAGAAAGTCCCCTCCCCCCACCAAAAAAAAAAAAAAAAAAAAAACGATAAACAAATATCGATAAAAGGACGGAGTGCTCTCACAGTGGATATGAACCCTGGCTCCTACGACTCCCAGGCGACCGTTCTACCCATCCTGATCACACCGTCTTACAGGCTGAACACATCGAGTTTTTAATTTAGCATCCCTTGTGATTCCTGGATTGGTGCAAAGTTCTGTTGATATCTGTGATTGCCCTGCTTTGACAGTATACGATGATAAATGTAGAATGAATGTTGTTGAGAGGGAGAGTGATCATCAATGTCTTCTGGTAGTGAATGGACACAGACCTGAATTAGGAAGGGAATTTTGGCACACGGGTGCAGTAATAGAAAAGATAATTAAATGTACAAATTAAGTGGAAAGTAGAACAACAGAAAGGAGCAAATTGGCTGGAATTGTAAGGGCCTCGGTTATAAGCAAAGGTCTGAATGTGGAGGCTGGAAGAGGACTGCATGAAGATGATTTGGTTCCAACAGTAACATATGGGTGTGAGAATTGGTTTGATATTAGAACAAAAACTGATCAACACCACAAGTGGAAATGAGGTTGCTTGGGAACGTGTGTGAAGTGCAGAGTGAACAGGATAGGAAATGCTGTGCTTCGAGAAAGAACGTGGTATATGCGAGTGAGTCTGAAGTTGGACGACGGCATCGCAGACCATCAAGATGTTGAGGGACATGATGAATGAGTGTGTAATAAAATGAGATACTGAAGTTCATGAGGCTCGGGATCTGACAGGCGATCAACTTAGTCTGATGGGCTAAGTAACTACGCGAACAAGACAATGATTAGCAGGCTTTTCCATATCCTTACTGTTGTCGACGGAGTAACCTTTTTTGAAAGGATATATGACGCTCATCCATGAAGATATATAAGAAAATACGGTTTATCTCTCTATAGCCACACGTTTTAATCCCGTAATGGGTGACCATAAACAAATCACCTCTATGTCTCCCTGTCCCCTGTCATTTCGATACAATCTCCCCAGCTCATTAACACTTCTCTCTCTCATGTACATCTCCACTCCATCCCTCCATCTCATCCTCGGCCTCCTCCTCCCTTTCCCTCCCTCCACGTCACTCACAT
>NC_137050.1:43470910-43535910 GCF_032717465.1 Coenobita brevimanus | reverse complement strand
TAGTCTAAGACAGCATTAGATTTCCTCACAGGTTTGCCTGTCCTACGGTTGACCTTCCCACTGTCTTTCAGTTCCCCCTTGTGTACGGTGGTGAGCATGTGCACGACCCTCTTGCCATGCCACCGTATTGCCAACATCTTCTCAGACTTGCGTAGGTGCACGTCTCCTCACTGCGAGGTTCCTGCCTCTGGGAATTTAGGGAAGTTGGCACGATTACTCTTCACAGTGCTGCAGGAACCGATGCCGTGCTCTGAAAGGTATTTGGCAAGTTTCGGTGCTGTATAATAGTTGTCAGTATACAGCACATGATTCCCACCAAAACACCTTTCAAGGAGCACTTTCACTACACAGCCTGAGAAGCCAAGGGGATGTGTTTTATCAAGATTGACAGTGCTGGCTGAATAAATGATGAAGTCAAGGATGTACCCCGTCTTACAGTCGCACAGTACAAAGAACTTGATTCCAAAACAATGACGTTTGCTAGGAATGTACTGCACAAACCTAAGACGTCCTCTGAACAAAACCAAGGATTCGTCAATGACAACCTTCTGAAAGGGGTGGAAGAATGTCATAAACTTATCCTTCATTCTGCTCAGAATCTCCTGGATCTTCCAGAGTGTGTCGGTCTGGGAAGGTACATCGTTGTTTGCGAAGTGCAGGTTTCCCATGATGTTCCAGAAGCGATCTCTGGCCATGTACTTATTGAAGGTGGGTAAGGGTAGTAAGGGGTCCATGGACCAGTATTCTTCCAACTCATGCTTCTTTGAGTGTGGCATGAGAAGCATGAGGGTGAAGAACACATACAGCTCTTGCACTCCCAGCATGGTCCACTGTTGCGTCTTCTCTGCACCTGTACCACTTGCAGCACGTTGTGATTCATACCTGTTGGTCTCATCACATATGTGCTGCATGACTTCATCATCGAGGAAGGCCAAAAGGAAGTCAACACACTCAGCATCCTCATCAAGAGCGAAGGCAGGCTGTATCCCTGAGGAACTCTCGTTGAAATCTATATGTTCTGGGACAAAATCGGACCCTTCCATCCACGCAAAGGTGTCCAGGATTCCCTGTCGTGGTGGTGTAGGGTGGGTGAGGGTGGAGGGTGGCTGTGAGGCAGATTGTGCTGTTTCAAGGTCACTCGTACTGACTCTGGGTTGCCATATAGCACTAGCAGCCCTTACTCTACTGGCAACTCTACTTTTACGGGTCAGGGATTTACCTCTTTCTTTATGGCCTGCCTTCACTGTAGGGGCTGGTGGTGACTCCGACGACGAGAGACTCAGGAGATAATTCCGCTGAAGAAGAGGAAGAAATGAGTGAAGTGGGGCTAGGGGAGCGGGGAGGTGATTCACCTCGGGACTCATGGCGGGCTGGGTCACGCAGGGCCATTGTTCTGGCGCTAACCCGCCGCCTTTTCACTCCCTTCCCAAATTCCTTCCCTTGCTGCACTAAGGGCTCCTTCCCTTTGGAGCTAGGGATAACTTGGGACACTGAAGCAATCGTACTAGGAGTTTCTGGCACGATTTCCTCACCCGGCTCATCACACGAATCACCTGAAGGATCATAGTCACTATCCATCATTATCAGTGATAATTCTGCAAGTTCACGTTCCACTGCAGAGTCGCTTAGTCCTTTCCTGCTTCTCCCACGAGTTTTTCTGGGGGTAGAGGTCACGGGGCCCTTTGCAATGGATGCAGAAGCGGCAGAAATGGCGGGGCGTGAGTGCGACATGGTTTGACCACAGAGGAGGACAAGGAACTGAATGGCGTGGCATATCTGAGCAGGCAAGGGTTGACAGTGACAATGGGGTGACAGCTGCTAACTTACATGCTAAGAAATGATTGGTAGGAAATCACGGCAATACATAAAGAAATAGGTAGTTCCAGGTGAATGTAAATGTCACTTAGGCTTCTTCCTTTCTTAGATATATTTTTATTATGAGAATAGATTACAAGGCATATTTCAAAGGGGAAATTACCATGGGAGTTTAGCGAACGAGTGCATGTGAGGTGTTGTCAGGTGATAATTAGCCAATTCCAGGTGTATAGCACTATCACTTACCTTATTTCTTTTTTGTATATATTATTTTGTATAAGTATAGGGCAAAAGGCTTATTTCAATGGATGAAATAAGTGGAAAATTCCGGGGAAGATTTGCTTTACCGCAGCGCAGCCGGGCAGGTGATAGGAAAAGGTAAAGGAGGTGAGGTAGGGAGGGGTGAGAGGGTACTGGAGGGGAAGTAGGGAGGGGAGTCAAGAATGGGGAAAATGGCTAAATTGTCAACAATGGATGGGAGTACAGATGAGATAAGGAGTGCTGACTATTGATGGACAGTAGCAGTACATGCTAAAAAATGATTGGTAGGAAATCTCAACAATACATAAAAAAATAGGTAGTTCCAGGTGAATATAAGTGTCGCTTAGGCTTTTCCCTTCATTTCTTATATATATTTTTATTACGAGAATAGATTTTACAGCATATTTCAAGGGGGAAATTTCCATGGGAAATTAGTGAACGAGTGCACATGAGGTGTTGTCAGGTGATAATTAGCCAATTCCTGGTGTATACCACTATCACTTACCTTATTTTTTTTTTTATATATATTATTTTTTATAAGTATAGGGCATAGGGCTTATTTCAATGGATGAAATCTGTGGAAAAATCTGGGGGAGATTTGCTTAGCGCAGCGCGGCCGGGGAGGTGAGAGGACAGGGTACTGGAGGGGAGGTAGGGAGGGGAGTCAGGAACGGGGAAAAATGGCTAAATTGTCAACAATGGATGGGAGTACAGATGAGATTTGGAGTAGTGACTACTGTTGGACATTGGCAGTACTGATAGATGATACAAGCCACCACTTGTAAGCCCAAAAGAATTCAAAATAACACAGAATCACAAAAGTGACGCCCAGCGGTATGATCCCTTGCACCTGAGCGTCACGAAAGTGACGCCTCACGGTTAAGGGGTTAAGGGCTATCAACAATCTCAGGCTACTATGATTTATGGGCACCTGTATATAAACGGGATAACAGAAGGAGAATGCAGAAGTTGTTTCTACTGCTGGAGGGTTAATACTGACAATATCATCACTGTCAGGCTTGCATTCTAACTATTAGCTTTATAAAAGCATTTGAAGCTGGGTGACACTGTATAAAACGTTTCTTACAAAAGTGAAAATGGTTAATATTTACAGTATTAACACTCTCAGCCTCCCATACTCACTCCCTGATGACTGAACACAGCAAGAGTTGTTAATCAACCACTTCAACACGATGACGAGAGATGGGGTTAACAGCGCAGCTCAGGGACATATTTTTCATTTTGCTTTTACCGTCTCCTGATGATTTTTATTTAGGTGAAGCAATAAGTTTCGAAGGTTATATGGTTAAACATATAGCTTTAGCTTACCCCTTCAACACGAGTTTTTTCTTTAAGCTTAATAATAAGATTATGTGGTGGCAGAAAGAATACCATAATGACCGCTCGGATTCAAGGGGATAATTTAATTTAGGAGTAATAAAGAATTAGGATGTCAGTGGAAGGTGAAGCCGAAGGAAAATAGTTATTCAGAAGCTGAAAGTACCAGAAAACAACTCTGAAAACAAAATGAAAATGTCAGTAAAAAGACAGACTGCTACTCTGGATATGCACCTTTGCTCCAATGCCACCCAGGCGGCTGTTCTATCCATCCTGATCACACCGTCTTAGAGGCCAAGTAAGTACATTAACAGATATTAAGTTAGCATTACAGGTGATTCAGACACGTGCAGATTTCTGTTGACATTTATGACCACTGTTCTTTGACAGTATGTGTGGATAAGTGTAGAATGATCATTGTTGTTGAGAGGGAAAGTGACTATCTGTGTTATTTGGTCGTGTATGGAGAGACTTGAGTCAGTGAAGGAGTTTTGGTACGGGTCTGCAGCAACAGGAAATAGTTCAATGTGCAGACTCGGTGAAAATCAAAATAACAGAGAGAAGGAAAGTGGCTGGATTTATAAGGTCTTTCTTAAGGGCAGAGATGTGAAGGTAGATGCTACATGTGGACTGTATGAAGGTGTTTTAGTGCCTACAGTAACATATGGGTGCTAGAGTCTGCTAAGATATTAGAACAAATACTCAAGAGCAAGTGACCGTGGAATTGGGGTTTCTGGGGAATGTATTAGGAGTGCAGAGGGTGAACTGGATATGAAATGATGTTATTCGAGAGATGCATAATCAAGACATCTGTTGATACTACGGCTGAACAGACTCTTTAGATGTTAAGGTGATGTAGAGAGAATGGGTATGAGGATGGGAGTGAAAATGGTGTATGTGAGTTTGAAGTTAGAAGAAGACGGTGAGACACCATAATAAATTAAAAAATGTTGAAAGACAGGGAATATAAGTGTGTAACAAAATGATATGGTGAAGTTGATGAGGCCAGAGAACTGACAGATCAAGTTGGTCTGATGAGCTATGTAAGGAAAACAATATGACAGTTAGAACTCCTTTTCTGAGTATGATTGTTCTTTACCGACAGACTTTATTATATGAAATATGAAGATCATCGATAAAGAAATATGTATTCAAAAAAGGTCCAGCTGATCATTTCTGTGAGGTGAGCGATGATTTTAGGTTTGTGAATGGTAAGCGAATGAGTGTGTGGCCCATTTCTTTGGTTATGCTGTTCATTAGCTCTCTCACAATAACTCTTTTCCTTTGCTTTCTGGAAAGTATCTCTGACTGGAAAAAATAAGGTGAGATTATGACGCTACGGTGATAATAAAATTATCAATCGCTAGCGAGAACACACACACACACACACACACACACACACACACACACACACACACACACACACACACACGTGTGCGCGGGAGCGCAGACACTGACAACATACATGGACGCGCACACACGCACGCACCTCCCCTCCCCCCCCCACCGCACATACACATGCCTAAACCTAAGAGACTATTCAATAGCAAAACGAACTGTACGTTCAGAAATACTTCAAAAATACACAAACAATCCACAGTCCATGTAGGTTTCGATGCCGGTGTTGTACGCACGGAGTGACTTACACTGAAAGTTATCGTTCCGCTCAGTGCCCATGCACCGAGTGGCCGTTTAGCTTCTAGTTTGAAAGTATCCGCATGTTATCTCAAATTTTGTGCCAAATATCAACAGCATTGTATGAAATACATGTGTCAGGAAGATAGTTGGATGTCTTATCGACCTGTGGGTAAATATAGGTCGATATAGGGATATATATAATTAAAGATATATATGTATGTTACAGGCAGATTGTGAAATTAGTCATTTCGTGAATTAAGATTAGTTTAGCTTAGGTTTATTTAGGTTAGGTTGATCTAGGATAAGGTTAGGTTAAGGTTTGGTTAGGTTTGGTCAGGTTAGGTTAATTTAGGCTTAATTGAGAAGGGAACGGTAACCTCCAGCATAAAGTCACTCCGTGCATATGGCACCCGGCTCATCAAACCAGACCCAATTATCCACCTGCTTTGGCTGTAGTGGCTTCTGTTCGTCATATGAAGGCAAGTCTGTCTATCTCTACATCTACGCATCTACCTAACTCCCTTTATATCGCTCAGTCTTTCATTCCACCTATGTGCATTTCATATGTCTGTCAGTCAGTTAAAGTTTCCCTGCTTTTGTCTTTATTTACAGGTATTTATTGTTTGGCTAAGCCTCAAGTCTGTCTCTCTGTTATCCTCCCCCCCCCCATCTCTCTCTCTCTCTCTCTCTCTCTCTCTCTCTGTCAGGAGCGGGAGCAAGTGCGCGCGCGCGCTCACACACACACACACACACACACACACACACACACACACACACACACACACACACACACACACATAGACACATGAGCAATTCAACAACCAAACACTGCCACAAAGAAACACACAAACGCACACAAAAGCGCGTACACAGACCGACACAGTTACATGTAATCACGCACAAACATGTACTCACATGCATAAACACATGCATTGAAGCACAAACACATCCACACACACACACACACACACACACACACACACACACACACACACACACACACACACATCGAGAAAATGCAAGAATGCTCCTGAAAAGAACAAAACTGGGTTGACTAGGAAGACCAGAGGAGTGAGACTTGACAAATACTTTATCTGCCCATCCATTCATTCATCCATTAGTTCACTTGCTCCTCATTCGCCAATGTATCTACTCCATTCTCACAAACACACCCATCCATCCATCCATTTAACTACCGCTCATCCACTAATGCCTTATATATACTCCCTTCTCACTCATATTCATCCTTGCATCCACCTGTCACTCATCCATCAAGCAATCCAGCCCCTTTTCTCTCATACATCCGTCAGTCCACGCATTTACCCCCTCATCCACCAGGGCATCAAAACTATTTTCACTCACACATTCATCCATCCATCCATCTGTCGCCCATGCACCAATCAATCCAGCCCCCTCTCCCTCCCACACACATCCATTCACCAACCCCTCATCCACCAATCCAACCAAACCCTTCTCACTCACACATCCATCCATCCATCCATTTTTCGCTATGTTGACACCTTTTGTATTTTATTCTTGCTGCTTCAGATCACTTTATTCAGCTTGGAAATGGTCTCTCGCACTGAGAGGGTTCGAGCCAGACTAACAGTTTCTGACCAAGGACGTCCTTATTATTCCCATTAAAATTATCCATCACCCGGCAGAATAACACACACACACACACACACACACACACACACACACACACACACACGACTCCGACGTGAAGGGGTAAGTCAACGATATAAAATAAGTTTGGATGTCAGAATGAGAGAAAAATAAGGTGAAGTGGGGGAAATAGGGAAAAACTGGATTTATGAGCACCTGATAGTAGAAATAATAATCCATCCATCCATCAGCCAATCCTACCTTGCCCCATGAGGAGCGTAGGAGCCCGGGGCTAGGCAGTTGGTCCTGATATTTAAGATGAGAGTGACAAGCCTCACTCATCCCCGAGTGGCATTACGTGAGCAATAAACCTCAACTACCCATTGGATATAAACCTTCACCGACTCAATCCGATTGGAGTGCAATAATTACCCAATAAACCACCAGGCGCCAAAATTTGGTTATATGGTTACAACCGAGCGTAGTAAATGGTTTCCTGATATACAGGAAACCATTTGGCTTGTTACTCAGTGTAGAGTCACACACAGGAAGAATGCAGAGGAAAGACTGAAGGAAAGAAAGACAGAAGAGGAAGAAAGAAAAGAAGGATGGAGGAGAGGAAAGGGCAGACACCCGAGAGCAGCACTACATCGAGTGAGTGGATGGTGGGCACCCTCACCTACCACAAAGAATTAATAATAATAATGATAAATAGACGGCGCCGTATGTGATACACATTTTGGGCTCCTATGACTCAAGGGCTACGATTCCACCAGTCCAGATCACACCGTCTTGAGGTCCAAACTTCAGGTTACGTTACTTGCCTTAGAAATACGGTAATCTCTTGTACTGAAAGAGATCGAGACAGACTCCATTAACCATTCTTTTCAAGGATATCATTATGAAGGTTAATAAAGAAATATCTATCACAAACCAGAACTGGAAAAAGAAAAAAAAGAAGAGGAGGGGGAGGTACAGTTGCAAGGCTGTGAAACATAACGGAAATTAAAATACTTTTAAGTGAAAAAAATTAGGATGAGAAAATTTGGTAAAAATAAAAGTAAAACCAGATGCAAATATCACAAGGAAAAAACGAATGGTAAAAAGACGGAAGGCAGAATGGCGAACCCGGGCTCCTATGACTCACAGGCCACGATTCCACCAGTCCTGATCACGCCGTCTTAAAGACAAAACTTATTAAGAGCTATCAACACTCTCAGGCTCCTATGACTCACGGGAAGATGAGTAAAATCTTGATAGTGGGAAAAGAATACAGAAGTTATGTCTACCATGGAAGGATTAATGTTGACAATATTAACACTCTCAGGCTACCATACTCACTATTAGCTAAATATAAGCATCTGGCGCTAGGTGACACTGTATACTATGCTTCTCCCGATCATGAAAGGATTAATATTTACAGTATAAACACTCTCAGCCTCCCTTCCTCACTCTCAGATGATGAAACATAAAGTTTTTAATCAACCACTTCAACCCGATGACAAGTGACTTGGTTAACAACGCATCTCGGGGACGTTGTTTTTCATTTTGTGTTTACCGTCTCCTGATGATTTTTATTTAGATCAGGATAGAATTATTGAGCTTTATGTGGTTAGGATGGTCGTTTAGATTTGTACATGTTAAATGTATCCTTGTTTTCACCCCGTCAAAAGGAAAGGTCTATTTTAGGTTAAGTAGTAAGATCGTCTTGGTGGCAGTAAGAATAAACCAAAATGACATACTCGGGTTCGAGAAGTTAATTTATTTCATCTGCAGAGAAGATTTTGGATATCATTGTAAGGAGAGGCTAAATGAAAATATTTACTTAGAGGCAGAAAACAACCCAATAAATCCTTAAACACACAAACACAATATATCAGTAAAAAAGGCAGAACAGCAGCCAGGATCTGTACATTGGCTCCTTTTACTCCCGGGCTGCCGTTCTATCCATCCTGATTACACCGTCTTAGAGGCTGAGTAAGCACATCAACATATATTAATTTAGCATCGTTGGTGATTCAAAGGCTTCTGTAGAGTTCGGCTGATGTTTATGGGTGCCGCTCTTTGATATTACATGTTGACATGTGGAGAATGAACGTTGATGCTGGGAGAGAAATAACTCAGTGTTATCTGGTAGTGAATGGGGACAGACGAATGAGTCAGGGAGTTTTGGTACCATGGTGAAATAATAGGAAAGAGATAACTGTGCAGACCAACAGGAAAGTAAACAACAGAAAGAAGAAAAGTGGTTGTATCTTCAAGGGCCTTGTTTATAAACAAAGGTGTGAATTTGGAGGCTGCAAGAGGACTGCATGAAGGTGTTTTAGTGTCCATAGTCAGACATGAGTGAGAGACTTTGGTGCAATATTTGAATAAAAGCTCAAGTATGCCAGTAGTGAAAATGGGATTTCTGAGGTATGTGTGTGGACTGCAAAGAGTAGATACGATCGAAAATTATGTAATTCAATAGAGATGTGGAATAAAGAAGTGCGTTGAGACCAGGTTGAACAAAATCTTTAGATGTTATGGTCAGGGAGAAAATGGGAATGAACTGGGGACTGAACATGGTGTTAATGAGTGTGACGATGGGAGAAGGTGTGGCAGACCATCAAAAGCGTTGAGAGACAGGGAACACGATTGTGTAATAAAATAAATACTGAAATTGATGAGGCTTTGTAATTGACAATCGATCGAGTTGGTGTCATGAGCAATATGATTAGAACGACGTGATAGTGCTTAGAAACTTTTCTCTGAATTTCATTGTTCTCGACGAAAAGACTTTGTTACACATAAAATGAAGATTATCGATAAGGAATAATATCATAAAAAAAAAGCTACATGATCATTTCTTTGAGGCTAACGATGATTCTAGGTGCTTGAATACTAAGTGAAAGACTGTGAGGTCCATTATATTGGCTATGTGATTGGTTAGCTCTCCCATTATAACTTTTTTGTGTCTTGCTTCCTGGAACCTTCTTCACCTCACCTCTGGGTGGGAAATTTGATGCTGTTGGTGATAAAATCGTCCATCGCTTGCCAAAACACACACACACACACACACACACACACACACACACAAAGGGGAACTGATATACACTAACACATACACGCACAAACACGTATACACGATCAAACGAACATAAACATCAACAGACAAACATATAACACACACACACACACACACACACACACACACACACACACACACACACACACGACTTCGACCTGAGACGGCTAAACCAACGATATAAAAGAATTATGAATGTCAGTGGGAAACAAAAATAAGGGAAGTGGGGAAAATAGACTCGGTGTTGGACGTGACCTCGAGCTCCTATGACTCACGGGCTACGATTCCACCAGTCCTGATCACACCGTCTTAACGACCAAAATTCAGGTTACTGTATTCACCTTAGAAAAGATCTCTTGTACCGGTACTGGAAGAGTTCCAGACAGACTCCATTAACACGATCAGTGAAGCGATATCATAGTGAAGGTGAACAACACCTTTTTACACGCCAAAAGATTAAAAAAAAAACACACACACACACAGATTGGTTAGAGGGAGGTAAAACAAGCGTAACAGACTTTAGGATAAGAGTAAGTGAAAAAAGAAAAAGTTTAAAAAAACATGAAAAAACACAAGAAAAAAACTATCATTACCAAAAGACTGCACGGACAGACTTGAAACCAGGCTCCCATGACTCACAGGTCACAATTCCACCGGTCCTGATCACACCGTCTTAAGGACCAACTTAATAAGAGCTATTAACACTATCAGGCTCCTATGACTCACAGCCATATGAATTAAATCGGGAGAGCGGGAACAGAATACGGAAGTTATCCCTACCATGGAAGGGTTAATGCTGACAATATTAACACTCTCAGGCTGGTATCCTCACTATTAGGTAAATATTAGCATTTTGCGGAAGGTGACACAGTATCCTACGTTTGTCCCGGCCATAAAAGAACTAAGTTTTACCGCAATAACATTCTTAGCCTCCCATGCTCATTCTCATATCACCAAACAAAGCAACAGTTTTTAATCAACGACGTCAACACAATGACGATTGAAGCGGTAAACAGCGCAGACCGTGGACGTCTTTCTTATTTTTACCGTCTCATGAATTTTGTTTAGATTTGGATAGAATATTCGGAATGTCTTTGGTTAAATGAACAGCTTTCTTTTATCCCCCATCAACACGAGAGGCCTTTCTTAAGTTGAACACAATTGTCTGATACCAGTAATAATTACATCACCAGGATTCAAAGGGTTAATTTAATTCAACCGAACAGAAGAATGAGGATATTGGTGCGAGAAAGGAAGAAAGGAAATTAGTTACCGAGATGCTGAAACTACCCGAAAAAAAAATTCAAACCGAAATAATAATACCGATAAAAAGACGGAAACTCTTCTTGGATATGAACCCTGGCTCCTATGACTCCCAGGCGGCCGTTCTATCCATCTTGATCACACCGTCTTAGAGGCTGAGTAAGCACATCAACAGTTTTTAATTTAGCATCGCTGGTGATATGATGTGACTTCAGAGAGATGTGGAGTAATGAAGTCTATTGGCACCAATCTGAACAGAATCTTTCGATGTTATGGGTATAAGCTAGGGACTGAACATGATATATGTAAGTGAATGTGAAGATGGGAGAAGGCGTGACAGACCATCAAGAAGGTTGAGACACAAGGATACTGAATGTGTAATAAAATGAGGTACAGAAGCTAATGAGACTCGGGAACTGCCAGGCGATGGAGTTGGTGTGTTGAGCTGTGTAAGAAGAAAATGAATGCTTTGCAGCCAATCGCTTTACTTGACTGATGTCGATGAACTATTTTTTTTCTTTTTTTTGAAATATGAATTTCATCTAAAGGGGAAAAAAAATATATGGATCATTGTTCGAGGTGAGCGATGATTCTAGGTGTTTGAACGGTAAGTGATGGACTGTGTGACACATCTTCATGGCTATGCTGTTGATTAGCTCTGCAATTACATATCTTTTTCTCTGCTTCCTGGACCCGACATCATCTCATTTGTGGGTGGGATATTATAGGTGAGATTGTGAAGGTGATGGTGATGATAGAATCGTCAATCGCTTGCCAGAAAAGATGCGCGCTCGCACACACACACACACACACACACACACACACACACACACACACACACACACAAAGAATATACTATCCTACAGGACCTGGAGAGGTGGCGTCTTCGCCGTAGGTCTACCCCCCAGAGGCTGTCGAAGAGAAGAGGAGGACAGCATGGGGGCCAAACCACCGCAAACCTCCCCGGCCCCTCACGGGGCTCGAGTACCTGGGAGTGGCTTCGGTCGCCCGGGCAAGTACCACATCTCCCAACACAACACAACAACACCGTTTTTTTCTACACCGAGAAATGACTCCCCGGCTGTCATTTCTCGACGACTTCTTCTAGCCGGGGACATTGAGAGCAATCCAGGATCCACCAACAAATACATATGTCCAACATGCTCAAAACCTATCACGTTGAGCCGACAGACAAAGGGTTCAGTTCAGTGCAATTCCTGCAAGAACTGGACCCATTATACCTGCACAACACTTGCATCCAGGAAACATTACACAAACACCTGGACCTGCTCCTTATGCTCCTTACCCCCACCCATCAACCCCCCTTCCAATCCTACTCCTACTTCCTTCACACCTCCACAGCCAAACCCACTGACCCTTCCCACACCATCCAGTCTCCCAACTCCTCCCATTCCAACCCATCCTAATCCACCTCAACCCCTACCTCCATCACAACCTCCTCTTACCCCATCCCCTCCACCCACACCACCTCCCCCCCGTGCTGCAGCAGCCAACACACATCGTACACACAACATAAACATCCTTCAGTTAAACATAGATGGCATAAACACCAAAAAACATGAACTCACACAATTCATCAAACAACAGAACATACACATTGCCATCTTACAAGAAACAAAACTACACAGAGCACAGAAAACACCGACATTTCATAACTTCACCACCATTCGACAAGACTGGGCCGATGGCGGTGGCGGTGGACTCATCACCCTGGTACACAAATACATCAACTTTGCAGATACCAGTGCACACACAAAGTCACTCTTCCCCCCACATGACACCACAGCAGAAATACAATCAATTAAAATAAGCACTGGTAACAAATCACACACAACAATCGCTAACACATACATTCCCCCCCAATCGTCCCCCACAGTACCACACAATTACTCTCCACAAATACACCACATCACTAACATACCCAACATCATCCTGGGTGGTGATTTCAACGCCAAGTCGTCGGCCTGGCATGTCAACAACCCTGACACAGACTGAGGGCTGGTACTACAAACCCAGAGAGATCATCTTTTCATACTAAACAGTCTAGATCAACATACCCATATCCCACACCAAGCCCTCTTCCTCCCATCATCTCCAGACATCACTTTCTGCTCCCCAAACCTCGCCCCTACTACATCATGGAGAGTGGTCAAAACCCTAGGTTCTGATCACCTCCCAATCATCATCACTACCAAAACCAGAATCACCCCAGCTGGCCACAAACACACATACACTAATTATAAGAGAGCCAACTGGGAGGCCTTTGTAACTGAAACAGAACAACATCTCGAAACACTAAACAGTACACCCATCACAAACATCAACACCGCTGTGCACACTTTCAATACAATTATACAAAACGCAGACAAAAGACACATCCCTAGCGGCAACAGAAAGAGACACAACCCCAACTTCAAACCAGAAATTCAAGGCCTCATCAGACAACGGGACACACTGCGACACTCCCCAACACCCCATACACGAGACACCATACAACAAATACAAGAACTCAACACTCAGATAAACAATAAAATATCAGAACAGCAAACACTAAACTGGAAAAATTACCTCCAAACACTTGACCACAAAACAAACATCAGCATACTCTGGAAAACACTAAACAGCATCACTCACACTTTCCAGCAGCAACACCACACAATCATACCCTGCCATCACAACAACAGACACCATACCCTCAAACAAACAACAAGCAAACACTCTCATCAATCACTTTTCACAAGTCAGCCATCTAGACCCCCATCCCGAAGACCGACGTATCATCCGACGTAAGAGAGTTCCCCACAGACCCAGACTACGCACCATTCACTTACAACCAGACGAAGCACATCATTAACAACCTCAAGCACTCATCTGTCTGTGGACCAGACAACATAAGCAACATTCACCTTAAACACCTTGGACCACAAGGGATACAAGCACTCACCAACATATCAAACTACAGCTACTCACACAACATAATACCCAACATCTGGAAGCGTGGCAATATCATCACTATCCCTAAACCCAACAAAGACCCCACGTTACCCTCCTCACATCGCCCCATCATACTCCTCTGCACCCGCTCTAAAGTCACTGAACGACTGGTACTACAACTAGTCACACCTCACATTCCCCTAGCCCAGTCACACCATGGCTTTAGGCCACTACACTCCACAAACACCGTTCTTACAGACCTTACACAGAGAGTTTTCAATGGCATGAATTCAACTAGGCCACCACACAGAACACTCCTAATCACACTAGACATTAGCAAAGCTTTTGATGCCATCTCCCGCCACAACCTCACAAACAAAATACTCAACACAAACATGCACAATAACACAAAAAGATGGCTGGCAAACTACTTAGCAGGCAGATGTGCACACGTAACATTTGCCGGTCAGTCTTCGAATATCAGAAACTTCACAAACCGCGTCCCCCAAGGATCTGTTTTGTCCCCTACACTCTTTAACCTATACATGCACGATGTACCCACACCCCACACACCACAGATATACATAGCTTCCTATGCAGATGATATAACACTTACATATACGCACCAAAACGCAAACACAGCTGCACACATCATTCAACCTTACCTCAACACACTACACGAATGGGTCACGACAAACAGGCTCAAAATAACCCCAGCCAAATCTACAGTGACTCTTCTCACAAACTGGACAGCAGAACACAGTCACATCCCACACCTCATCATAAACAACACTCCCCTACCACACACACACACACCCAAAATCCTTGGTGTAACATACAATAGATCAATATCATTTAAACAACACATCACAAACATTAAAAATAAAATAACACCAAGACTCAATGCTTTGAGGTCACTTTCGCATACAACATTTGGACACAACAAAGAAACCACCACCACAGTATACAAACAATACATACGTTCAGTGATGAATTATGCAAGCCCTGCCTGGGCTTCTAACCTCACCAAAACACAATACAACACTCTACAGACCATACAGTACAAGGCCCTAAAAATAATCACAGGCTGCACAGCTACTACACCCACAGACCACCTACATCAAGAAACCAAAGTCCTCAAAGTCAAGGATCACCTAGACATGAGAGGCACCCAGTTTCTTGCTGCAGCCTCCACAAACCCACAACATCCACTACAGTACATGGCAGCACATCCACCCACACCAAGAAACATCAAAACAACACCCAGCACACGATACCATACACATATACTGTCATCTCTCCCCCCTCGCCTACCTCAGACCAGCTTCCAGAAGCATATCCACATTCAGATCACTCGCTGCTCCATTCAGTCACTTAAAGACAACACACAGCTGCATGCACGGCCTCCTGACATCCACCCTTCTGAATCCTATCTTCCTCGTGAGGACAGGGTCCACCTGGCCAGGCTGAGATGTGGGCACCATCCAACCCTCTTAAGCTACCAGAAGAGGCTGGATGACTCCGTCGGTGATGCCTGTCCAGGATGCAACACAGCACCCCATACTATTAAGCACATTATGGAAGACTGCATTGCACACAATCACCTATGCCAACAACACATCATACACTCTTTGAGAGCTCTGTGGGAAAACCCGGGTCTCGGCCATGGCCCTCCTAAGGGACTTGGGGCTGTTTGGCCAGACTGCCTAGGGAACAACTACTACTACTACTACTATCCTACACCCAAGAGACGATTAACCCCTCCGTGGCCTCCGGCATCAAATGACGTTTAGCCGTTAAATGGCTGCAGTCGTCGTTTGAGCGCGGCTTATAAAAAACTGCAAAAATTTTGGGGAAGTGAACGAACTTTCTGAACGTCTTCACACTGACCTACACTACACTCCCATAAACCCCATCAAACAGTTCAGAGCCTGCTGCCATGATGAGTGGATTTTCGATTTTTTCGCTTCTGGCCATGCCTAAACAAGCACAACTACACCCAATATCTCGACCCAGGCAGAAAATATCATCTTTGTCCTCTCTTGCAAAATGCACACAACCACCTGTTTATGATTATAAAGTAATTCAGGCACAAACAAAAAAGACATGGTAATAAGTGAAAAATACATTTTTGTCTTGGTATCTTTACCTATTTGCTCAGGTTTGCTGTAATGGTTTGGATCATTAGATGCAGTGCAACTTGTAGAAAACTGTGAAAAGTTTCGGGGAGTGATCGATAATCTGGGACATGAGACTGACCTTGACTTCACACTCTCACATATCATCTGTCAGTTCACCACCTGCTGTCTTTACGAGTGGATGTAAGATTTTATCGCTCGTGGCCATGCCTAAAAATACATAGTTACACCCATTATCTCGACCCAGACAGAAAATACAATCATTTTCCTCCCTTGCAAAACACGCACAACCACCCTGTTTACGAGACAGCAATATATAATGTGAAAATAACAAAGTAAAATGATAAAGATGAACATAAAATTATAGAAAAAGATGAACATGTTTGAAATGTGCGCTCTCGCCATCAAACCCCCCACCTCACTATGGAGCCGCAGCCCCACCCCCACCCCAGGAGGACAGCACAGTGGGCCAGGTAAACAGGGTGCAGACTCGGAGGAAATGGGCTCAGGTATGCCCTGGCCCTATGTCGCTCTTCCTCTCAACTCAACCAACCACGACATCGCGTGACACCCAACTACACCTCGGCCGGACCAGCCTTTGCCAGGATCGAGGTGGGACTGCTCCAGATACAGTCCCATGCAGCACCGCGGTAACCGCCACTGTATGTGCAGGGGAAGGGACGGCCACTGTATGCCTTTCTGTTGTTTCCCCCTGCAGCCCCGCGGTAACAGCCACCGTATGTACCAGGGAAGGGACAGCCACTCTACGCCCTTCTGCTGCAGCCACATCTGGGGTTAGCCCCAGCATGACGGCCACTGTACACACGTCGGCAGGCAGGAGTAGGAGAGGTGGAACCACAGTGACAGCCACTGTACGCGCCGGGGAGGGAACGGCCACTGTACGTCCCTCATCCATCTCCTCCTCCTACGGGAATAGCACTGCGGTAACGGCCACTGTACATACCGGGGAGGGAATGGCCACTGTATATCCCTCAGCTACTTCCTGTCGGGCAGGCAGACCTGCGTTGATGACCACTGTACGTACCGCGGAAGGGACAGCCACTGTACGCCCTTCATCCACAGTCCCGAGAGTCCTCCCGTCGGAGGTCTCTGGTGCAGCCCACTCTCCATCCGGAGGCCGCGAAGGGCGCCCCTTTGTCTCTCCCTCCAGGTGTGGTTCCCCGGAGGAGCTGCCATTTGAAGAGTGGTGGTGGGGTCCGATACCTGAGGAAGGGATCCACGCCCTTCAGCCTGCCCCCGGACGACGCCCGGCCCTGACGGATGCCCCACGGATGAGGCGCCACAGCCTACCCCTGATGGCACCCCAGTCCAGAGGCGACTGCAGCCCCCATCTTCCCACGGGCACCCCCAGGACCCCAGGGCGGGACAGCCCTGACCCCACTCACCTCCAGCCCTCCACCTGGAGTAAAAAGTGGCAGGCCCAGTTCCTGACGCTGTTTGGTCCCAGCCCCAAGGGCCACTTATCAGGTCAAGGCCGCACCAGGAAAGGGCCTCACTGTACACCAGTCAGCAGCCACGCCTGGATGACCTCACCCTCCGCCATGAGCAGGCGACAACAGGCCCGTCTTTTGACACTGGCAGGCCCCAGTTCTGAGGGCAACCCTTGAGGTAGAGGCCCCACCAGGAAAGGGCCTCCCTGTACACCAGTCTGCAGCCACAACCGGACGACCTTACCCCCCCTGCAATAGTTCTGTGCCCCCTACGGGAGGGTACGCCCGACTACCAGTCTCCCACGCCCGGACGCCACAAATGATTAGCCCAGGTCTCAGTGGCCCAATAAGCCCAACAGCGTAATACCAGTGCCACCATTGTGAAACAGAGACTGACAGTGTCTGTGTTACGTGTATTACCCACACCTATGGTGCAGTGAGAACTGACAGCGTCTGTACTCTACATAGCGGCACCTCTAATACACAGTGAGAACTGGCCAAGTCTAGAATTAACAAGTGGTACACTAGGACTTTATGGTAAAGGCTCTTCAGACTGTACTTACAGCTACGGTGTATTGTTGGTAAATAGTAAAGATTGCCAGTGACTACACTTATATATATTGTGTGTATAAATGTTGTGTATCAAAGCCTGACATTGTCCATATAACCTAACTGTATAGATTTGCTGTATATTGTAAGGGAATCAGAATTAAGTCAATATATGTGTAAGGTTGATCTGCCGAGTTTTTATGCTGTTCCTCTTGTTGTGTGTTCTAGTTCCGGTCTTGAAAGAGGACCCCGCTCAGTAGCTAGTGTTCTTAGGACGAGAAGTCAACCTAAAAACACCTAGCAAAACAATGTTATTACAGAAAAAAAACATTTTCCTCCATCTGTAAACGTATTTATTTCTGCTTTGTCTCTGTATTCGTATAATTAGATTTATTCTTAGTTCTGAAACTGCTCTACGATTCTAGTTTTAGCCATGCTCGTGGTGTGGGAGCTCGAAGTTGCGATTCAACATCCGTATTGCTAATCAGATCTGACCCTCCACTTTGTTCTCCCGTGGCAGAGCCCAGCCTCGGAGGACGTGCAATTTTCACATTTAGGATTGAAAATTCAACCCTTTCTCCTTTTTCCAAGCATGGGCACAAAAATAACGTAAAAAATAACTCGAAACTACCAGAAACATATTTTATATCAAATAGGTGATAAAATATTCATAACATTTCTTTTTTCAGCCATTCCTAACATATGATATACTGAAATCATTCGATACCATAGTATCTCATATATGCACACCATTTCACCACCATTCACATTGTTTTGGCAGGTAAAAAAAAAAATAACATCTGCCCAGTTGCATTGCGGCAACACCCCTGGGCTGTGGATATCAGTTCCCAATATTTCTACAACTTCCACACTCCATTGCAAGCCACAGAATGCGTCTAGGAAGCAGGGATTTGCACTGTTAGGTGCATCTGAACTTTCTCTTCAATATGGGAAGAAAAAAAAATCAATTATCAAAACTTCAAAAAATGGCCCCGGTGTCGGCCTCGCGTGCACGGAAAATTCCAGGCCTTTGGCCACGGAGGGGTTAAATGCAAGAGGAAAATAAGTTCAGAAACATTTTATAAACGTAAATGAAAGATCTTGCCAAGTCATGTTTCACCCTCGAGCCTCACTAACCAGACCCAGTTATCTACCTGCTTTGGCTGTAGTGCCTTTTGTTTGTCATGTGAAGAGAAGTCTCACAGACTCTTCACCTATGCATCTACCTAACTACTTATGCAGTGTACATCAGTCTTTCATTCTAACTATGTGCATATCGTCTGTCCATCTATTAGTTTCCCTGTATTTGTCTCCCTAAACCAGTGGTTCTCAACTCGTTTCAGGGCACGGACCACCAGCCCAATGAACAAAAGTATCGTGAACCATTTCATATTTAAGTAACGGTAAATAATGCATAGATAACAAACATTTTGGTTTGAAATACATTTCTTACAAACAGAATTTCGAGAAATAATATAAAATAGTACACAGCTGACATTTTGGTCTGAAATATTTGTCTTACAGACATAATTTTCAGGAAATACATGAATACTTATCTAACATTTTGCTGTGAAATTTATTTCTAACAAACAGAATTTTGATAATATGTGGGAATAATACAACTAACATTTTTCTTTGAAATTTGATTAATTCATTTTTCTTTGCAACCAGACTTTTGGATTCTCTTCTCACTGACAAGCTTTTCAATGTTAGGAGTGGTACTTGATAATGCACTACGAATATCGCTTTCCACTGCAAGCCGATTCCTCTGTTTGGAATTAATGTGCAAGAAACATGAAAATCCGCTCTCACACAGGTAAGTTGATGCAAATGGCAAAAGACATTTGACTGCATGTGTTGACAATTTGGGTAAGTACCAATCATCTGTCTGTCTATTACCAGACGCCTTAATCCCATAAGGGGTGGCCACAAACAAATCGCCTCCATGTCGCCCTGTCCCCCACTATTTCATTGCCCTGCTCCCAGCTCACACACCCCTCTCTCATATACCTCTCCACACCATCCCTCCATATCATCCTAGGCCTCCCCCTTCCTCTCCCCCTTCCACCTCACTCGCATACACTCTCCTCATCAGTCTCTCACCCTCCATCCCCTCCATATGGCCAAATCACCTTAATGTGTTTCTCCTAACGCTTCCTATCACATCCACATCCACACTACAACGTTCCTTCACTTCCTCATTTGTCAGTCTGTCTCTCCATGTGACTCCACATGCTCCTTTAAAATAACTCATTTCCATTGCTCTCACTCTTGCCTTCTGTCCCTCCAATAAGGTCCATGCTTCACTTCCATACGTTAGAGTTGGTATCACAATACTGTCATGTAGTAGCTTTTCACTTCCATGCTCACTTCCCTGTTTCTTATCACTGCTCTCAAGGAACCAGCAACCTTTCTTCCCCCTCCAAACTTCCATCCTTACTCATCACACTACCCAAGTACTTAAAAGTATTCACATTCTCCATTTCCTCCTCATCCAACCTCACTGTACATTCACTGACTTCACTTCTCTCGAAGACCATCACTTTACTCTTCCCTACATTCAGCTTTAGATTCCGTTTCTTATACACTCTCCCAAACTCATCCACAAAGCCTTGCAGCTCCCCTTCGTCTTCACTTAACAACACAGTATCATCTGCAAACAACAGTACTGGTAGTTTCCAAACACTGCCCTCTCTCATTAGGTCCACTCCAACAACCACTGCTCTACCTTGTATCTCTTTTTTAACTCCATCCATATACAACCTGAACAACCATGGAGACATGACACATCCTTGTTTCAATCCAACCTTCAAATTGAAAAATTCACTCAATTGCCTATCCATACTCACTGCAGCCATAGCACCCTCATGCATACTCATCACGGCCTTCAACAACTTCCCATCTACTCCATATATTCTTAATACTTTCCACAATCCTTGTCTGTCCACCCTGTCATATGCTTTCTCCAAATCCATGAAGGCCGCATGCAACTTCTTTCTCTTCTCTAGAAACTTTTCCGCTAAAGATCTAGGAATATCTGATCTACACGACTTCTTCCCTTCCTAAAACCTCCCTGTTCTTCTCCAAGTAATTCCTCTGTTATATCCCTAACTCTGTCAATAAGTATCCTACCATATACTTTTCCTATTATACTAAGAAGGCAAATGCCCATATGATTACCACACACTTCTTTTTCCCCTTTTCCTTTGTACAGAGGAATAATTATACCTGACTTCCAATCCTTTGGGACTCTACCTTCCTCCCAGGCCAATCATCACATCTTCCACATTCATTCTATTTATCTCTCCCCCATGCTTCAGCATTTTACCACACACTCCATCAATTCCTGGGGCTTTCCCCATTTTAATTTTCTTCATTGCTTCCACAACTTCCATCCTATTGATTTCTTCCTCTCTTCTCACATCCCTTCTTCTTCCAGCCATTCCCCAGCCACTTATACCTGCATTACTGTCATTCTCCATGTTTAATAATTCCTTAAAGTATTCTCTCCATCTCCTCACTTTTTCTCCTTTCTTCACTAACAACCAACCATTTTTATCTTTCACTCCCCAACTAAATTCTTTGGCAACCTGTCTAACTCTGTTTACCTATTTCCAGAACATTTTCTTACATTCTCTTCATTTTAACTCAAGTTCCTTCCAAATTCCTCATCCACTCTCTTCTTACTCTCTCTTACTAATCTTTTCACCTCTCTCTTCCTCTCTACATATAACTCTCTCTTCCGTCTCTCAACTCCTTCAACGCCCCTGTTTCTCATCCACTCACTATATGCTTTCTTCTTTTGTGCCACAGCCTCTCTCACCTCTTCAGTCCACCATGCTGTTCCTTGCACCCCCTTTCGTCTTCTCTACACCCCACACACCACCTAACATGCTACACCAATCATACTGGCTCAAAAATTTTCCATGGTAGACCGCTGGTACACGTCTTGAGCCGCCAAATCGTTATTCAGATCCAAGAATTCCTCCTGCAGATCCTCTGGAACACTGTGAACATCTGTTGCGAATGGATTCCTGATGAAAGATACCCTATCCTTTGTCATGTCCACCTAGGGAAAGTATCTTTGACATTCATCCCGCAGCTTTCGAAAATGCTCGAGAATTTGCATCTGAATGGCTTCCTTTTCCCCCGAGCATGGCATCCACACATGGAAATTGAACCAAATTGATATCTTCAACTCTTCCGATCCAGAGTTATAATTTCTCAAGACAAACCTTGATGATGCCTTGGTGAAAGAACAGATTTGCACCTTTCTCTTGCAGCTCAAGATTCAGTGTGTTCAAGATTCCAGAAATATCGACAAGGAATGCAAGTTCTAACTCTGACGGTGTTAACATATTTTTTTAAATCCTCTTTCCCTTGAGACTGGAGAAATGAAACCAATTCTTCTCAGTTGAAAAATTCTGTTGACTACGTCCCCTGATGACAACCACCGTACAGAAGTGTAGAACAGCACTATCTCAAAGGCGGAACCCATATCCTGGCATAATTTTCTGAACAGCCTGGTGTTTGCTGCTGACGATTTGAAGTAATTAACCACCTTCACCAATCCTTTGAAAATGATGTTTAGGTGATCAGACAGTGTTTTTGATGCCAATGACTGTGAATGAAGCAGTGAACTTCGATTACAAATGGACCAAGCTATTTCACCAACACTTGGAAGCCTGATCTTGAGCCTAGCATAGCAGTTGCACCATCAATGGTAACACCCACCAAATTTACCCAATCCAGTCTATTTACTTCAGAGAAATTGTTAACAATTTCTAACACATCGTGAGCCCTTGTGGGGATGTCAAGAGTCTTACAAAAGAGAAACTCGTCTTTGAAGTCGCCCTCAACCATGCATCGTGCAAATACCAATAGCTGAGAGGACAGTGAGACATCAGTTGATTCATCCAATTGTATGGCAAACAATGGAGATTTTGTTTCATCCACAACTTGTTCACTGATGTTTTGTGAGGTCTCATTTATCCGTCTCGATACTGTGTCGTTAAAAACAGATATATTATTTAGATTCCGTGGTGCGTCCTCGCCGACAACAAGCCTCACTATTTCTTTTGCACAGGGTAGCACAAGTTGCTTTACAATCGTATGAGGCTTCTTGGCCTGTGCGACTTTGTAAGCAACAATGTAGGAAGCGCGCACTGCGTTGGTGGTCTTTTCATAGAATGTACCTGTTGAGTTAAGGCGCTGCTGCTTGAGAGCTGTTAACTCCCGCTCGAAATAATCTTTATCCTTTTGCAACAAATTAGGGTGACACTTTTCGAGATGGAGTTTAAGCTTAGCTGGCTCCAGTGACTAATTCCCCAAGACTTTGAAACAAATAACACACTGTGGTAATTCCATGCCATCATTTTCTTGACATGTGAAGCCAAATTTAATGCAGTCCTCTAAATACTTGGGCTTAACATTCCCTCCTGCCTCTGCCATTTATCTAGGTCTGTGGGCAATGCAACGAAATGTATTAATTATGTGTTGAATTTGGCAATCATAAAGACATGATAAAACGTAAGATAATAATACACATAAGAATAATAAAACACCATGAGTGTCATAAACAGCATAAACCAGCATAACACAGCACACAGCAGCATAACAACTGGCCAGAAATATTTCACTCCGTCCTACTCTTCCTCCCCGCTTCCTTTTAGATTACTACATTTTACGGTAGAAAACAAAATCAAAATACACTACACTTGTAAACCAGCGCAGGACGAATGACACAACCAATCAGCCCAGCAGTTCGGTGGCTACTGCACTTAACAGCAGTGTCACGTGTAGCCACGCGGCAGCTGACAGGAATCGAACAAGATGGCCCGTCACCTCGACTCGTAAAGTATGTACTATGCTAGGGCCAGGTATAGCTGCGTGAATCTTGGACATTCATTTTAAATTAAATTTAGAAACTTAAAGTGACTCGAAGTGCTACTAAGCAGCTACAACCTGAAGATTGCCAATATTTTCTTAAACTGGAATAATACAATAAATTGAATAGCCAAGTATTTATTTTGATAAAATTTTTCGTACCGCATTATCAGTAAATTTAAAATATGTGCACCAATCTCCAGTTTATTACCAAATACAGTGAACGTCCTGTGGACCACCCAAAAAGTCACCATGGACCACACCACCTGTGGTCCATGGACCACAAGTTGAGACCCACTGCCTAAAAGCAATATAAACTGCTTGGCTAATCCTTGCGTCTGTCTCTCTGTTATCCTGTCTTTATCTGTTTGTGTCTCTCCTTGGACCACCCACCCGTCCAACCACCCACCTATACGCACACACGCACCGATGCACGCACGCACGCACAAACAGCGAAGGAAAGCAAGAATGCTCTGGAATATAACAAAACTAGGTCAGCTATGAACACCAGAAGAATATAATGCAGGTAAATCTTTACTTCCCAATCCATTCATCCAACCATCCACTTACATCTTATCAACTAATATATCCACCGTCTACTCACCCACCAACAGATCCATCCATCAATCCACCTACTTCTTATCCACCAATCCATTCATCCCCTTCTCCCTCACACATCCGTCGATTCTTCGGTATGTTGGCGTCTTTTGTATTTTATTCTTGCTGCCTTCAGATCACTTTATTCACTTTGGAAATGGTCTCCCGCACTGAAAGTGTTCCAAACAGATCTTCCATTAACCTTTTCAGCCCAAAGACACTATTACTAAACCTATCAGTCATCTATATATACAGAGAATAATAAACACTTCCTTAGCTTGAAGGGAATAAATCACCGATATGGGGTGAACTTAGGATATCAGTGGAAAAGAAAAATAAGGAAAGTTAGGGAAAATAGAAAAAAAAGTTTTCGAGTTCACGAAAGTACTAAAAATGGCTGCTAAGACGTCTATGTGAACCCGGGCTCCTATAACTCACAGGCCACGGTTCCACCAGTCCTGATCACACCGTCTTAAGGACCAGACTTATCGATCAACACTCTCAGGCTCCTATGACTCACAGCCGGATGAGTAAAATCGATCTAGCAGGGACGTAATACAGAAGTTATCCCGACCATGAGAGAGTTAATGGTGACAGTATTAACACTCCCAGTCTAGTATACTCATTTTTAGCTGTATAAAAGCATCTGACGTTAGCTGAAATAGTGCGATATACTACGTTTGTTCCGACTGTGAACGGGTTAGCTCTGATCGTATTAAAGCACTAAAACGCTTATGCTGATTCTTACATGACTAAGCATAGAAACAGTTATTAATCAACCACTTCAGCACGATGACGAGTTGAAGTGGTTATCAGCACTGCCTGGGATGTCTTACTTTTATTTTTGCCGTCTCCTGCTGATTCTAATTTTGATCTTGACAGAATATTCGAACTTTGTGTTTAGATTATGCAACCATTTCTTATAACCTTCAAGACGAGAGGTCTTTCCTAAGCTTAATGGAATTCTCTTTTGACTGTAGAAAAAAAATCACTAACTTAATGATAAACCTGATGCATCCGGAAAGAAGAATTTGAATATCAGTGGAAGATAAATGTAAAGGAAAATAGTTCGCGACATGAAGAGCGCACGTAAGTATAATAAAAAATAAGACAAACAAAAAGACGGTTGATGCTCGGCTGCATGTGAAACCAAGCTCCTATGACTCCTTGGCGGCCGTTCCATCCTTCCTGATCACACCGTCTTAGAGGCTGACTAAACATATCCACAGTTATTAATAAGCATGGCTGGTGATTGAGTGATTGGTGATGAGTTTGTTCATGTCTGGAATGTCGTGCCATAAAAGTAAATAATGATGGTTGTAAAGTGATTGTAGCTGAAGGGGAAGGTAACTGTCAGTTTGATGTGAGGGTGAATGTCGAGACGAATTGGTCAGAGAATATAAGGATACCAACGTGCAATGGAACAATAGAGGTATATGTGTAAAAAAAAGGTGGAAAGTAGGAAAGCACATGGAAGGAAAGTGGACAGTACTAGAAGGCCTTTATACTACACGGAGGTTGGAGTGTCTCGGCTGCAAAACAATAATATGAAAGTGTTTTAATCCTACTTTTAATGTCATAGGTGAAGCTGTGAGGTGTGGCTTGAGAACGAGGTCAAGAAGAGAATCAGTGGAAGGGAGATTTTTGAGGGCGTCCAGTGGTTAGGATAATAATTAACGTGATTCGTGAATGCCGTGAAGTGAGCAAGTCTGATGACAACAGTATTTAGGTGAATGTGCTTAGATGTTATGGTCATATAGCGAGAACGGGGATAAATGCCGTAATATATGGTGAATGTGAGTGTTTCTGAAGGTGGAAGGCGGGGTAGGCTGAGAAAAAGGTGAACAGTTACTGGTAAATGAATGTATGAAAAAATGAACTATGGATGTTAATCAGGCTTGGCGTCTGACAAAGGATCGAGTTGGCTTCATAAACTATGTATTTTAGAGAACATCACAAAGGTTTGACACCCTCTTTTTAACTTGATAGTGGACTGGCTGACAGTCGGAATGCCAATATACAAAGGATCTGTAGAGAAAAATATCCCTACTCAAACATAAGAAAAACCAGTGATGGGATGATTACGCCTTTAAGATGGAGTAGGATTTCCTGTGGTTTGACTTGTGTCAATGACTGCGGCACATTTCACTGGCCATGCTGTTGGTTATTTTTTTCCTCTCTCTCTCTCTCTCTCTCTCTCTCTCTCTCTCTCTCTCTCTCTCTCTCTCTCTCTTTCTTTTTTAAATCTAGATTCTACGTAATTCCATCGTTAGGTTGGGAAAAGACATTGGCTTGATGCTCTCTACACTACCGTACCTACCAGAGTCAACCAGCGTCTATAAAGTTTTAAACATGGATGTCGGAGAATTATGTAGCAATAACGATTAGTTAAATATTCGAAATAAAAATCACACCTCAGGCAGGAACTGATTAGGACCTTGACATTGGCAGAGCTGCCTCCCTCACTCTCACCATCCACTCCACCACTCAGGCTTTTCAAATAATGTTTCTTTACTCCTCCTTCTCCTCCTCCTCCTCCTCGTCCTTCATTTCATCATCATCCCCCCATGGGGAGGGAGTAAGAAAATACTTCCCCAGTATCACTGCTTGTCGTAAGAGGCGACTAAAACGGGCCGCTTTGTCTCCAGTCTTTCGTTACTGTCTTCTGTACTACCTCTCTTGTTGATAATTCTGTGTTTCTTCCTTTATGATTCCTTTACTCGTACAGTGTCATATGGTCTTATTATCGCTTGGTACTAATTTTTCATTATTCCTTCCTTCCTTCATGATCATCATGATCGTCATCATCACCATCATCACAGACAGGATACAACTTTCAGCGGCAACAAGAAAAACATATAAAGTTCATCTTAGTCGCTGGACTAAAACTGGACACAGCCAGTACGGCAAGAAGTGCACACACACACACACACACACACACACACACAATCGGTAGAGAGGTGGCTTGCGGTCCTAGCGGCCCCAGGTTCAAATCCCCGCTGGTGCAGGGAACAGTTTAAGGATTTGAATTTCCTTACGGCAGAGTTTACCGATCTACCAGAAGACCCGCCGACATGTCGTAAAAATACCCCCGCTAATACCAATACACCAGTCCTGTATGAGACAGCCCTAGCATGTATTCAATATGGACGGTGGGTGTTAGCGCCGAAGTGGTGACATGTAGACGTGTACGATATGTAGGAGGACTACTGGGCCTTGGGAGCAGGCTGAGAAGCCTATGCCCAGAGTCGAGCACATAAAACACACACACACACACACACACACACACACACATATATGCCTACACCTAAGAGACTATTCAATAACATATCGAAGTGTACGTGCAGAACACTTCAAAAATATAAAAAGAAACCACAAGCTCATGTAGGTTTCGATGCCGGGCCTAACGAACCAGACCCAATTATCCACCTGCTTTGGCTGTAGTGGTTACTGTTCGTCATTGGCAAGTCTGTCTGTCTTTACATTTACGGATCTACCTAACGACCTGAATGTCTCGCAGTCTCTCATTCCACCTATATGCATATCAGTGGTGTACCTGATGGGGGGCGGGGGGGGGGCTGTTTGAAACTGCCCCCCGGGCGCCCAGTTGAGGGGGGCCCCCAAAAGCCTTAAAACTGTATAAACTTTTTAATTAATATTTAAAAATATATATATTTATCATCCCGACAATCCCTGATGCATATCATATATAAATATTTGTTTAAATAACAGAACAGAGGCAGGAAAAACAAATGAATAAAAAAATAATAATCCATACACCAGATTACTGGTGTCCTCTGTTCATAAAATATCTGTAACAGTTAGACTTGAACAGCTGTGGGTTGAAATTTGGAGGGGAACAACTCTGGGGAAGTGAGTTCCAGAGATATGCAGTTCGGGGAATGAAAGAATTCTGATAGGCAGAAGTTCTGCAATATGGCTGAGAGACATTCCAGTCATGAGCGCTACTAGATGTCCGTGGAACACGAGGGATGGCATGGAGAGGTGGCACCATGGACGCAACTTCGTCTGAGCATTTGCCAAAAAAATATTTGTAAAATAATGCAAGGGAGGCAACATTCCTTCTTACTTGTAGGGGAGGTAGTTTATTTGTAATGGCAGGGGTGTTAATAATTCTAACAGCTTTGTTCTGAATTTTGTCTAGTCTTTTAATGCAACCTCTCCACATCCAGTCCACAAGGGTGAGCAATATTCAAGCTGGAAGCGCACATGACTCTTGTAAATTATAGCTAATTGCTCGTCAGTGAAGAAGTTACGGACTCTGTACAATAATCCAAGTTTCTTTGAGGCAGTTTTAACAAGTGATCTAACATCAGAGGTCCAGCTGAGGGCACTGTTAAGTGAGACGCCGAGAATTTCAATACTTTTGGAGATGGGAATAATAGTAGCACTGAAGGTAATGTATGAATCTGGCAATATCTGTCTATTAGTAACTTGTATATATTTAGGTTTACTAGTATTAAATGAGACAAGGTTGTTTTGTCCCCGTTCACTGATCGTAGATAGGTCTTGATTTATGGAGATGGCTGTACTGAGTTGAGAGGTAGTGATATTAGACTTTGTAAATGAGTGTCTGAGTGTGAATGAACTATGTAATGTTGAGTCATCTGCATATGAGTGGATGGGATTGTGGGTGACAGATAAGAGATCATTAATATGAACCAGGAACAGGGTTACCGCCAGAACTGATTCCTGCAGCACGCCGGTGTTAATTGAGTGGAAATTGAAATATACATCATCTACTTTTACTCTTATTTTCCTGTCACTGAGATATGAGGAAATCAAAGGAACAAAACACGTTAGTCCATGGCAGGGGAGTTTAGAAAGCAGGGAACGGTGCCATACTCTGTCGAAAGGTATAGAAATATCAAGGGCTACTGCATGAGTTTCTCCATGTGGGTCAATTGATTGATGGAAGGTATGAGTTAGGAGATTGAGTATGTCAGTGATGGATCTTTCGTGGCGAAAACCATATTGTCTATCACCTTACCAAGAGAAGATGTGACAGCTATTGTTCTGTAATCAGAGGGGTCAGAGGAACTTCTTTTCTTCGGAAATGGGTGGATATCGGCTTCTTTCCATGAATTTGGGAATGAAGAAGTACGTATGCATAGTCTAAATAATTTAGCTAGAACAGAGGCAAGTTCAGGGGAACACTTTTTCAAAACAATTGGCGGAATTCTATCTGGGCCTGGAGCTTTGTTGGTAGGTAAATTGTCTAGGATGGATTTTACGTATCTTGACTGTATTTTAAGTGGAACAATTTCGGGAGAGTCAAGTTCTAGTACTGGGACGTTCTGGCTGGCATCCTCTATGGAAGTATTTCTGGCAAATGTACTGGCAAATATATCCACTTTCCCACGCGGGTCATTTGTAATGTTGCCATCTGAAGATTTTAATGGGGGAATGGATGATGACTTGTTAAAGTTATTATTGAAAGAATTAAGAGTTGACCAGAATATTCTATTGTTATTAGGGTTGTTAAGTAGTTTTGATGCTTGCTTTTGAAGAAAGTTTGATTTAGCTAGATTTATTACAGCTTTTGCATGATTTCTAGCAATTTTAAACTGAGAGAGTGATTCAGATGTTTTTGATTTTAAGTAAGAGTTATATGCTAATGACTTTTGGACCGTTGCTCTGGCACAGTTGCCATCAAACCATTTTGGAGAGTTCGCAAATGTGGGACTAGGTAGAACTGGGATCACTAGAGAAGAAAGACTGCCATGGAATAGCAGCAAGATAAATTCTAAATCCATCCCAGTTTCCCCTATCAAAGTGCCATCGGGTCACCCTGACGGGTTCAGAACGGGGAGGTGTGGAGGGTTAACTAACGAGGCATTGATGAGATTGTGGTCAGAGGATCCAAGTGGTGACAGTACCTCTATCCTATATTGATCTGGATTATTTGTCAAGAATAAAACCAGGAGATGGGCATTATGGTTTAGATTATCAGGTATTCTGGTTGGTTGCTTTACCAGCTCGGTCCATCAGTTAATGTTTACCTGCCTTTGTCTCGGGGGAGGCCGTGGCTCAGTCGGTAGACTTTACTGACATCAAATACCCGGCCGACATGTCGTAAAAATACCCTCGCTAATACCAATACACCAGTACTGTATGAGACAGCCCTAGCATGTATTCAATATGGACGGTGGTGTTAACGCCGAAATGGTGACATGTAGGGGTGTATGGTATGTAGCAGGGCTACTAGGCCTTGGGAGAAGGCTGTGAAGCCTATGCCCAGAGTAGGACACACAAATAAATTACAAGTATATGTTGTTTGACTAAGACTCGAGTCTGTCTGTCTGTCTGTCTGTCTGTCTCTCTTTCACGAACGTGAGCTAGCTAGCACACACACACACACACACACACACACACACACACACACACACACACACACACACACACACACACACACACACACACACACACACACACACACACACACACACACACACACACACACACAAAGCTGAGGCAAGAATACTCTGGAAAAACAAAACAAAACTGGGTCGACTATAAACACCAGAAAAATGAGACCAGCTAAATACTTCACCTGCCCGCCCATCCATCCATCAACTATGAACTAATATATCTATCCTTACTCACCTACCCACTGACCTATCCTTTCATCCATCCAGCCATCTGTTCTTCTTATCCACCCTCTATTCACCACCACCAACTGATTCATCTTTTACTCCACCTACCTCCCGTGCAGCAATACCGTATATATACTCCCTTCTCACACACATCCATCCACCCTTCCACCTGCCGCTCATCCACCAATGGATGCAGCCCCTTCTCACTCCCATTTCCATCCATCCATCCACCTGCCGTTCATCAGACAATCCAACCATCCGTTTCTCACTGACACATCCATCCAACATTCTTCGCTGTTTTGAGGCCTTTTGTATTTTATTCTTGCTGCTTCAGCAAACTCTCTTCAGCTTCGAAATGGTCTCCCGCACTGAGAAGGTTTGAGGCAGACTACTTTACTAGTTTCAGCCCAAGTGGTAGGTGGTGGCGACCATCATCCACTCACTTGATGTAGTGCTGCCTACTTCTTTCTTAGCCTTTATCATTTTTTTTCTGTGCCTGCCCTCCTCTCTTCCTATTTCTGCCATCTTTCCTGTCGCTTCTTATTGCATCTCTTTCCTTTACAGGTGGCTTTACATTGAGTGACAAGCCAAATGGTTTCCTGTAAGACAAGAGACCATTTACAACGCTAGGGGTTAGAGCGCTCCTCTCTGACCGAAGGGTTGGAGGATCGAATCCACCCAAGGGTCATTGGTAGACATCAGGAAGGGCATCCGGTCATAAAATACTACACGCTCCAGTCCAAAAGTCCTCTACCCAGGGGCAACGCCTTAGCCCTTCGGGGATACCTGGCGTAAAACCAAATTATTATATTATTTTTTTATATTACGGTGGTAACAATATAACTAAACCATATGTGCTCTCTACGTGTCAGCAAGTGGGTTGGTGGAGGGTTAGTGTCCCTCCCCTTAAAACAAATAACTCAATGTCAAATGGCCACCCCATACGGGATTATGGCGTCTGGCAATAGATTGATAGATAGATAGCCCAAGGACGTCTTTATTATTCCCATTAAAATTATCTATCACCGGCAGAATGACACACACACACACACACACACACACACACACACACACACACACACACACACACACACGACTTCGACGTGAAGGGATAAATCAACGATATAGGAGAATTCTGGATGTCAGGATGAGAAAAGAATACGGGGGAAGTGGGGGAAACAGGGATACTTGGATTTATAAGCAACTGAATCTAGAAATGATGATAATAATAATAATAATAATAATAACAATCATCATCATCATCATCATCATCATCATAAAGCCGGCGCTGAATGTGACTCATCTCGGGCTCCTATGACTCACGGGCTATGATTCCACCAGTCCTGATCACACCGTGGTAAGGACCAAAATTCAGGTTACTTTATTCGCTTTAGAAATTATCTCTTGTATTGAAAGAGTTAAAAACAGACTCCATTAAACCGTTCAATCCAAGAGTAACATAACGAAGGTGACTAAAAAAAATTTCATTACAAGTCACAGTGAGAGAGAGAGAGAGAGAGAGAGAGAGAGAGAGAGAGAGAGAGAGCGACTTCGGTTTGAAGAAGGAAAAAGCGTATAACACAATTTAGGTTAGTCCTATTACTAAGTGAAAAAAAAAAAGGTATGGAAAAGAAAAGGGGAAAAATCAGGTGCTAAAGCCACAAGAAAATAAAATGAAAGTAAATGTAAAAAGACAAGGTAGAGAAGAGAAACCGGGCTCCTATGACTCACAGGCCACGATTCCACCAGTCCTGATCACGCCGTCTTAAGGACCAAACTTATTAAGAGGTATCAACACTCTCAGGCTCCTATGACTCACGGCCTGATGGGTAAAATTAAGATAGCTGGAACAGAATACAGAGGTTATCTCTATCATGGATGGGTTAATGCTGACAATATTAATACTCTCAGGCTAGCATACTCACTATTAGCTAAATATCAGCATTTGGCGGTAGGTGACACAGTATCCTACGTTTGTCCCGGCCATGAAAGGGCTAATTTTTTACAGTACGCTCAGCCTCTCATGCTCATTCTCAGATGACTAAACACAGCAACAGTTTTTAATCAACGACGTCAACACAATGACGAGTGATGTGGTTAATAGCGCAGACCCTGGACGTCTTTCTTATCTTACTTTTACCGTCACATGATTTTTATTTACATTTGGATAGAATTTTGGGAATGTGTGTGGTTAAATGAGTAGCTCTCATTTTTTCCCCCTCCAACACGAGAGGCCTTTCTTAAACTGAACACCATTGCCTGATACCAGTAAGAATTAAGAAAAGAAAATACATCACCATGATTCAAAGGGTTAATTTAATTCATCCGCACAAAAGAATGAGTACAACGGCGTGAGGAAAGAAGAAAAGAAAATAGGTCCCCAGACGCAGAAATTACCAGAAAAAAATACAAAACCAAAATAAAAATATCGATAAAAAGACGGACATACCTTGAAGGATATGAACCCTGGCTCCTATGACTCCCAGGTGGCCGTTCTGTCCATCTTGATCACACCGTCTTAGAGGCTAAGCACATCAACAGTTTTTAATTTAGCATCGCTGGTGATTCAGACTGGTGCAGAGTTCTGTTGTTATCTATGAGCACCGTGCTTTGATAGTACATGTTGATAAGTGTACAATGAACGTTGTTGTTGAGAGGGAAAGTGACTATCAGTATTATCAGGTAGTGAATGGAGAGATTTGAATCAGTGAGGGAGTTTTGATAACCTGGTGCAGTAATAGAAAAGCGTTAAATGGGCAGACTAAGTGGAACGTAGAATTGTACGAAGAAGAAAAGTGGCTGAACCTTAAGAGTCTTGGTTATGAGCAAAGCTGTGAATGTGGAGGCTGCAAGAGGACTGAATGAAGGTCTTTTAGTGTCCACATTAACTTATGGGTGTGAGACTTTGGTGTGATATTAGAACGAAAACTCAAGTGCAACACTAGTGGAAATGAGATTTCTGTGGTGTGTGTGTGTGTGTGTGTGTGTGTGTGTGTGTGTGTGTGTGTGTGTGTGTGTGTGTGTGTGTGTGTGTGTGTGTGTGGATTGCGAAGAATGGTTGGGACAGGGTATGATGTGACAAGAGAGATGTGGAGTAATGAAGTCTATTGACACCAGGCTGAACAGAATCTTTCGATGTTATGGTTACAAGCTAGGGATTGAAAATGATATATGTAAGTGAATGTGAAGATGGGAGAAGGCGTGACAGACCATCAAGAAGGTTGAGACACAAGGATACTGAGTGTGTAATAAAATGAGGTACAGAAGCTAATGAGACTCGGGAACTGCCAGGCGATGGAGTTGGTGTGTTGAGCTGTGTAAGGAGGAGAAAATGAGTGCTTGGCACCCCTTCCAATTACTTGAGTGCTGTCGATGAACTTTTTTTTTTTTTTTTTTTTAACAGGAAATATGAAATTCATCCATGAGAGAAAATAATATATATGGATCATTCTTTGGGGTGAGCGATGATTCTAGGTGCTTGAACGGTAAGTAATGGACTGTGTGACACATCTTAATGGCTATGCTGATTAGTTCTGCAAGTATAAATCTTTTTCCCTTGCTTCCTGGACCCGATATCATCTCATTTGTGGGTGGGAAATTATAGGCGACATTATGAAGGTGATGGTGATGAAAGAATCGTCAATCGCATGCCAGAAAACACACACACACACACACACACACACACACACACACACACACACACGGAGAGAGAGAGAGAGAGAGAGAGAGAGAGAGAGAGAGAGAGGGGAATCACATACAAACATACAAAAACACACAAAGACACAAAAACACAAAAAGACACAAAAACACACATATGCACGTAGATGTCCAAACATAACTTCTGAAAAACAAATGCGCGCGCACTCTCTCTCACACACACACACACACACACACACACACACACACACACACACACACACACACACACACACACACACACACACACACACACACACACACACACACACACACACTAAGAAAAAATGTTCCTGCTCCCAAGAGACGATTAAATGCAAGAGGAAAATAAGTTCAGAATCATTTTATGATTGTAAAAAAAATGATCCAGCCAAGTCAAGTTTCAATCCCGAGCCTCACTAACCAGACCCAGTTATCTACCTGCTTTGGCTGTAGTGCCTTTTGTTCATGTGAAGGGAAGCCTCACAGTCTCTTCATCTACGCATCTACCTAACTACTTATATATCAGTCTTTTATTCTAACTATATGAGTATCGTCTGTCCATCTATTACTATTTCCCAGTAATTCTCTCTCCATACGAGTATAAATTGTTTTGCTATGCCCTTCGTGAGTCTCTCTGTTATCCTGTTTCTGTTTGTGTCTCCCCTTGGACCACCCACCCATCCACCTACCAACCTACACGTACACGCACCGATAAACGCACGCACGCACGCACACACAAACAGCTAATGAAAGCAAGAATGCACTGGAAAAGAACAAATGTAGGTCACCTATGAACACTAAAAGAATGAATGCAGGTAAATACATTACTTCCCCATCCATCCATCCAACCAACCACTTACATCTTATCGACTAATATATCTACCTCCCACTCACTCACCCACAGATCCATCCACCAATCCACCTACCTCTTATTCACCAAACCATCCATCCCCTTCTATCTCACATCCATCCATTCTTCGCTATGTTGACGCCTTTTGTATTTTTTTCTTGTTGTCTTCAGATCACTTCATTCAGATCGGAAATAGTCTCTCGCACTGAAAGGGTTCAAACAGATCTTCCATTAACCTTTTCAGCCCAAAGACACTATTATTAAACCTATTAGTCACCTATATTCACTGAGAATAAAAAACACGTCCTCGCCTTGAAGGGGTAAAATCACCGCTGTGAGGAAATTTAGAATATCAGTCGAAAAGATAAATAAGGAAAGGTAAGGAAAATTGAAAAAAAAAAGTTTCCAACTTCAAAAAGGATCAGAAAAGAAATATATATAAAAATGACAGCTAAGACGTCTCTGTGAACCCGGACTCCTATGACTCACAGGCCACGGGTCCAGCAGTCCTGGTCACACCGTCTTAAGAACCAAACTTACCGAACGATCAACACTCTCGAGCTCCTATGACTCACAGCCAGATGAGTGAAATCGAACTAGCGGGAATATAATACAGAAGTTATCTCGACCATGAGAGAATTAATGGTGACAGAATTAACACTCCCAGTTTAGTATACTCATTTTTAGTTGTATATAAATATCTGACGTTAGCTGAAATAGTATACTACGTTTGTTCCGACTGTGAACTGGTTAGTTCTGATGGTATTAAAAAACTATGACGCTTATTCTGATTCTTACATGTCTAAGTATAGCAATAGTTATTAATCAACCACTTCAGCACGATGGCGAGTTGAAGAGGTTAACAGCACTGCCTGGGATGTCTTATTCACTTCTGTTTTTGCCGTCTCCTGCTGATTTTTAATTTTAATTTGGACAGAATATTCGAACTTTGTGTTTAGATTATGCAACAATTTCCTATCTCCTTCAAAACGAGAGGTCTTTCTTAAGTTTAATGAAATTCTCTGATGCCAGTAGGAAAAAATTACATCACTAAATTAAAGGATAAACCTGATGCATCGGAACAGATGAATGTGAATATCAGTGTAAGGTAAATGTAAAGGAAAATTGCGACATGAAAAGCGCACGTCAATGTAATAAAAAAAAAAGGCCAAAAAGACGGCAATTGCAGAGGTGGATGTGAAACCAAGCTCCTTCGACTCCTCGGCGGCCGTTCCATCCGTCCTGATCACACCGTCTTAGAGGCTGACTAAACATATCCACAGTTATTAATTTAGCATGGCTGGTGGCTGAGTGATTGGTGATGAGTTTGTTAATGCCAGTGAGTGTCGTGATGCGAAAGTATATATTAACTGTTAAAAAGTGACTGTAATTGATAGGGAAGGCGACTGTCAGCTTGGTGTGAGGGTGAATGTAGTCGCGAAAAGATGAGGGAATTTAAGGATACCTGTTAGCAATGGAAGAATATAGAGGGAAATGTGCAATGGTGGTGGAAAGTAGGGAAGCACATGGAGGGAAAGTGAATAGTACTAGAAGGCTTTCATACTACACAGAGGTTGGAGTGTCGAGGCTGCAAAACGATAACATGAAAGTGTTTTAATCCGACCTTTAATGTCATGGGCGCAGCAGTCATGTGTGGCGTGAGAACCAAGTCAAGAAGAGAAGTAGTGGAAGGGAGATTTTTGAGGGCGTCCTGTGGATAGGATAATAATTAATGTGGTTCGTGAAAGCTGTGAGGTAAACAAGTCTGATAACAATAGCGTTTAAGAGAATGTTCTTAGATGGTATGGTCGTATGGCGAGAACGGGGATATATGTGGTAATGAAAACGGTGCTTGTGACTGTCTGAAGGTGGCAGGCGTGGCAGGCTGAGAAAAAGGTGAACAGAGAATGGTAAATGAGTGTGTGAGGAAGCGAGATATGGAGGTTGGTGAGGCTTGGCAACTGACAAGGTTGAGCTGGCTTGATGAACAATCTATTGCATAGAACAGTACAAGGGTTTTACACCCATTTTTAATATGGCAGTTGAGCGATACACGATCGGAATAGTACTGTATTATACAAAGGAGATGTAGAGAAAAATATCCCCCCACCTCTGTATGACAAAAAAAAAAAAAAAAAAAAGTATGGATAACTATATCTTCGAATGAGTTCGAATTTCCTGGAACTGCACTGCTCTGTGTGTGTGTGTGTGTGTGTGTGTGTGTGTGTGTGTGTGGGAGGGGGCACTTAACTGGACATGCTGTTTTTTACCTCTCCCTCTATCATGCTTTCTGTTTCTTTGCATTCAGGATCCTGCCTCAGTCCATACGAAGGTGGGAAAAAGTTGATGTTGATTGACGACGGAGACGACGACGATTATGGAACGATGATGATAGATGATGATTATTATTTTCCTTATAGATAATGACATTGCCTACCAGGTAGTCAAACCTGGGAATATGAAGTTTATAAAAGGATGCCAAGCTGTTGTGTTGCAATAATGAAATGAAGATTCACAATATAAATCACCTTCCAAACGGGAACTAACCTGGGATCGTGGCACTGGATGAGCTCCCTCCCTCACCCCCAACCTCATCCTCACCCTCAACCTTACCCTTACCCTCACCCTCAACCTTACCCTCACCCTCAACCTTACCCTTACCATCATCCTCAATCTTACCCTCACCCTCAACCTTACCCCCACCCTCAGCCTTACCCGCAACCTTACCCTCACCCTCAACCTTACCCTCACCCTCAACCTTACCCTCACCTTCACCTTCACCTTCACCATCCATCTCTGCACCAAACACTATGCCACTGACGCCTCCTTGGCCATCATCATCATCATCATCATCATCATCATCATCATCATCTCAGATAGGGTAGAACTTCATATCGGGAGACAGAAGTAAAATATACAGCGTTCATATTACTGAAACTTAAACCTGGAGACTGCCAGTAAAGACAAGAAGTGAAAGAACGGACTAAAACACACACACACACACACACACACACACACACACACACACACACACACACACACACACACACACACACACCATTTCGCCTTTAACGGGTTAATTCAACGATGTAAAAGAGTTTTGGATGCCAGTGGGCAGTGCCGGATAAAGAGACCTAAGCTATATAAAGCTTGGAGGCCCCTTGTTAAAAAGTTACACCTGAAGGTCTCACAAAGGTGCCTTCCAAAACAGGACTTTGTTGCTTCCTCTTTCTTTTCTGGTTTCCGCTCTAAAAATGTTCTCTTCATTGTAAACCTGAAAACAGAAAATTTAGGGTTAAAATATTACTTCAATTAATTATCTATCAAACCATTTTAAAACTGCACAAAAAATTGTTACACAAGCCATTTTAAAAACAACACAACACATAAAAAGCCACATAAAATTTTGAAATCAATAAAAACAAATTTTATGAGGCTCTTGCGGATTGTGAGGCCCTGAGGTGTGGCTTGTTTAACTTATGCCTCAATCCGGCACTGTCAATGGTTGAGAAAAATACGGTGAAGTGAGAGAAAAAAAAAAAGGAAAAAGTGGTTACAGAAGAAAAGGTACAAGAAATATTAGCCCCAATTCCCCCCCCCCAAAAAAAAAAAAAAAAAGACGGAAGGTAACATGATGTGAACTCTGGCTCCTATGACTCACGGGCTTCGATTCCACCAGTCCTGATCACACCGTCTTAAGGACCTAACTTCAGGTTACTTTATTTACCCTAGAAATGATCTCTTGTAGTGCACTAGTTAGAAACAGAGTCAATTAGAACGTTCAGTCCAAGGATATGACAATGAAGGAGAACAACAAACTATCACGAGCCAAATGTAGATAAAAAAGAAAAAAAAAAAAAAACACTGCTTTGGTCGGAAGCAGGAAGAGCACTGATAATAGAACTTAGGATAATATTCAATGAAAAAATAGCATCTCGAGAACAGAACATGGAAAAAAAAAACACAAGAAAACAAAAATTAAAGTAAAAAGACTGCGAGGTGACACTTCAACCCGGGCTCCTGTGACTCACAGGCCACGATTCCACCAGTCCTGATCACGCCGCCTGAAGGACCAAACCTATTAACACCTATCAACACTCTCAGGCTCCTATGACTCACGGCCAGAGAAGTAAAATCGTGATAGCGGGAATAGAATACAGAAATTATCTCTATCAAGGAAGTGTTCATGCTAACAATATTAACACTCTCAGGCTGGCATACTCACTGTTAGCTAAAAATAAGTATCTGGCGCTAGGTGACACTGTATAGGCTACTACGTTTGTCCCGGCCATGAAAGGGTTAATTTTTACAGTATTAACACTCTCAGCCTCCCATGTTCACTCATGTAAGTAAATAAAGAAAGTCATGAACTAACCACTTCAACACGATGACGAATTTTGTGGGTAAGAGCTCAGCCTGGGAACGTCTTTTTTTTTTTTTTTTTTTTTTATAATCTCCTGATGTTTTTTATTTTTTGTTTAGAGTTGCAGGAATTGTCTAACATTTGTGTGGTTAGGATAGACTTCTTGATTTGTAGGCGTTGAATGCAGTCTTCTTACATCCCCGTCAAAATAAGAGGTATTTCTTAAAATTAATACTAAGATTGTCTGGTGACAAAGAATAAACCAAAATGATGACCCTCGGATTCAAGGGGTTAATTTAAAGTATCCACGTAGAAGAAAGAGTACATCTGGATGAGAAGAAAGTATAGGAAAATATTTCACCAGATGCAGAAAAAAAAAAAAAACTATAAATGGGAACTAAAAATATCTTTAAAAAAACGGACAAGCCCTTCGGAGGGATATGAACCCAAGCTTCTATGACTCCCAGGAGGCCGTTCTATCCATCCTGATCACACCGTCTTAGAGGATGAGAACGCAAATCGATAGTTCTTAATTATGGATCCAAGGTGATTCAGGAGCTGGCGAAGAGTTCTATTGATATCTGTTAACGCCGTAACTGGAGAGTATATGTTGAGAAGTGTGCAATGAACGTTGTTGTGGACAGGGAAAGTCACTATCAGTGTTATCTGGTAGTTAATGAAGAGACACGAATTAGTGATGGAATATTGGTACACGAGTGAAGAAACAGAGAAACAGTTAAATGTGCAGACTAAGTGGAAAGTAGAACAGAAGAAGGAAAGTGGTTGGAGATACAAGGGCCTTGGATATAAGCAGAGGTGTGAATGTGGAGACTGCAAGAGGATTATATGAAGGTTTTTTTAATATCCACAGTAACATATGGGTGTGAGAGTTTGGTGTGATATTAGAACAAAAGCTCAAGAGCAAGAGCAGTGGAAATGGGGTTTTCGAGATGTCTGTGTGGAATGTAAAACGTGGATAGGAGAGAGAATGATCTAATTCTAGAGAAACGAGGAGTAACGAAGTATGTTAACACTAGGCTGAACAAAATCTTTAAATGGTATGGTCTTCTGGAGAAAATAAATATTTGGGGAATGAAAATGACGTTAGTGAGTAAATACGAAAGAGGGGAGAAAGCGTGGCAGACCATTAAGAAGGTTGATAGACAGGGATAATGATCGTGAAATTAAATGGGAAACTGAATTTGAGAAGACCCGGGACCTGACAAACAATCAAGTTGGTCTGATAAGGTATTAAAGAACGGGAACATGATAATACTTAGAATCCTTTTATTAACTTGACTGTTGTCGACGGATTGACCTTCTGTGATAGAAAATATGAAGCTCGTTTATAAAAAAGAAAAAAGTACGTGCAGATAATAGTTTCTGTGAGGTGAGAATTGATTCTAGGTGTTTGAATAGTAGATGAATGTGTGTGTGTCCCACTGTATTGGCTATAGTGTTGATTTGCATTCGCTCTATAACTCTGTCTCCCTTGCTGACTAGACCCTATCTCACCCCACCTCTATTTGGGAAGAGGAGGTAGCGATGATGATAAAATTAATCACTAGCAATCGCGCGCGCGCGCGGGCACGCACGCACGCGCGCGCACACACACACACACACACACACACACACACACACACACACACACACACACACACACACACACACACACACACACAGTCAGTGCGGCAAGCGACGTGCACTGGCAACGCACAAGCTTTGGTCAGCCACGAACATAAGTAGAATGCAACAAACAAATAAATAAATAAATACGGCGTTAACAAGCAATTCCATTTTACCCCCTTGTACGGGTAGGGGCCCTCGGCTTGGCTCCCGTAGTCTGGTACATTTCAGGGTAGTTAACCGGCCTACTTCTCCTGATGGCTTTACATGATCGACAAACTTCCAGTCACTCTGTGGGGTAACCAACTTATGCACGGCCGTCACTTCCACTGGGGCCTTCTGACCACTACACCACCAGGTAGGGCAATGACAGCAGGTAAATACTTCATTACCATCACACCTTTTGTATTATATTCTTTCTGCTTTCAGTCCACTTTATTCACCTTAGAAATAGTCTCCTCTACTGAAAGAGTTCCAAAACAGACTTCATTAACCTGTTCAATTTATGTTATCAGAAAAAATAAGAATTAAAATAAAATATCTATCACAGGCCAGGAGAGAAATAAATGGCTTCGGTTGGATTGAGAAATATTAAGTGAAAAAATAATTAGGAAGGGAAATGTTCTTAAAAAATTACTCGCAAAAGCCACAAGGATGTAAGATGAAAATAAAAGGACTGGGAAGGGAAGTGTGACACCGGGCTCTTATGCTTTTCAGGCCACGATTTCACCAGTCCTGATCACGCCGTCTTGAGGACCAGACTTATTAAGAGCTATCAACACCCTCAGGCTCCTATGACTCACGGCCAGATGAGTAAAATCTGGATAGCGGGAATAGAATACAGAAGTTATCTCTACCATGGAAGGGTTAATGCTGACAGTATTAGCACTCTCAGGCTGGCATGCTCACTATTAGCTAAATATAAGCATCTGGCGCTAGTGACACTGTATACTGTGTTTATTCCGACCATGAAATGGTTTTTACAGTATTAACACTCTCAGTCTTCCTTATTCAAACTCAGATAACTAAGTATATATATATATATATATATATATATATATATATATATATATATATATATATATATATATATATATATATATATATATATATCAATAGGTGGTAATAAACCATTTCAGTACGATGACGGGTGATGTGGTTAACAGCGCAGTCCGGGGACGTCTTTTTCATTTTATTTATTTTTGTCTTATGATGACTTCTGTTTTGGTTAGGAAAGAATTTTCGAACTTGTGTCTGGTCGAGATAATCTTTTATATCTGCAGGGGTTTAATTCAACATGTTTTATCCCAGTCAAGACAAGGGGTCTTTCTTAAGGGTAATAATAAGATTGTCTGGTGGCAGTATGAATAAACCAAATGACGTAACGCAGATTCAAGGGGTTAATTTAATATATCCGTGTACAAGAATGAAGATACAAATGGGATGTGAAACCAAACGATTATGGTTACTAAGAAAAAGAAAGTACTGCATAAGACCTACAAATACGAAACAATAATACTTGTAAAATGACGGAACAGCAGATAGGATATGAACGCTGGCTCCTATGACTTGTAGGCGGCCGTTCTATCCATCATGATCACACCGTCATGGAGGATGAGTAAACACATCAACATTTTTTTTACAGTAGCTTCGCTGGCCATTACGAGATTGGAGCAGAGATCGGATGACTATGAACTACGTGCTTTGATAGTATATTGTGAGAAGTGTAGAAGGAACGTTGTTGTTGAGAGGGAAAGTGGCTATCAGTGTTACCTGGTAGCAGATGGAGAATGACTTGAACTAGCGAGGGAGTTTTGGTATCCGGATGTAGTAGTAGAAAATAAATGTGAGGAGTAAGTGGAAATCAAAATGACAAAGAGAAGGAAAGAAGCTAGATCTATAGGGGTTTCGGTTATGAGAAAAGGTGCGAATGTGGAGGCTGCAAGAAGACTGCATGAAAGTGCTTTGGTGCCCACAGTAATATGTGAGTGTGAGACTTTACTGTAGTGTGATAATAGAACGAATACTCGAAAAAAAGAGTAGTGGAAATGGAGTTTCTGAGTAATGTGTGAGGAGTACAAATAATGGATAGCATAGGAAAGGAAGTGATGAGACTCGAAGGAGATGTGGAATAAAAAAGTCTGTTGACATATGCCCAAACCATCGCAACACCCTCTGCTCAACTCTATCAGCCATCTCCCGAACAACTCCAGTTCTCCTTCGCACTTCATCATTTCGCACTCGATCCATACGCGTCACTCCACACATACTCCTCAGACACCTCATCTCCATTACATTCAAACTTTTCCTCTCTGCTACACCCATAATCCATGTTTCAGCCCCATATAACGCAGTCGGTACCACGACACCCTCATACAGCCTTCTCTTTACATCCATTCTAAGCGAACGACATCTAAACACTTTTTTCATTCCCCTCAGCACCTTTCCTACTTCATTTATTCTAAACTTCACTTCTGCATCTATTCTTCCATCCACAGCAACATGTGACCCTAGATATTTAAAACACTCTACCTCCTCAAGCAACTCGCCATTCAAAACTATATTCATCCCCCTACCATCTACCAACCTCGTACATTTCATCACTTTACTCTTATTCTCATTTACTTTCAATTTCCTCCTTTCACACACCCTTCCAAACTCCTCTACCAACTGTCTCAATTTCTCCTCTGAATCAGCCACCAGTGCAGTATCATCTGCAAACAGCAGCTGATTCAGATTCAACTCTCCACCATCAACATTCACCAGACTCAGACCACCACCTAAAACTCTTGCATTCACCTCCCTTACAACACCATCCATGTAAATATTAAACAACAAAGGCGACATCACACATCCCTGTCGCAGCCCCACTCTCACGGGAGACCAATCACTCACAGCATTTCCCACTCTTACATATGCTCTACTATTTACATAAAAACTTTACACCCCTTTTAGTAACCTACCATCAAGTCCATACAGTCTTAAAACAGTCCACAAAGCCTCCCTATCAATTCTATCATACGCTTTCTCTAAATCCATAAATGCCCAAAACACATCCTTGCCTTTCGCTAAATACTTTTCACACACTTGTCTCACAGCAAACACCTGATCCACGCATCCCATCCCTCTCCTAAAGCCACACTGTTCATCACCAATCACTACCTCTGTACCCTCTCTAACTCTCATAATTAACACTCTACCATACACCTTACCTACAACACTCAACAGACTTAGACCCCTAAAGCTAGTACATTCATACTTATCACCCTTGCCTTTATACAACGGGACCACACAAGCACTTGCCCAGTCAATTGGCACCATACCTTTCACAAAGCACACATTCAACAATCTTACTAACCAGTCAACAATAGTCACTCCACCACCCTTCAGGCACTCCACAGCACACCCATCCATACCTGCAGCTTTCCCTGTTTTCATCTCCTTTACTGCTTTCTCCACTTCCTCCTTCGTGATCAAAGAATCATTCAACTCTCCCAACACATTTATTCCTTGCACCCTTCCATCCGCCACAATCTCAGCCACCCTTTCCTCCTCTACATTTAACAATCTTTCAATATACTTTGCCCATCTCTTCCTTACTGCATCCATCTCAATTAACATCCTTCCATCCTCTTTCTTCCCAGACTGTCTCTCTTTCGCACCCTTTTCACCTCCTTCCAAAACATTTTCTTATTTTGTTGAAAATTCTCTGTCATCCGCCTACCCCACCTCTCATCTGCTGCCACTTTAGCATCACGCACAGCCCTTCTCGCCCTATTCCTCTTTTCCTTATACCTTTTATATGACATCTCATACTTCCTCTGCAGCCACACTTCATATGCACGTCTCTTCTCAGCCGCAGCCATACTTACTTCCTCGCACCACCATTCACTTCCTTTTCTTAAACCACCACCCACACGTCTCACACCACACACCTCTTCTGCTTGCCCCACCACAGCACTCTTAAACAATTGCCATTCCTCCTCCACACTGCCATTTTCCCGATCTTTCACTGCGTTCCACTCATCTTTCAATTTCTCCTAGTACTCTATCTTTTTTTCTTTTTTATCCAACTCACTCACTTTCAAAACCTCCTTGCCACACCTAACCCTCCTAGCTCTCACCCATCTCTTACCTACTCTTATCAACCACATAACATAAAAAAAAAAAAAAAAAAGCGATTTCCGTGCCGATTGTGAGGCCCTAAGATGTAGCCTGTTTAGCTTATGCCTAAATCCGGTTCTGTCAGTGGGTGAGAAAAAAAAGTGAACTGGGAAAAAGGCGGGAAAAAGTGGTTATAGAAGAAATGGTACAAGAAATACTAGCTGCCCCCTCAAAAAAAAAAAAAAAAAAAAAAAAAAAAAAGAAGGTAACATGATGTGAACTCGGGTTCCTATGACTCACGGGCTACGATTCCACCAGTCCTGATCACACCGTCTTAAAGACCAAACTTCAGGTTACTTTATTTACCTTAGAAATGATCTCTTGTAGTGCACTAGTTAGAAACAGACTCAGTTAGAACGTTCAGTCCAAGGATATAACAATGAAGGAGAACAACAAACTATCACGAGCCAAATGTAGATAAAAAAGAAAAAAAAAAAAACACGGCTTTGGTCGGAAGCAGGAAGAGCACTGATAATAGAACTTAGGATAATATTCAATGAAAAAATAGCATCTCGAGAACAGAACATGGGAAAAAAACACAAGAAAACAAAAATTAAAGTAAAAAGACTGCGAGGTGACACGTCAACCCGGGCTCCTGTGACTCACAGGCCACGATTCCACCAGTCCTGATCACACCGTCTGAAGGACCAAACCTATTAACACCTATCAACACTCTCAGGCTCCTATGACTCACGGCCAGAGAAGTAAAATCGTGATAGCGGGAATAGAATACAGAAGTTATCTCTATCAAGGAAGTGTTCATGCTAACAATATTAACACTCTCAGGCTGGCATACTCATTGTTAGCTAAAAATAAGTATCTGGCGCAAGGTGACACTGTATAGGCTACTACGTTTGTCCCGGCCATGAAAGGGTTAATTTTTACAGTATTAACACTCTCAGCCTCCCATGTTCTCTCATGTAAGTAAACAAAGAAAGTCATGAACTAACCACTTCAACACGATGGCGAGTTTTGTGGGTAAGAGCGCAGCCCGAGATCGTCTTTTTTTTTTTTTTTAATCTGATGTTTTTTGTTTTTTGTTTAGAGTCGCAGGAATTGTCTAACATTTGTGGTTCGGATAGACTTCTTGATTTGTAGGCGTTGAATGCAGCCTTCTTACATCCCCGTCAAAACAAGAGGTATTTCTTAAAAATAATACTAAGATTTTCTGGTGACAGAAAGAATAAACCAAAATGATGACCCTCGGATTCAAGGGGTTAATTTAAAGTATCCATGTAGAAGAAAGAGTATATCTGGATGAGAATAAAGTATAGGAAAATATTTCACCAGATGCAGAAAAAATAAACTATCAATGGGAACTAAAAATATCCTTAAAGAGACGGACAAGCCCTTCGGAGGGATATGAACCCAAGCTCCTATGACTCCCAGGAGGCCGTTCTATCCATCCTGATCACACCGTCTTAGAGGATGAGAACGCAAATCGATAGTTCTTAATTTTGGATCCAAGGTGATTCAGGGGCTGGCGAAGAGTTCTATTGATATCTGTTAACGCCTTAACTGGAGAGTATATGTTGAGAAGTGTGCAATGAACGTTGTTGTTGACAGGGAAAGCGATTATCAGTATTATCTGGTAGTGAATGAAGAGAGACGAATTAGTGATGGAATCTTGGTACATGGGTGATGAAACAGAGAAACATTTAAATGTGTAGTCTAAGTGGAAAGTAGAACAGAAGAAAGTGGTTAGAGATACAAGGGCATTTGTTGTAAGAAGAGGTGTGAATGTGGAGACGGCATGAGGAGTAAATGAAGAATTTTTAGTACCCACAGTAACATATGGGTGTAAGACTTTGGTGTGATATTAAAACAAAAACTCAAGAGCAAGAGCAGTGGAAATGGGGTTTTCGAGATGTGTGTGTGTGTGTGTGTGTGTGTGTGTGTGTGTGTGTGTGTGTGTGTGTGTGTGTGTGTGTGTGTGTGTGTGTGTGTGTGTGTGTGTGAAGTGCAAAGCGTGGATAGGACAGTGAATGATGTAATTCTACAGAGACGTGGGGTAATGAACTATGTTAACACAAGGGTGAACAAAATTTTTAGATGGTATTGTCTTATGGAGAAAATAAGTATCTGGGGAATGGAAAGGATGCTAGTGAATATGAGGAGCGGAGAAAGAGTGCAAGATGATTAAGAAGGTTGACAGACAGGGAAAATGAGTGTGAAATTAAATGATAAACTGAATTTGAGAACTGCCGGGACCTGACAAGCAAATCGAGTTGGTCTGATGACGGATGAAAGAAGGGGAACATGACAGTACTTAGAACCCCGTTTCTTGACTCTTATCGACGGATTGACCTTCTATGATAGAAAATATGAAGCCCATTTATAAAAATAAAAAAATAAATACGTGCAGATAATAATTTCTGTGAGGTGAGCAATGATTGTAGGTGTCTGAATGGTAGGTGAATGTGTGTGTATCCCAATGTATTGGCTATAGTGTTGATTTGCTTTAGCCCCCTATAACTCTGTCTCCCTTGCTGACTAGACCCTATCTCACCTCACCTCTATTTGGGAAGAGGAGGTGGCGATGATAAAATTAGTCACTAGCCACCACACACACACACACACACACACACACACACACACACACACACACACACACACACACACACACACAAACACACACACACACATTGTCAGTGAGGCAGAGGAAGTGCATTGGCAACACACAAACTTTGGTCAACCATGAACACCAGTAGAATGCACCAAATAAATAAATAAATAAGTAAATATAACGGTAACATGCAATTCCATTTTATCCCCTTGTACGCATAGGGGCCCTAGGCTAGGCTATCGTAGTCTGGTACATTTCAGGGTAGTTAACCGGCCTACTTCTCTGGGTGGTTTTACATGATAGACAAACTTCCAGTCACTCTGTGGGGTAACTAACTTATGCACGGCCGTCACTTCCACTGGGGCCTTCTGACCACTACACCACCAGGTAGGGCAATGACAGCAGGTAAATACTTCATTACCATCACACCTTTTGCATTATAATCTTTCTGCTTTCATTCCACTTTATTCACCTTAGAAATAGTCTCCTCTACTGAAAGAGTTACAAACTGACTCCATTGACTCTCTCAGTTCTCGAATATCATATTGAGGACGAATAAAGAAATATCTATCACAAGCCAGAACGAAAAAAAAAAAGGCGGGGTCTTCGGCTGGAAGGAGGTAAAATATATATAACAGAAAGCAGGATACTAAATTAAGAAATAATTAGGCTACGTAAGTAAAAGTTCCTAAGGAAACAATATGAAAACAAGAAGCGGTACCAAGGCACAGCCAAACCGTTCCCATCAGGCATGTTAGTGCTGATATATAAACACAACAGGATATCTAGTCAAAGATGTCACATATAAAATTTTGAGTGAATCGGATCAAAATTGACGATATTATGTCCATTTGAAATCTTAGGCCCGACTCATCTGATATTGGCCTCCCTACCGCTAACTAGAGGGTGATCCCCCCTGATGTAATGAGGGATGTTATAGGATGCAGATTTGAAAGATGCACCATTATGTTTGGTTTCATGTCAGTAAAATGAGTTTGAAAGGAGTTATGAAAAAAAAACATTTTTTTTTACTTTCTATTTTTTTTTTTTACACTTTTTAGGCCTCCAGCCTGGGCCTTTGATACGGTCTTCTCAAACGGGCCTGCTCAGTGGGGGGGGGGTGAGAAAGCTCTGCGTCATCTCCCATGGGCCAGCGGACTCGGAACAACGTGACCTCAGTATAAGAGAAAATTTTGGTGGGGTCACGTTCTTGCCCGTATTCAAAGCATTTTTTTACATACAAATCACCTAGTGTTCTTGTACAGAGCAAACACAGTGTTAAAGAAACAATGCCCTTAAGTGTTGTGTACCCCTGTGTAGGGGTAACTACAAATCGGGACATAAAGTCCATGTATTTTGGTTCCAAAAGTGTGAAAAACAATCTGCACAGTGGTTGAACGCCATTAAACGGGAAAGCTATGTTATTTCTCAGGACAGGAGGGTAAGTACCATGAATTATATTGTGTTTCTCGTCAAAAAGATATAGTAATACCGAGCACATAATGGTACCATATACTTGTTCGATGAAAACAGTGGATACAGAAAATATGATATGCTGGAGAGAAGTAAATTTTTTTTTTTCGTGTGGCATACCATACAAATATTTATCGTTTTCCCAGACATTCTCTCACTTTAGATGAAAATGTAATAATATTAAAAATAATTACCATTATTATTCTTATTAGTATCATTATTAATGATAATGTGCGGGAGAGAAGTGAATATTTTTTTCGTGTGGCATACCAACTAAGAATTAATCGTTTTGCCAGACATTCTCTCATTTGTGATGAAAAGAAAATATTATTAATATATTATCATTATTATTATTGCTGTTCTCAGTACCGGTATTATTATTAATGATACTGATATTGTGCGGGAGAGATGTGAATATTTTTTTGGGGTGGCATACCAACAAACATTTTACCGTTTTGCCAGATAGTCTCATTATAAATAAAAAACATAATATTATATATTACCATTAATAATGATAATTTCAACAACAACAACAACAATAATAATAATAATAGTAATAATAATAATAATAATAATAAACAGTAAAACTATCTAAATTAGACTTTCACAAATTTTAACGGTTGTATAAAAACACAGATGAAATAGGTAGATTACAGACAACTCATGTTGCAGGTATGTGACCAACACTTCCAACCAGAAGATATTGAGTGGGAAACTTCATATTTTGACGAACAGACAGGCAGACGAATTATTGTTCTCTTGAATAACCCCCAGCTTCGTGATGATGAAGTCCCTTCCAAAATGCCAAAATGTCCCGCCTACCTGTCGTCAGAAATACATTATTATATTAATTATATTATAATTAATCTATCTATCTATTGCCAGATGCCTCAATCCTGTTGAGGGTGGCCACAGACAAATCGCCTCCACGTTGCCCTGTCCCCCGTCATTTCACTGCCCTGCTTCCAACTCACACACCCCCTCTCTCATATGCCTCTCCACCCCATCCTTCCATCTCATCCTCCATATCATTATAATTAATGATTAAGTGAAATATTAGTGGTATGATGTATTTATAACAAAATGCATCTATTGTATCCCTGCAGCCTTTATTATGTTAGATTAACCCGAGGCATCCCGTCGACGTATGGGTACGTCGCAACGTTTTGTCACACCTAGACCCGTCGACATACTGGTACGTCGCGCAATTGCAAGGTTCATAATATCCGCAATTTTCAATTTTCGAGCATAAATTTTGGTATGTATACACAGGACACCTTCCTCTATTCCTCTACAAGATGCCAGGCAGGGACAATGCCTTACCCCGCATGACCTCCCCTCCCTGCGTGCCATTGTCTCGTCAATTCACCTGTTACCAGTGACCTGGCCAATAAAGGCATTCAGGGCCAGAGTGATTCCCCAATCGATGACAATGTGGAGGACAAAGTTTATGTTGCATTAGAGGAAGAAACAGTCGGAAATGATGATCAGGTAATGTTGCCAAAAAAAGGTCAGGTATTTTGATGTGTTAGTGAGTGAAACAATGCTTATATTGCCTACATTACTGTTTGAAAACCAATATACTCTCGTACTACATATAAATTCGTACCAAATAAATAAATAAATACCGTTAATGAGTGGTGTGAAATATTTACCCTCCCATAGAACTCGTTTTCTTTGGAGCCAGCCTGATAGAAAACCCAGTAAGGTAAGGAGTACTGCTATCTGTATCGAGTATTTAAAACCTAAGGTGAACGATTTCTCTATGAATTTTCGATGTTTCTCACCAAAAGCGGAGGTTTGAGCCAAAATTTTTTTTTTCCAAAATTGGTCAGGACTGTGGGGAGTCGGTGGTTGAAAATCAGTCGGGACGTGACGGGTTAAACAAAAGGTAGAGCTGCCTGTGTCAGGTGTACATAGGTTTGATTTTGAAACTTATAATTACAGTTCGACTGTCAATAAAATTCGTTTCCTGTTTATAAGTTCAATAGAGTTTTTCATATTATCCTGGTGAAAAATATTACTTTTTCAACTAAATAATAAATGCAAGATTAAGACGTGTAAAAATGAAGTAGTATGATCAACTGCTCTGTGTAATTATATATATATATATATATATATATATATATATATATATATATATATATATATATATATATATATATATATATATATATATAAATATAACTGAATTTAGAAATTACGTCAAATGATATATAAAAGATATTACTTCCAAAGAACTGGAATCAGTTATTGGCGAGATGTATTGTTGGTAGGAGAGTGGGTTGGCTAGGCCTGTCTTGGCCTGCACTAGTGACGTCACGTTTTCTATGAAGAGGCCTTGTTTGAGAAGGCCGTGCCTTTGCCCAGTGTGGGCCAAGTATTAATCAGGTGATCAAAAGGTCACTGCCCATCATCCCTGTAATTTTAGTTAAAATCGCATAAGTAGTTCTCGCATTAAGTTGTTAAGAGACAGACAGACAAACAAACAGACAAACAAACCGAGTGAAAACAGTACCCGGCCCCGAGGCCCTCCGGGGCAGGGCCTGGTAATCCTGTGGTAATAAAAGTAAAGAGACAGTGCCGCAAGGAATGAAACAGGGCTCCTATGACTCACAGGCCACGATTCACCAGTCATGATCACGCCATCTTAAGGACTAAGCTCTCAACAATCTCATGCTCCTATGATTCACGGCCTGTTGGGTAAAGTTGGGATAGTGGGAACAGAATACAAAAGTTATCTCTACCATGAAAGAGCTAATTCTAACAATATTAACACTTATGCTGGCATTCTTTTAGCTAAATATAAGCATCTGGTGCTACGTGAAATTGTATACTACATTTGTCCCGGCCATGAAAGGGTTAATTCAACAGTATTAACACTCTCAGCCTCCCCTGCTCACTCTCAGATGGGTAACATATCAACAGTTGTTAATTAATCACCAACCCGATGACGAGTGATATGGTTAACTGTGCAGCCCAAGGACGTCTTTTTAATCTTATTTTTACCGTCTCATCATGACTCTTATTTAGACTGGGATAGAATTTTCAAAATTTGTGTGGTTAAATAAATATCCTTCTTCTTTTTTTTTTTTTATCCCGCTTCAAAACGAGAGATCTTAAGTTGAACACAATTTTCTCATATTAATAATATTTAAAAAAAAAAAATTCACCCAGATTCAAAGGGTTAATTTAATTCATCCGCATAGGAGAATGAGCACAACTGTGTAAGAAAAGACTAAAGGAAAATAATTTCCCAAAAGTAGAAATTCCCCGAGAAAAAGAGAAGCATCACACAAATATCGATAAAAAGACGGCTTACTTCATTTATGGATATGAATCTTAGTTCCCATGGCTCCCAGTCGGTCGTTCTATCCATTCTGATCACACTGTCTTAGAGGCTGTGTAAGCACATCGACAGTTTTTTAATTAAGCATCGGTGGTGATTCATGGGCTGGTGCAAAGTTCTATTGATATCTGTGAGCGCAATGATTCGACAGTATATGATGATAAGTGTTGAATGAACGTTGTTGTTGAGAGGGAAAGTGACTATCAGTGTTATCTGGTCCTGAATGGAGAGAGACCTGATTTAGAGGGGGATATTTGGTACCCGGGTGAAGCAATAGAAAAGTTACATGTGCAGACTAATTGGGAATCAGAATACCACAGAGGAGGAAAATGGCTGGATCTATAAGGGCCTTGGTTACAAGCAAAGGTGTGACTGTGGAGGCTGCAAGAGGACTGCATGAAAGTGTTTTAGTGCCTACAGTATCATATAGGTGTGAGGCTTTTGTGTAATGTTATAACAAAAACGAAGGTACGGGCAGTTGAGGAGGGGATTTGGGGGAATGTATGTGAAGTGCAGGAGAGTACAGGATAAGAAATGACACACACAGGTAATGAATGAAAAATAAATAAAATGACACACATACACAGGTAATGAGTGAAAAATGAATAAACAATAGGTACTCGCAGAACACCAGACGCAAGATAAGAAGATACGTTCATCACACTAATTTCCTTGTTGAAAACGAAATATAATCATCAGTAAAAAGACGAAGTGGTTATGATATAAACCCTTGCTCCTGTAACTCCCACGCGGCCGCTCTGTCCATCCTGATCACAACGTCTTAGAGGCTGAGTAAGCATGGACAGTTTTTAATTATCGATGGAGATGCAGAGACTGGTGCATAGTTCTCTTGATACGTATGAGCGCCGTGCTTTGATGGCATATGTTAATAAGTGTAGAATGATCGTTGTTGTTGAGAGTGAAATTGGCAACGATAGTTGGTTGTGAATGGAGACACGAATTAGTAGGGGAATTATGATAACCTGGTTCAGTAATAAAAGGGAGGACTAAATATGCTGATTAAGAGGAAAATGGAATAGCAAAAAAAAGGGAAACTGACTGGTCCGATAAGAGCCTTGGTTATGAAAAAAGTTATGAATGTGGAGGCTGCAAGAGGACTGCATGAAAGTATCTTAGTGCCCACAGTAGCAGATGTGTGTGACTTTGGTGTGATAATATAAGAAGAACGGAGAAAATGGAGTTTGTAAGGAATGTGCATGGAGTGCTAAGGTGTTCTGGATACGAAATGATGTGATTCGAAAACGATTTTGAGTAAAGAAGTCTGTTAACACCAGGGCTGAATATGTTACGGTAATATAGAGAAAATGGGTATAAGGGAGTGAAAATGGTATATATGAGTCAGTCTGATGATGGGAGGTGTGGCAGACCATCAAGAAAGTTGAGACACAGGGAAAATTAGTGTATAATTAACTGAGGAATTAAAGATGATGAGGCTCGGGATCAGGCAGGCCATCGAGATGTGATGAGCTATATAATGAGAAGAACATGACTATGCTTAGCGACGCTTTCCTGAACTTGCTTGTTGTTGATGGACTGGCGTTCTGTATAGGAAATATGAAGCTGATCTATAAACAATAAAACATAAAAAATATGTGTCCATCTGATAATTTCTCTGAGTTTAGAGATGATTCTAAGTGGTTGAATAGTACACGAATGAGTGTGTGGCCCATTGTAGTTGTACATTATAATGATGATGATGCTGTAGTGATGATAATGAAGAATTATTATTATTATTATTATTATTATTATTATTATTATTATTATTATTGCTGCTACTGCTACTACTACTACTACGATTATTATTACAGTATTATTATTATTATTATTATTATTATTATTATTATTATTATTTCGTTATTATTTTATTAGATGAATACCATATGAAACATTGACAACAATTAACACCAGTTGTATAATTAGCTTAGTTAGCAAGTGAGGCGTTATGCCCATTGAACACATGTGCAATGACATATTTGTCAATTATAATCTGTACCTGCCATGTGCACCACGATACTGTAACACCACCACTGTGTCCAACGGCGCCTTGTGGTGCCTGTAGTTAATAAAGCTACGAACCTTAAAAAAAAAAAAAAAAAAAAAAAAAAAGTGTGGCCCATTTCATTGGCTATGATGTTGATTAGCTCTACCGATATAACTTTTTACCCCTTGGTTTCTGGGGCCTACCGCACCTCACCTCTGGGTGGGAAAAATGGATGAGATGATGATGATGATAAAAGCATCAGTCGCAAGCTAAATAAACAAATAAACAAAAAGACAAACACACACGAGAGAGAGAGAGAGAGAGAGGGGGGGGGGATGGCAAAAAGAATGGTCTGGTAAAGAAGAACACTGTGTCGACTATGAACGCCATAAGAATGAAAGTAACTAAATACATCCCCTGCCCATACATCCACCCATCCATTCATACACCCTCGTCCATCCATCCATCCATCCACCCACCCATCCACTTCCTCCTTATTAACCAACATATCTGTCCCCTTGTCTCTTACAATTTCATCCATCCATCCACCTGCCTCTCATACACCATTCCATCCAAACCCTTCTCACTCACACATCCATCCATCCACTCACCTCTTATCAACCAATATATCTACCCCCCACTCACCTACCTAGTGATCCATCCATCCATCCACCCACCTACCCCTCATTCACTAATATATCTTCTCCATTTTCAGATATCCCTCCACTCATCCATCATTCCACCTACCGCCAACTCACCAATACATCCAAACCCATCTCACACATATTCATCCGTCCATCCCCGTGCCGTTCATACACCAATCCATCCAGCCTCTTCTCACTCACACACCCATCCATCCATCCATCCATTCTTCGCTATGTTGTCGCCTTTTGTGTTTTATTCTTGGTGTCTTTAGATCACTTTATTCAACTTGGAAATGGTCTCTCGCACTGAAAGGGTTCCAAACAGATCTGCCATTAACCTTTTCAGCCCAAAGACACTATTATTAAACATATTATTCATCTATATTTAGGGTGGCTAAAAGAAAATCGTTCCAGGCTTAAAGGGTATAAATTACCGACATAGGGAAATTTAAGTTATCACAGGAGAAGAAATAAAAAAAAAGGAAAATTAAGGAAAATAAGAAAAGCTTGAACGCAAGAAAGTATCAGAGGAGAAATATGCATATGTAGATATAAAAAAGACAGTATAGTAGCAACAGTGAACCCGGGCTCCTACGACTCACAGGCCACGGTTCCACCAGTCCTGACGACACCGTCTTAAGGACCAAACTTATCGAACGATCAACACTCTCAGGCTCCTATGACTCACAGCCAGATGAGCAAAATTGAGTTAGTGGCAATATAATACAGAAGTTATCCCGACCATGAGAGAGTTAATGGTTACAGTATTAACACTCCCAGTCTCGTATACTCAATTTTAGCTGTGTATAAGCATCTGACGTTAGCTGATATATTATACTACATTTGTTTCGACTGTGAGCGAGTCAGTTCTGATGGTATTAAAACACTCAGACTTCTATGCTCATTTTATATGACTAAGTAAGGCAGCAGTTACCACTTCAACACGATGAAGAGTGAAGTGGTTAACGGCACAGCCCGTGGACGTCTTACTCATTTATTTTTGTCCTCTCATGATGATTTTAATTTCGTTTTGGACAGAGTTATAGATTTGTGTGTGTGTGTTTTTTGAAGTAAAGCCTTGTTTTTATCACCTTCAAAACAAGGGGTCTTTCCAAAATTTAATAATATATTTTGAAGCCGATCAAAATGAAAAATAATGTCAAGATGATGCATTCGGATAGAGGAATAAGGATATCAATTGCAGGTAAATGCAAAGGAAAATAGTCAACGAAATGGAAAGCGTAAGTCAATACAATAATAAAAAAAAAAAACTAGCAAAAAGACTGGTATTGTGTGGTGAATGTGAAACCAAGCTTCTGTTACTCCACGGCGGCGCTCCATTTATCGTGATCACACCATCTTAGAGGCTGACTAAACATATCCACAGTTATTAATCATGGCTGGTGATTGAGTGATTGGTGTTGAGTTTGTTCATGTCAGTGAGTGTCGCGCCATAAACGTATATGGCATCTGTTGTCAAGTTATTTTCAATGAAGGGGAAGGCGCCTGTCAGAGTGATGTGAAAGTGAATGTTGTCACGAATTCGTGAGGGAATTTATGGATACCAGTGAGCAATGGAAGAACAGAGAGGTAACTGTGGAAAGGAGGTGGAAAATAGGGAAGCACATGGAAGGAAAGTGGACAGTACTAGAAGGCCTTGATAATATACAAAGGTTGGAGTGTCGGGGCTGCAAAACTATAACGTGAAATCTTTTTAATCCGGCCTATAATGGAATGGATGCAGCAGTCAGGTGTGGCATGAAAACAAGGTCAAGAAGAAAAGCAGTGGAAGGGAGAGTTCTGAGAGTGTCCAGTGATAGAATAGCTAACGAGATTCGTAAAAGCCGTGAAGTGAGCGAGTCTGATGACAATAGGGTTGAGGTGAATTTGCTCAGATGGTATGGTCGACTGGCGAGAACGGGGATATATGTGGTAATGAAAACAGTGTATGTAAGTGTGTCTGAAGGTTGCAGGCGTGGTAGGCTGAGAAAAAGGTGAACAGATAATGGTAAATGGGTGTATGAAAAAACGAGGTATGGAGGTTGACGAGGTTTAGCAGTTGACCGGGAATCGAGTTCGCTTGATGAACTATGTATTGTAGAGAAAATCACTCGATAGTCGAGCGATTGACGATTGGAAATGCAATATACAAGGCATCTGCTGTGAAAAATACACCTCCATCCAATCATATATAAAATGAAAGAAAAGCATTCGAGATCTGAATGCTAATCGCCCGCCAGAAAATGCTGTTGACCAAGGCCAAGATTTCGGCTCTATCTTGATACCCTGAAGGTTTCATGTTGATAGCTCAAGCCATTCATGAGATATAACGGTGCTAAAGGCGGACAAAAAAAAAAAAAAAATAGTTGGCCTTTGGCAGCCATTTTGGTGACCTTGACCTTGCCTTCGAGTGCCCATTTTCGAAGTTGGCCACGATTTTGTCCATATCTTGATACCCTGAAGATTTCATGTTGATAGCTCAGGCCGTTAATGAGATAAAATGAGAACACACACACACACACACACACACACACACACACACACACACACACACACACACACACACACACACACACACACACAGTCAGTTAGCGAGGCACGATAAATGCACTGCCAAAGCACAAATTTTGTCAACCATGAAAACAATCAGAATGGTTAAATAAATAAATAAATAAATAAATAAATAAAACGGCAACAGGCAATTCCTCTTTACCCCTTGTACGCGTAGGGTCCCTAGGCTAGGCTGTCGTAGTCTGGTACATTTCAGGGTAGTTGACCGGCCTACTTCTCCTGGTGGCTTTACATGATCGACAAACTTCCAGTCACTCTGTGGGGTAACCAACTTATGCACGGCCGTCACTTCCACTGGGGCCTTCTAACCACTACACCACCAGGTAGGGCAATGACAGCAGGTAAATACTTCATTACCATCACACCTTTTGTATTATATTATTTCTGCCTTCAGTCCACTTTATTCATTTTAGAAATAGTCTCCTCTACTGAAAGAGTTCCAAACAGACTCTATTAACCCGTTCAGTCCAAGGATATCATAATGAAGGCGAAAACAAATAATATCTATCTAAGGAAGACTGACATATGAAGGAAAAAAAAAGAGGTTTCGGCTTGAAGGAGATAAAATATAAATAATAGAGTCAGGATATTAAATGATAAAAAAAAAATAAGGAAAGGAAAAACTCGGGGTTAAAAATCAGATGCAAAATCCACAAGAAAACAAAAACAAACTATAAGTACACAGGCTACATGAGGAAGGGGAATAATCCACCGAGCTAGACCTTCATAGATAATATAGACCTGCTAGGGTGACGGGAAACCACTACCCCTCCCAGCAAGGCAGCTACCCGGAAGAAGGCGGGAACTTTTGACCTTGCGGTCTTGAGTCAAGCACTTTACCACTGAGCTGCCCTGCTTCCAAAAGACGGCAGAAAGTTGAGGTGAATCCGGGCTCCTATGACTCTCAGGCTACGATTCCACCAATCCTGATCACGCCGTCTTAAGGACCAAACTTAAGAGCTATCAACACTCTCAGACTCCTATGACTCACCGCCAGATGAGTACAACCGGGAATACAGAAAACAGAAGTTGTCCTTACCATGGAAGGGTTAATGCTGACAATATTAACACTCTCATCTGGCATACTCATCATTCGTTAAATATAAGCATCTGACGCTGGGTGACACTGTATACTACGTTTGTCCCGGCCACCAAAGGGTTAATTTTTACAGTATTAGCACTCTCAGCCTCCCATGCTCCCTCCCATATTAGTAAACATAGCAACAATTGTTAATTATGTACTTCAGCATGGTGATGAGTAAAGTGGCTAACAGAGCAGCCCGAGGACGTCTGTTTAATCCTATTTTTACCATCTAATGATGATTTTTATTTAGATTTGTACAGAGTTTTCGAAATTTGTGTCGCTAGATAAATAGCTTCCTTTTATCCCCATTCAACACGAGAGGCCTTTCTTAAGTTCAATACAATTGTCTGAAACCAGTAATAATAAAGAAAAAATTACATCACTCGGATTCAAAAGGTTAATTTATTCATCTGCACAGGAGAATGAGCATATCAGTGTGTGAAAGACTAAAGAATAGCTCCCGGGATGCAGAAAGTACCCCCCCCCAAAAAAAAAATAAATAGATAAATAAATAAAATAAAAATAAAAAGCGACAAACAAATATCGATAAAAGGACGGAGTGCTCTCACAGTGGATATGAACCCTGGCTCCTACGACTCCCAGGCGGCCGTTCTACCCATCCTGATCACACCGTCTTACAGGCTGAGCACATCGAGTTTTTAATTTAGCATCCCTTGTGATTCCTGAATTGGTTCAAAGTTCTTTTGATATCTGTGATTGCCGTGCTTTGACAGTATAAGATGATAAATGTAGAATGAATGTTGTTGAGAGGGAGGGTGACTATCAGTGTCTTCTGGTAGTGAATGGAGACAGACCTGAACTAGGAAGGGAGTTTTGGTACACAGGTGCAGCAATTGAAAAGATAAATGTGCAAATTAAGTGATAAGTAGAACAACAGAAAGGAGGAAATTGGCTGGAACTGTAAGGGTCTCGGTTATAAGCAAAGGTCAGAATGTGGAGGCTGGAAGAGGACTGCATGAAGATGATTTGATGCCAACAGTAACATATGGGTGTGAGAATTGGTTTGATATTAGAACAAAAACTCAACAGTAAATGGAAATGGCGTTTCTGGGGATTGTGTGTGAAGAGCAGAGTGAACAGGACAGGAAATGCTGTGCATTGAGAAAGAACGTGGTATATGCGAGTGAGTGTGAAGTTGGAAGAAGGCATCGCTGACCATCAAGATGTTGAGAGACATGGTAAATGAGTGTGTAATAAAATGAGGTACTGAAGTTCATGAGGCTCGGGATCTGACAGGCGATCAACTTAGTCTGATGGGCTAAGTAATTACGCGAACAAGACAATGATTAGCAAGCTTTTCCTTATCCTGACTGTTGTCGACGGAGTAACCTTTTCTGATAGGAAATATGAAGCTCATCCATAAAGACAAATAAGAAAATATGTCTATCTGTCTATAGCCAGACGTTTTAATCCCGTAACTGGTGGCCATAAACAAATCACCTCTATGTCGCCCTGTACCCTGCCATTACAATGCCCTCCCCCCAGGTCACACTTCTCTCTCTCATATACTTCTGCACTCCATCCCTCCATCGCATCCTCGGTCTCCTCTTCCCTTTCCCCTCCTCCACAAACTCACATACTCTCCTTGCTAGTCTCTCGCTTTCCATCCTCTCCACATGGTCAAACAACCTCTGTTTATTTCTCCTAACGCTATCTGCCACATCCACATCCGCACAAGAAATCCCATCACGTCCTAATTTGTCAGTCAGTCTCTCCATGTAACTCTATATGCTCCTCTCCAATAACTCATTTCCACTGCCCTCAGTCTTGACTTTTGTCCTTCCAACAAGATCTAAGCTTCCCTTCCATATGTTAAGAGTTGGTATCACAATGCTATCATGCAATAAGTTTTTTACTTCAATGAGCAATTCCCTGTATCTTAACACAGCTTTCAAAGAACCAGCAACCTTTCTTCCCTGTTGTACCCTATCAAGCACTTCTTTCTCTAAACTTCCATTCCTACTCATCACACTACCCAGGTACTGAAATACACTCACATTTTCTATTTCCTCATCATCCAACCTCACTGTGTACTGAGTGACTTAATTTCTCTCGAAGACCACAACTTTACTCTTTGCTACATTTGTAAAGTGAGCGATGATATCAAGTTTTTTTTTTAAATTAGGCTCATCGAATGAGTGTCTGGACCATTTCGTTGGCTATACTGTTGATTACCTCTGAGATTATAGCTTATTCCCATTGTTTCCTGGACCCTGTTTAACTTGATGTCTTGGTGGGAAAAAATTGTGATGAGAAAATCATCAACAGCTTTCCAGGAATGCAGAAAACACACACACACACACACACACACACACACACACACACACACACACACACACACACACACACACACACACAAAAGGCCACCACCTTGGATTAAATCAATGATATATAGGAATTTTGGATGTCAGTGAGAGAGAGAGAAAAAAAAGCCGAAGTGGGGAACAGAGAAAAAGTGGTCTTAGAAGCAAAAGATGAGAGAGAGAGAGAGAGAGAGAGAGAGAGAGAGAGAGAGAGAGAGAGAGAGAGAGAGAGAGAGAGAGCACTTTCCAGGCATGATTTTAGGCTGCTTTGACTCATGGGCTACAATTCCACCAGTCCTGATCACACCGTCTTAAGAACCAAACTTCTGGCTACTTTATTTTCCTTAGAAATTATCTCTTGTACTGAAAGCGTTCGAGACAGACCCCATAAACACGAGCAGTCAAAGGATATCATAACAAGGAGAGGAAAACTTGAAAAAAAGGAGATGCAAAAATCTGAAGAAAATAAGATGAAAATAAGAGTAAAAAGACAGCGCAGTAAGCTATGAAACCAGGCTCCTATGACTCACAGGCCACGATTCCACCAGTCCTGATCACGCCGTCTTAAGGACCAAACTTATTAAGAGCTATCAACACTCTAAGGCTCCTGTGACTCACTGCCGCCTGAGAAAAAACCGGGATAGCAAGAAGAGAATACAGAAGTCATTTCTATCATGGAAGCGTTAATTCTGACAATCTTAACTCTCTCAGGCTGGCATATTCACTAATAGCTATATCAAAGCATTTGGCGCTGGGTGACACTGTATAATACGTATGTAACGGGTATGAAAGGGTTAATTTTTACACTATTAACACTTTCATGCTCCCATACTCACTCTCAGATGTTAATCTACCACTTCAACACAATGACGAGAGATGGGCTTGACAGGGCAGCTGGGGGGGGGGTCTTTTTCATTTGGTTTTGCCGTCTCCTGATGATTTTTATTTAGATGAAGCGAGAAGTTTTGATGTTTATGTGGTTAGACACATAGCTCTTTCCTACCCCTTCAAAACGTTGTTTCTCTTTAAGCTTAATAATAAGACTGTGTGGTGGCAGAAAGAATACCAAAATGAAGTCGCCCGGATTAGAGGGGCTAATTTAAATCAGGCTTAATAAAGAATTAGGATGTCAGTGGAAGGTGAAGCCGAAGGAAAATAGTTACTCAGAAGAAAATATCCAAAATCAACTATAAAAACAAAATAAAAATGACGCTATGAAAACGGACTGCTACTCTAGATATGAACCTATGCCTCCCAGGCGGCCGTTCTGATCACACCGTCTTCGAGGCCGAGTAGGCACATTTAACAGATATTAATTTAGCATTACAGGTGATTCAGAGACTGGTGTAGATTTCTGTAGACATTTATGAGCACTGTTCTTTGATAGTATATGTGTATAAGTGTAGAATGAACGTTGTTGGTGAGAGGGAAAGTGACTATCTGTGTTATCTGGTCGTGAATGGAGAGACTTGAGTCAGTGAAGGAGTTTTGGTACAGGCCTGCAGCAACAGGAAATAGTTCAATGTGCAGACTCGCTTAAAATCAGAACAGTAGAGAGAAGGTACTTGGCTTGATCTATAAGGGCCTTGCTTAAAAGCAGAGTTGTGAATGTAGATGCTCCAAGAGGACTGCATGAAGGTGTTTTAGCGACCACAGTAACATATGGGTGCGAGAGTCTGGTAAGACATTATATCAAATATTCAGGGGCAAGTAACAGTGGAACTTGGGTTTCTGAGGAATGTATGTAGAGTGCAAAGAGTGAACTTGATATGAAATGATGTCTTTCGAGTGATACGGAGTTGAGAAGTCTGTTGACATTAAGGCTCATTAGATGTTACGGTGATGTGGAGAGAATGGGCATAAGGATGGGAGTGAAAATGGTATATGTGAGTGAGTCTGAAGTTAGAAGGAGGTGGGAGACCATAACAAATTCAGAATTGTTTAAAGACAGGGAAAATGAGTATGTAACACAATGCGATGGTGAAGCTAATGAGGCTCGGGAACTGACAGGCGATCAAGTGTGTCTGATGACCTCTAAAAGAATAAACATGACAATGTTTAGAACACCTTTTCTGAATATGATTGTTCTCTACGGACAGACTTTATTATATGATATATGAAAATCATCGATAAAGAAACGTATTTAAAAAAGGTCCAGCTGATCATTTCCGTGAGGTGAACTATGATTTTAGGTTTGTGAATGGTAGGTGAATGAGAGTGTGGCCCATTTCTTTGGTTATGCTGTTCATTAGCTCTCCTCCTATAACTCTTTTCTCTTCCTTTCTGGAAAGTATCTCATCTCACCTCTGGGTGGGAAAAATAAGGCGAGATTATGACGATACGGTATTGAGAAAATTATCAGTCGCTAACGAGAACACACACACACACACACACACACACACACACACACACACACACACACACACACACACACACACACACACACACACACACACACACAATTTCAACGTGAAGGAGTTAGATCAAGTACTTTAAAGAATTCCGATGCAGTGAGAGAGAAAGATCTGAGGAATTGAGAAAAATAGGGAAAAGTGTGGTTTTAGAAGTAAATCATACTAGAACAAAACGCGGTGCCAAGGCACAGCAAACTCGTCCCCGGCAGTCATTTTAGTGCTGATGTCTAAACACAACAGGATATCTAGTCAAAGATGTCTCATATCAAATTTGGAGATAAATCGGGCGAAAATTGATGATTTTATGACCATTTGAAATTTTAGGCCCGACCCACCTGACATTGACCCCCTACCTCCAACTGGGGGTGACCCCCCTGATGTAATGAGGCATGTTATAGGATGCAGATTTGAAATATGCACATTAAGGTTTTGGTTTCATTTCCATATGACGAATTTTATGGGAGTTATGGCGAAAAAACTATTTTTAAATAAAACATCTTTTGGGTCTACAACCTGGGCCTCGGCCACTTTGGCCCAATATTTAATCAGGTGATCAGAATATTATAGTATGTCAGCCCCTGTAAGTTTAGTCAGAATCTCACCGGTAGTTTTGGCTTAAAGTTGTTAACACACAAAAAGACAGACAAATAAAAAGACAAACCGATGGAAAACAAAACCCGTCCCCCAGCCACTCCTGAGCGGGGATGGG
>NC_137050.1:43333410-43468410 GCF_032717465.1 Coenobita brevimanus | reverse complement strand
GTGATAAAATCGTCAACTGCTAGCAAGAACACACACACACACACACACACACACACACACACACACACACACACACACACACACACACACACACACACATACAGATAAACACAATCACACACACACATACACACACTCAAACACTCAGACACACAAACAGAAACATACCATTAACAACACATACACACACCGAGGCACTGAGAGAGAACAGACGCACGTCGACACCGCTCTATACCTGGCCAGCTTGGCCAGCGGCATTACCTAAATAAGTATCTCTATATGAGTCAAGCTCTGTACAAGGTTAGACTAAATGGTGTTCTAATATAAAAAAGAAGTTTTAAGTAAGACTTGGTAAAACAGAAAAGTAAACAAGCAGCGCAAGAATGCGCACAATCAGCTGATCGTTGTTTAGTCTACAATCTGCCCCAGGTAATGTAAGTACTCTATGTGCTTTTAGTACTGCAAAATGACCACATACTTTAGTAAAGGAAATTTGGAAAAGAAAAGGGATAAAGGTAGAAAGCAGGATGATGATTTCTTCCAAGAACTGGTTGAAATGGAGACTCACAACAAACTGGTGGAACGAGTACGCAGACTAGAGATGGCTTTTCAAAATGAGATTGATGAAATTAAGAAACAGATGCACTTGAAAAAGGAAGAAATAGAAAAATTAGGAAATGAAGTCAACAAGGAAGACACAACCATAGATGAGCTAACAGTTGAACTGGGTACACTGAGGAGGAAAATTAGTGAAATGGCAAGTACAGTAGTCAACCACGAGAGTATTATGGAAGAGTTCAAAAATGATACAGAGACAATTAGGCAAGTAAGCAGTCTGATAGATCAGAGCAGTGATATTGAGGAGAAGATAACACAGGTGAATGAAGCAGTGCAAAGCTACAAAAATGAAGTGGAAACCACTTATACTGAAATGGTGAAAGTAAAGAAAAACTTGGAAACAAGGGTGGAAGAAAAAAGCATTAAAAAAGAAGAGAAAAGAATAACCCAAAACAATCCTAAGTTAGCCAGAGATTCAGTAGATATTAACAAATCTATAATAATCACTGGTATAGAAGAGGAAGAAGTAAAAAACAAGATCTCAAGAGACAAAAAGGAGATGGCAAATGTAATGGGCATATTGAAAGAAGTATCAGTGGAAATCTGTAGTAAAGACATAGAGGAACACAAAAGGTTAGGGATTTTTTTTTTTTTATGTGTCCGACTCTGGGCATAGGCTTTACAACCTGCTATCAAGGCCCAGCAGTCCTCCTACATACCAAACACCTCTACATGTCACCACTTCGGCGCTAACACCCACCGTTCATATTGAATACATGCTAGGGCTGTCTCATACAGGACTGGTGTATTGGTATTAGCGGGGGTATTTTTACGACATGTCGGCGGGTCTTCTGGTAGATCAGTAAAGCCTGATTTAATGAAATTCAAATCCTTAAACTGTTCCCTGCCCCAGCCGGGATTCGAACCTGGGTCCGGTGGGACTGCAGGCCACCTCCCTACCGATTGAGCCACTGTCTCCCCCATACGAGAAAAGCAAGTCAAGACCCCTAAAGGTAACCTTCCAGAGTGTAAACACCGTGGAGGAGATACTAAAAATTGCAAAGAATCTTATGGAAAAAGAGGAGCTCAAAAATGTATGGATAAAAAGATGCCTAACACATGAGGAACTGGAATTACTGAAAGAGAAGAGGGAGGAAGCAAAAACAAAAAATTAGGGAAGATCAGAGGAGGAGAAGAATACATTTTTTTACAAAGTAATTGGATTGCAGGTACGAAAGTGGTACATAAACAGGAGGGAATAAAAAGGAGGAAGGTAGTAGAACCAAATCATGACAAGTATATAAACAAGATGATTAACCCTAGTTCAGTAGCGTCGTCCGGGATTCCGTATTTAGGCCTACTTTGCTTTGTGGAGGAGACGCTTCAAGGCCTACGGTGCTCAGCTGCCATGATATTTCAGTTTGTACTCTGTCCTGTGTGTGTGAGGTGTGTTCGTGTTGCTCCCGTTTTTCTCTCATCTGCTGTAGCCAATTGTCCGGTATTCCGTACAACGATTTTAAAATATGACCTTGTGAGTATACCTACGAAACATATCATGTAATGTGTCAAATTTTGTCTAGGGAGGCTGGAGCATATCGGGCGACGTCTGGACTTCATGTGTGGCACAAGTCATCACCATCAGGCAACACTGTGGCTGGCAGTGGTGAAAAGATTACAAGGATGTAGCATTGTTTGTCATTTTTACACATTTTTTGTTTTATTTTTTTTATAATGTTGTTTTAGTTAAATACATTTAGTTCATAGTTCCTAGAGTTAAGATTAGCATCTAATTTAAGTGAAATTTTTAATAATTAAACTGTACCATTCCTATATGTATATTTCTACCCCCAAAGTTTGTCCGAGATTCCGGACATCGCTAGGAGGCACGTGATGCTGACAGCGCTACTATTCCAGGGTTAAGTTGACGTACTCAAATGTGGATGGAATGGTATCTAAATTTTTAGAGATGAATGATTAAGTCAGAGAAAATGAACCACATATAATATGCCTAACTGAAACAAAATTAACACCAAGGATATCGAATGACATCCTAAACTTAGAGGAATATAATATATGGAGAAGAGATAGGAACTTAAAAAAAGGAGGAGGAATTATAATATTAACAAAGAAAAATTTAAAAGTCAAAGAAATAGAATTAGATATACCCTCACAAGTAGAACTGATTGCAGTAGAGGTAAATACATTTGAAGGGAAAGTAATTGTAGCCAATTTGTACATGCCACCCAGATCAAACACATGGGAAAGAGACGAATATGAGGACCTGGCGGAGAGTACAATTCAGAGTTTAAGAGCATTACTACATAAAATAGAAGAGAAATCGAAAAGAATTATACTAACTGAAGATTATAATACAAATATAAATTGGAATACTCTAGATATATATATTTTTTTTAATAACAGAACGGAGGAAGGAAAAACAAATGGAAAAAAAAAATCCATACACCAGATTACTGGTGTCCTCTATTCATAAAATATCTGTAACAGTTAGACTTGAACAGTTGTGGGTTGAAATTTGGAGGAAAACAACTCTGGGGAAGCGAGTTCCAGAGAGATGCAGTTCGGGGAATGAAAGAATTCTGATAGGCAGAAGTTCTGCAATATGGTTGAGTGACATTCCAGTCATGAGCGCTACCAGATGCCCGTGTAGCACGAGGGAAGGCATGGAGAGGTGGCACCATGGACGCAACTTCGTCTGAGCATTTGCCAAAAAAATATCTGTAAAATAATGCAAGGGAGGCAACATTCCTTCTTACTTGCAGGGGAGGTAGTTTATATGTAATGGCAGGGTTGTTAATTATTCTAACAGCTTTATTCTGAATTTCGTCTAGTTGTCTTAATGCAACCTCTCCACAACCATTCCACAAGGGTGAGCAATATTCAAGCTGAGAGCGCACATGATTCTTATAAATTATAGCTAACTGCTCATCGGCGAAGAAGTTACGGACTCTGTACAATAATCCAAGTTTCTTTGAGGCGGTTTTAGCAAGTGATCTGACATGAGAGGTCCAGCTGAGGGCACTGTTAAGTGAGACACCACGAATTTCAATACTTTTGGAGATGGGAATATTAGTAGCACTGAAGGTAATGTACGAATCTGGCAATATCTGTCTATTAGTAAACTGTATATATTTAGTTTTACTAGCATTAAAAGAGACAAGGTTGTTTTGTCCCCATTCACTGATTGTAGCTAGATCTTGATTTATGGAGATGGCTGTACTGAGTTGAGAGGTAGAGATATTAGACTTTGTAAATGGATGTCTGAGTGTGAATGAACTATGTAGTGTTGAGTCATCTGCATATGAGTGAACGGGATTGTGAGTGACAGATAAGAGATCATTAATATGAATCAGAAATAGGGTTGGTGCCAGAACTGATCCCTGCGGGACGCCGGCGTTAATTGAGTGAAAATTCGAATATACATCATCTACTTTTACTCTTATTTTCCTGTCACTAAGATAAGAAGAAATCAAAGGAACAAAAGACGTTAGTCCATAGCAAGGGAGTTTGGACAGCAGGGAACGGTGCCATACTCTGTCGAAAGCTTTAGAGATATCAAGAGCTACTGCATGAGTTTCTCCAAAAAGATCAATTGATTGATGGATGGTAAGAGTTAAGAGATTGAGTATGTCAATGGTGGATCTTTCGTGGCGAAAACCGTATTGTCTATCACTAATTAAGATGTTGGATTCAAGATGTTTAACAATATGCTTATTAATTAAAGTTTCAAATACCTTACCAAGAGAAGATGTGACAGCTATTGGTCTGTAATTGAAGGGGTCAGACGAACTTCCTTTCTTCGGAACTGGGTGGATATTGGCTTCTTTCCATGAATTTGGGAATAAAGAAGTACGTATGCATAGTCTGAATAATTTGGCTAGGACAGAGGCAAGCTCAGGGGAACACTTTTTCAAAACAATTGGCGGAATTCCATCTGGGCCTGGAGCTTTGTTGGTAGGTAAATTGTCTAGGATGGATTTTATGAATCTTGTCTGTATTTTAAGTGGGGCAATTTCGGGAGAATCAAGTTCCAGTACTGAGACATTCTGGCTGGTATCATCTATGGTAGAGTTTCTTGCAAAGGTACTAGCAAAGATATCTGCTTTCCCACGTGGGTCATTTGTAGTATTGCCATCTGAATATTTTAGTGGGGGAATGGAAGATGACTTGATAAAGTTATTATTGAAAGAATTAAGAGTTGACCAGAATATTCTATTGTCATTAGGGTTGTTAAGTAGTTTTGATGCTTGCTTTTGAAGAAAGTTTGATTTAGATAGATTTAATACAGCTTTTGCATGATTTCTAGCAATTTTAAATTGGGAGAGTGATTCAGATGTTTTTGATTTTAAGTAAGAGTTATATGCTAATGGGACCAATAGCTCCTGGATCTTGTGCAAGAGTTTTTCCTAATGCAACAAGTAAGGGAAAGCACCAGAAAAGAGGACTCGATGTGCCCTCAATGCTAGATTTCATATTTACTAGGCAAGAAAACGATATTGACAATTTAATATATCACCCTCCATTCGACAAAAGCGACCATGCAGTACTAAATTGCAATTTCAGGATTGCATATGATATAGATAACAGCAATGAAAGTTACAAAAAGAGCCTAAACTATAAAAAGGGAAAGTATCATGACCTAAAGAAGTACTTCTTAGAAATTGCTTGGGAAAAGGAGCTTAGAGGACAAAATTTAAATGCTATATATGAAAAATTATGTGAATTTTATGAAATAGGAGTCCAGAAGTACATCCCACAGCACAAAGAAGCAGAAAAGAAAAGAAAGAAATGGTTCAGTACAGAATGTAAAAAATCAAAAGAAAAAAGAGATTTGTTGTGGAACAGATACAGAAGACACAATAGTGAAATGGCATATAATAATTACAAACAGGCAAGAAACGATTATACAAGAATAAGGAGTGAAGCCCGAAAACAGTTTGAGGAGGATATCATAAATAAAAGTAGTGATCAACAAAAGCTATTTTACAGCTACATCAGAAGCAAAACCAAAGTAAAAGATAAAATACAATCCATTATGGAAGATGGAATCACCTATACACAAGAGAAGGATATTTGTGAAGCACTAAACAAGAATTTCCAATCAGTTTTTACAGAGGAAAAAAATTTTGAGAGAGATTATGTGGAACATGCATGCCCACACATACTACCAGATATACAAACATCAGAAAAAGAAATACAGGAGGAGCTAAGTAAATTAGACAAAGGAAAAGCAAATGGTCATGATGAAATTTCATGTTGGGTGCTACGTGAATGTGCAAAGGAGTTAAGTAAACCATTATTTTTAATTTTCAAGAAATCCTTGAGTCAAGGTAAACTACCTGATATTTGGAAGAAAGCAAACATTGTTCCCTTATTCAAGAAAGGGAATAGACAAAATCCACTTAACTACCGACCAGTATCACTAACCAGTGTTGTAAGCAAGGTATTAGAAAAGCTTATAAGAAAAGCTTGGGTAAATCACCTAGAAGAACACAGTATGATAACAGAAAAACAGTTTGGTTTCAGAAAAGGAAAATCATGTGTTACTAATCTGTTGAGCTACTATGACAGAGTAACAGACACATTACAGGAAAGAGAAGGATTGACGGTCAGTATCTATTTAGATTTCAAGAAAGCATTTGACACAGTACCTCACCAAAGACTTTTATGGAAACTGTACCATCAAGGAGGAATTCGAGGCAAACTGTATTGTTGGATGCAAGATTTTCTCATGAAAAAAATGAAAACAGTACTAAGGGGAAATTACTCATCATGGAAAGAAGTGACTAGTGGGGTACCACAGGGCTCAGTGCTGGCACCAATCATGTTTTTAGTGTATATAAATTATATAGACAGTAACACTGGAAATGAAAGTCATCTAAATATGTTGCAGATGATGCAAAAATACAAAGGAGAATTACCAACACAGACTCTTGTAAAGAGCTACAAGAAGAATTAAATAAACTTCATGAATGGAGTAATACATGGCAAATGGAATTCAATGTGGACAAGTGTCATGTAATCACGTTTGGTAAAAGTGGAAAAAGACCTGATTGAGACTATACGTTAGGAAATAAAACCCTACACACATCTGAAAAAGAGAAGGACCTAGGTGTGATTGTCAATAACAGACTATCTCCGACTGACCACATTTGTGAGATGGTACGGAACATGTATACACTGCTTGCCAATATGAGAAAAGCGTTTACATGCATAAATGAAGACATGCTTAGAAAGATAATAACATCATTCATCAGACCAACCCTGGAATATGCATCAGTAGTCTGGAGTCCTCATCTCAAAAAACACATAGACAAGATTGAAAAAGTTCAAAGGGCCGCTACAAGATGGGTACCAAGCTTAAGGGATCTAAGCTACGAAGAAAGACTGAATCTACCAACACTACAGGAGAGAAGGAAAAGAGGTGACATGATTATGCTATAAAAATGCATGTCAGGGAAGGAGAAAATAGACATAAATGATTACTTAACGTATGCGGAAGCATCAGCAAGAGGACACTGCAAAAAACTGCATAAGAAGAGAGGTGATAAAGACGTAAGGAAATTCAGTTTCCCAAATAAAGCAATTGATCAGTGGAATGCACTACCGAATGAAATAGTGTGTGCCAAAACAATTCACAAATTTAAGGATATGTACGATAAATATGGTTTAAGACACGGGACAGTACGAGCCTGACTCATTCCTGTAAAGATACAATTAAGTAAGAACAATTAGGAAAGAACACACACACACACACACACACAAACACACACACACACACACACAGTAAAGGTGGAAGTGCACTGGCAAATCACAAATTCTGGTCAACCATGAACACTAGTAGAAACTAATAAATAAATAAATACATAAATAAAACATTAACAGGCCATTCCATCTTACCCCCGTGTATGTGTAGGGGCCCTAGGCTAGGCTATCGTAGTCTGCTACATTTCAGGGTAGTTGACCAGCTTACTTCTCCTGGTGGCTTTACATGATAGACAAACTTCCAGTCACTCTGTGGGGTAACCAACTTATGCACGGCCGTCACTTCCACTGGGGCCTTTTAACCACTACACCACCAGGTAGGGCAATGACAGCAGGTAAATACTTCATTACCATCACACCTTTTGTATTATATTCTTTCTGCCTTCAGTCCACTTTATTCACCTCAGAAATAGTCTCCTCTACTGAAAGCTTTCCAAACATGTTCATTCCAAGGATATCATAATGAAGGATAAGGAAGAGAATATCACACTCCAGAATGATGTGAAAGGAACGGCTTCGGTTTGGAAGGGGGTAAAACATGTATAACTGAATTTACGGTATTAAGTGAAGAAAGGTTGCTGCTTCTTTGAAGGCAGTGATAATAACTTGGGAAGTGAGCATGGAAGTATAAAAGTCACATCATCACAGAATTGTGATATCAGCTCTAACGTATAGAAGTGAAGCTTGGACCTTGCTGGTAGGGCACAAGTCAAGAGTGAGAACGGTGGAAATGAGTTATATGAGAGGAGCATGTGGAGTTACATGGAGAGACCGACTGACAAATAATGAAGTGATGGAGTGTGGTGGTGTGGATTTGGATGTGATAAAGAACGTTTGGATAAATACACTGAGGTGTTTTGGCCATGTGGAGAGGATGGACAGCGAGAGACTGACATGGAGAGTGTATGTGAGTGAAGTGGATGGGGAGGAAAGAGAGGAGGGGGAGGCCGAGGATGAGATGGAAGGATGAAGTGGAGAGATATATGAGAGAGAAGTCTGTGGGCTGGAAGCGGGGCAGCAAAATGGCGGGGAATAGGAAAACGTGGAGGCGATTTATTTGTGGCCACCCCTTAAGGTATTAAGGCGTCTGGCGATGGAAGAAGTGAAAAAAATCATACGAAAATGAAAAGCTGGGAGGGAGGGGGGGGGGAAGGAATCAGATGCAAAATCCACAAGAGAAAATGAATATAACAGCGTTTGAGAACCGACACTGGGCTCCTATGACTCACAGGCCACGATACCACCAGTCCTGATCACGCCGTCTTAACCCTCCCAGACACACTCACTCGATTCGCGTGACGTCGCCTTGTATTAGGTCTGGCACAGTCACTCAAATCGCGTGGTTTAGGCACAAAAATATTCGTCAGAAAAAAACTTATAGGCCGATTTGCGTGATTTTTGGGCGCGTCATAGGGTCGCCAAAGCTCTCTAGAGGTAAGTCATTGGCAACGCTGCTTTGCCTTATCTACCTCAGCCCGCTCCCTCCAACCTCAGTGTTTGTTGAGCAGTCAGGCAGTGGTGTTTGACAGCTCGTGGTTCCCTTTAAATCGTCCATAATGCTCCCCCTCTCGCCCGAGGCAAAGGCCCTATTGACTCAGTGAGATAATACATTGTATGTGAACATATAGTGATGTGATATTGTCGATGGAACATACATATATGTATTGAAAAGCAATTCTGGCCGTTAGCAATCGTTGGGCCTTGGAGCCAGACGCATGGTCAGTGTAGCGGGGTTTCGCCACTCCGCCCCCCCGTAGGCCGTATGGCGTGAGTGGAAATACGTATATAAATGAAGCCAAGGCATAAATATATATTGTGTGAAACATACTGTGGATGGCTTGGTGAAATTATGGAGCCAGCAAGCGTTACGTATGGCATGAAACAGAGTGTTGTGAAGGGGCAAACCTGAAGTCGGGAGGGGAGAATTACCGGTGTTTTATGGCTGGAATTATTGTGATTCTGATAGTGTAAATGCGTATGGAATTGTATGAAATATACGTCAAACAAGCTGCTAGTTTCCGTGAACGAGTGTGGTGTGTGCTAAAAATAGCATTGCCTCATACTCTCAGGGAGAAGCTGACTCACACACACACACTACATAACTCCTCATCTTCAAATTCCTGGTCTAACTGGATCAACACCCCTGGAGGAAGTGAGTTCTGCAAATTTTGTTGATATATGTAATAATCTATTACCATTACCTCTCACACTTTCAGACAAATAACCATTTTCTCCTACAGATTACACATATGAAAGAAAGTAAATCTCCACAGCAGTAACTATAGAAGAGTTATGTTTATGTGTAGCAGGTTATAACAACAGAAAAACATCCATGGAAGATGTAACAGTCTGTACAGATAGGTGGAAAAAAAAGTTGGCAGCATAGTCTTCAGGCAGGTGTGCAAGGAAAAAACAGTGTGTGTAAAAGTTGGTAGCGATCGGAAGAGTAACCTCACTTTGTCGGCCAATTACTCGAAAACTATTAGACTTATCGATTTCCTGTTACAACCATCATCAATACCACTAAATTCTACGTAAGATCAATACCAGAATGTAAGCCTTTGGTAGCGTTTTGGGGGGTAAAAGGCGAGAGAAATGTTTTTGTTCCTAGCGGTTGTTGTGTGACAGGCGCTCGGAGTAATAACATCATTTTGTCGGCCAGTTACTCGAAAACTATTAGACATCGATTTTCTGTTACAACCATCATCAATATCACTAAATTCTATGTATGATCAATACCAAAATGTAAGCCTTTTGTAGCGTTTTGGGGGATAAAAGGCGAGGGAAATGTTTTTTTCCCTCGCGTTTGTTATCAGTGACATTCGCTTGGAGTAATAACCTCACTTTGTCGGCCAATTACTCGAAAACTATTAGACTTATCGATTTTCTGTTACAACCATCATCAATACCACTAAATTCTACGTGTAATCAATGCCAGAATGTAAGCCTTTGGTAGCGTTTTGGGGGGTAAAAGGCGAGGGAAATGTTTTTCCTCGCATTTGTTATCAGTGACATTCGCTCTGAGTAATAACCTCACTTTGTCGGCCAATTACTCGAAAACTATTAGACATCGATTTTCTGTTACAACCATCATCAATACCACTAAATTCTACGTATAATTAATACCCGAATGTAAGCCTTTGGTAGCGTTTTGGGGGGTAAAAGGCGAGTTTTTTTTTCTTTTTCCTCGCGTTTGTTATCAGTGACAAGCGCTCGGAGTACTAACCTCACTTTGTCGGCCAATTACTCGAAAACTATTAGACTTATCGATTTTCTGTAACAACCATGATCTATACCACTAAATTCTACGTATGATCAATACCAAAATGTAAGCATTATGTTACGTTTTGTGCGAGAAAAGGCGGTGGAAATGAGTGTCTCTTCCCGGCTGTTACCATTGAAAAATGCTCGTAGTAATACTCTCTGTTTCTCTGCCAATTACTCGGAAACTATTGGACGTATCGATTTCACGTTTGAACCATGATGAAGAGCAGGAAATTCTACATATGTACAATACATAAATATGTAATATTTCTGATAAGAATTCGTTGTTACGTAGACGGGAACATTGCGTACGCCTTGCGCGCATCACGAAAGTCAATCACGCACGGAGTGCCTAGTACTTTTTTTCGATTTACTCGAGAACTATGAGGCGTATGGGGTTTTCCCGTCACAGTGGGAAAGCTGGATAATTGGGGCATATTACTATGTAATAAAAACATAAGGTGCCTGGGAAAACTTTGCTCTCAGAGGTCAGTGAAATTTTTCCAAAAATGGCTCTCAGTTTTTGGCCATTTTCTCGAAAAGTATACATCGTATCTCAACCGGATTGGTTTCTTAGAAAGCTGATGAAATTCTCTATAAACACTTATTGGATCATTTTCCTGTATGATGGAAAACCTTCAAACGGCGATGTTGGGAAGTGAAAAAAGTTTACTCGACCATGCTTCCAGGGCTAATAACTTTTTTTGCTGGTGTTTTCCTGTGTTTTGGTCATGTTTATCAGATAGAACAAACATCCATGCATACCTGGAGATAGGTTTCATGGGAATACATGGATTTTGGGGTGGCGAAAATAAGGCAAGAATGTGTTTCATTCCCTCAAATTTGCCGCGCGCGCGCTCCCCTGCCGGGCGGCTTCGTAGTGAAAATTCCTGCACCAGAAAACTTACTGAAACTTACCGTGCAGGGAAGGGTTAAGGACCAGGGCCTGTATTCTGCATAGTGCTTATGGTCGACCCTAGCTAACCGTCATAGCTAAGCAAATTTATGACAGTCAGTCTTATGGCCGTCGGAAGTCGTCGGCCATACCTCACTAATCCAACAACACCGTCAGCTGCTAGAACGCACCGCTCACAATTTGTCAACTTTAAATTTATGGAATAAAATAGGTTCTTGGCATTATTTTCTTGGATTTAAATTGTTTTAACTTCATATTACGACTTTTGGGGAAGTTAGACATAGTAAAATGGGAATTCGCTTGTGAGAAAATGCGCTGAAACGTATTCCCGTTGAAAAGTGTGTAACCAAAAACACTGTCTGACTAGTGTAAACTTAACCTACCTTATTAATTTCATCTAATTTCATATTAGTATTTTTTTGTTGGCTAGGCTAAACTTGGTTAGGTTAAATTTTATTATATATATATATATATATATATATATATATATATATATATATATATATATATATATATATTTTATTCATATCATTATTTATTATAATATACTTAACCTACATTACAAATATTTTCTTAAGTCCAAAGAAAGTTAAAGAAAATGTTCATTGCTATGGACAGCAATGGGACAATAACCAGTTCATCTGGAGTTAGGTTGAGTTATATATTTCTATAATTTGTTTCTGGTTTTATTTAATATTTTCATATTTTTTTACACTAACCTTAACCTAAAGTATTATTTTTTCGACCAGTCTAAACTTTACCTATCCCATTATTATTATTTTATTATATTTAATTATTTATTATTTAATATTTTTTAGACGTCCATAATTAACCTAACCTGCTGGGGCTAGCCCTACAAGTACTGTAAAGCCCAAACTCTGCACATTTGCATTTTTCCGGTAGCAAGATAACGTAGTGTTATGATGACCTTAAGCTCCGGGGTGAGTGGGTTTCTCCTCTTGGTGTCATTCGATAAGGCGTCTCTCACAAGATTGGTGACATACAAAATACCGTCCCTGTCTAGCCGGTATCTCTTGATAAGCTCAGCATCACTGAGCTCGTTAAGCACGTCCCTTCTTCGGAAACTATTCCTCGGCTGGGGATCTGCTTGCTGTGGTGCGGCCATGTTGACACACTTCTGACGGTCATAGGCGGCGTTAAGACAGGGTGAACCTGAACATACCATCGCGCGTCTTATTATGGTCGTCCATAGGAGTTTATGGTCGACCATACGAGTTTCTGACGGAGTTATGTCTAAAATGCGCCATTTTGTTTAGATATGTACGACGGACTTAGCTATGACGGTTTGTAGAATCTGGGCCCAGACTTATTATGAGCTATCAACACTCTCAGGCTGCTATGACTCACGGACAGATGAGTAAAATTGGAATAGCCTAATAGAGTGCGGAAGTTTTCACTACCATGGAAGGGTTAATGTTGACAATATTAACACTCTCAGGCTAGCACTCTCATTATTAGCTAAATTTATGCATCTGACGCTAGGTGACACTGAATAATACATTTGTGCCGGCCATGAAGGGTTAATTTTTGCAGTATTAATATTCAGCCTCTCATGCTCACTCTCAGATGACTTAACATCGCTACAGTTTTGAATTAACCACCTTACTAGGATGACGATTAAAACCAACACAGCTTGATTTTTTCGCTCTCTCATTTTCAATTCGGGTAGACTTTTAGATGTCTAGGGTTCAGATGTGGTGTTCGCTTTATCCCTTCATCATGAGAGGTCATTCTAAAGCTTAATAAGATTGTATGATGGCAGTAACAATAAACCAAAATGACGTAACCCGGATTCAAAGAGCTAATTTAATTCATCCGTATAAAATAATTAGGATATCCGTGGAAGATTAAGCCAAAGAAAAATAGTTACTAAGAAGCAGGAAGTACCCGAAATCAAGTATAAAAACGAAATAAAAACATCAATAAAAAGACTGAGTGATTAGCCAATGAACCCTGGCTCCTGTGACTCCCACGCGGCCGCTCTGTCCATCCTGATCACAACGTCTTAGAGGCTGAGTAAGCATGGACAGTTTCTAATTTAGTATCAATGGAGATGCAGAGACTGGTGCAGAGTTCTCTTGATATGTGTGAGCGCCGTGCTTTGACAGTATATGTAGATAAGTGTAGAATGATCGTTGTTGTTGAGAGGGAAATTGGCAACGATATTTGGTTGTAATGGAGACAGAAGAATTAGTGAGGGAATTTTGATAACCGGGTTCAGTAATAGAAGGGAGGGTTAAATATGCAGACTAAGAGGAAAGTAGAATAGCAAAGAAAAGGAAAATGGTTGGACCGACAGGGGCCTTGGTTATGAGAAAAGTTATGAATGTGGAGGCTGCAAGAGGACTGCATGAAAGTGTTTTAGTGCTCACAGTAGCAGGTGTGTGTGACTTTGGTGTACTAATATAAGAAACTCAGTAAAAATGGAATGTGCTTGGAGTGCAAAGAGTGTACTGGTTACCAGATGATGTGATTCGAAAACGATTTTGAGTAAAGAAGTCTGTTAACACCAGGGCTGAATATGTTATGGTAATATGGAGAAATTGGGTGTAAGGGAGTGAAAATTGTATTTATGAGTCAGTCTGGTGATCGGAGAAGGTGTGGCGGACCATCAAGAAAGTTGAGACACAGGGAAAATGAGTGTGTAATAAACTGAGGAATTAAAGATGACGAGGGTCTGGATCAGGCAGGCGATCGAGTTGGTGTGATGAGCTATGTAATGAGAACATGACTATGCTCAGCGACGCTTTCCTGAACTTTATTATTGTTGATGGACTGGCGTTCTGTATAGGAACTCTGAAGCTAATCTATAAACATTAAGACTTAAAAAATATATGTCCATCTGATAATTTCTGTGAGGTGAGAGAGAGTCTAGGTGCTTGAATAGTACACGATTGAGTGTGTGGCCCATTTCATTACTTCCGCCAAGGAGGTTATGTTTTCACTCGTGTCCCTTTGTTTGCTGGTTGGTTGCGTGGTTTGTGGGCAAGATTACACAAAACTTCTGGACGGATTTCCACGAAACTTGGAAGAAGAATGGGCTTTGACCCAGAATAGACTCCATTAAATTTTGGTGCAGATCCGGATAAAGATGCCGATCCAGGATTTTTTTTTTTTTCCAGTTTCTTTAACATTGCGAGATAGAGCGTTTTTCGACATTTTCGTAAAATTATCAGTAAATATTGCATGGATGTTGATGGAGGGGATATGCGCTCTAATGAGTGCCATTCTAGTTAGCTATGTTGTTGATTAGCTCTCCCATTATAACTTTCTTCGCCTCGCTTTCTTGGGCATTCCGCACCTCACCTCTGGATGGGAAAAATACGTGAGATGGTGAGTATAAAATCTCCAGTTGCACGCTAGAGAAACAAACAAATAAACAAAAAACAAACACCTATACAGGAGAGAGAGAGAGAGAGAGAGAGCGTCAGTGAAGGCAAGAATGCTTTGCTAAAGAACACTGTGTCGACTATGAACACCATAAGAATGAAAGCAACTAAATACTTCACCTGCCCATCCATCCATCCATCCATTCATACACCCCCATCTATCCAACCATCCATCCACTTACTCCTTATTAACTAATATTCTAATTCCTTATTGTTCGTATTTTTAGTTAGGTGTTTTGCGGGGAGGGGCACTAACCCTCCGCCAACCCACTTGTGTCAAATAGGGAAAACATGAAAAAGAAGTGTGTGGTAATCATAGGGGCATTTGTCTTCTTAGTGTAATAGGAAAAGTATATGGTAGGATACTTATTGACAGAGTTAGGGAAATAACAGAGGAATTAGTTCGAGATGAACAGAGAGGTTTTAGGAAGAGCAGATGTGTCGTAGATCAGATATTCATTCTTAGATCTTTAATGGAAAAGTTTCTAGAGAAGGGAAAGAAGTTGTATGCGGTCTTCATGGATTTGGAGAACGTATATGACAGGGTGGATAAACAAGGACTGTGGAAAGTATTAAGACTATATGGAGTAGATGGAAAGTTGCTGAAGGCCGTGAAAAGTACGTATGAGAGTGCTAAGGCTGCAGTGAGTGTGGATAGTGAACTGAGAGAATTTTTCTTTTTGAAGGTTGGATTGAAACAAGGATGTCATGTGTCCATGGTTATTCAATCTGTATATGGATAGGGTTATAAAAGTGATACAAGGTAGGGCAGTGGATGTTGGAGCAGCCCTAGTGAGAGAGGGCAGTGTCTGGAAACTACTTGTACTGTTGTTTGCAGATGATACTGTGTTGTTGTGTGAAGACGAAGTGGAGCTGCAAGGCTTGCTGGATGAGTTTGGGAGAGTGTGTACGAAACGGAATCTAAAGGTGAATGTAGGGAAGAGTAAAGTTATGGTCTTTGAGAGAAATGAAGTCAGTCAATGTACAGTGAGGCTGGATGAGGAGGAAATGGAAAATGTGAGTGCTTTTAAGTACTTGGGTACTGTGATGAGTAAGGATGGAAGTTTGGAGGGTGAAGTGCTTCAAAGGGTGCAACAGGGAAGGAAGGTTGCTGGCTCCTTGAAAGCAGTGATAAGAAACAGGGAAGTGAGCATGGAAGTGAAAAAGTTACTACATGACAGTATTGTGATATCAACTCTAACGTATGACAGTGAAGCTTGGACCTAGAAGTCAAGAGTGAGAGCAGTGGAAATGAGTTATTTGAGAGGAGCCTGTGGAGTAACATGGAGAGACAGATTGACAAATGAGGAAGTGTGAGGTGGAGGGTGGAAGAGGGAGGGAGAGGCCAGGGATGAGATGGAGGGATGGAGTGGAGAGGTATATGAGAGAGGGGGATGTGAGCTTGGAGCAGGGCAATGAAATGGCAGGGGACAGGGCGACATGGAGGTGATTTGTTTGTGGGCACCCCTTACGGGATTAAGGCGTCTGGCAATAGACAGATAGATAGATCTAACCCCTTGTCACTCACACAGTCACCCATCCATCCACCTGCCTCTCATACACCATTCCATCCAAACCATTCTCATTCACACATCCATCCATCAATCCATTCATCCACATACCTCATATCAACCAATGTATCTACCCCCCACTCACCTACCCACTGATCCATCATCCATCCACCCACCTACCCCTCATTCACTAATATATCTTCCCTATTTTCACATACCCCTCCACTCATCCATCAATCCACCTACCGCTAACCCACCAGTACATCCAAACCCTTCTCACTTACATATTTACCCGTCCATCCTCCTGCCATTCATCCACCAGTCCATCCAGCCCCATCTCACTCACACACCCATCCACGCATCCATCCATCCATTCCTCGCTATGTTGACGCCTTTAGTATAAATTTCTTGCTGTCTTTAGATCACTATATTCTCCTTGGAAATGGTCTCTCGCAGTGAAAGGGTTCCAGACAGATCTTCCATTAACCTGTCATCCAAAAGACACTATTATTAAACATATTATTCATCTATTATTTGGGAGACTAAAGTAAAACACACACACACACACACACACACACACACACACACACACACACACGTTCTCGACTTAACCCATCACGTCCCGAGGTTTTCCGCACCCCGACGTCCCCCAATCCCAAGGTATTTTCGATTTTTTTTTTTTTTTTGGCTAAAACCTCCGCTTTTGGTGAGAAACATCGAAAATTAATAGAGAAATCGCTCACCTGAGGTTTAAAATACTCAATGCAGGTAGGAGTACCTCCTTACCTGACTGAGATTTCTATCAGGTGGCTGCAAAGAAAACGAGTTCTATGGGAGGGTAACTATTTCACACCACTCATAAACGGTATTTATTCATTTACTTGGTACGAATTTATATGTAGTATGAGAGTATACTGGTTTTCAAGCAGTAATATAGGCATTATAAGCATTGTTCCACTCACTAACTAATCACCATACCTGACCTGCTTTTGCCACATTACCTGATCATTATTTCTGACTGTTTCTTCTTCTAATGCTACGTAAACTTTGTCCTCCACATTGTCATCGATTGGGGAATCACTCTGTCCCTGAATATCTTAACTGGCCAGGTCACTGTTAACAGGTGAATTGCCGAGACAATGGCGTGAGGGGGGGAGGGGGAGGTTATGCAGTGTAAGGCGTTGTCCCTGCTTGGCATCTTGTAGAGGAATAAAGGAAGGTGTCCCGTGTATACGTACGAAAAATCACACGCGAAAATTGAAAATTGTGCAAATTAGGGATCTTGCAATTGCACGACGTACCAGTACGTCGCCGGGACTGGCAAATGCAAAATGTTGCAACGTACCCATACGTAGACGGGAGGGTTTAAATTGCCGACATGGGGAAATTTAAGTTATCAGAGGAAAAGGAAAATTAAATAAAAGTTAAGGAAAATAGGAAAAAAATGTAGATATATAAAAGACAGAGTGGAAGTAACTGTGAACCCCGACTCCTATGACTCACAGACCACAGCTCAACCAGTCCTGATCACACCGTCATAAGGACCAAACTTATCGGATGTTCAACATTCTCAGGCTCCTGTGACTGACAGCCAGTTGAGTAAGATCGAGCTAAATGAAATATAATACAGAAGTTATCCCGACCATGAGTGAATTAATGGTAGCAGTATTAACACTGCAGTTTTAGTATACTCAATTTTAGCTGTATATAAACATCTTACATTGGCTGAAATAATTTACTACGTGTGTTACGACGTGACCGGGTTAATTCTGATAATATTAAAAAACTCATACTCCTATGCTCACTCTTATGTGACTAAGCAAGACAACAGTTATCAATCAAAAGCTTGAAACCGATGACGAGTTGAAGTGGTTAACAGCACGGCCCGGGGGCATCTTATGCACTTTTTTTTTTTTTTTTCGAACTTTGCGTGCTCAGATATATAGCCCCCTTTTTTTTTTTACTCTTAAAACGAGAGGTCTTTTCTAAGTCAGATAAAATTCTCTGATGCCGTAAAGGAAACACAAAAATAATGTAACTCTAACGTTATGTATCAACTTGATGCATTCGAAAAGAAGAATGAGGATATCAGTGGAAGGTAAATGCAAAGAGAAACAGTAACAGAGATGTCAAGCATATTTTAGGGTGATTAAAAAAACAAAAACAAAAAGACGACTCTTATGAGGAGGATGTGAAACCTGGCTCCTATGAGTCCTAGGCGGCCGTCCCATCCGTCCTGATCAGACCGTCTTAGAGGATGACTAAACATATCCACAGTTATTAATTTAGCATGGCTGGTGATTGAGTGATTGGTTCCGAGTTTCTTGATGTCCGTGAGTGTCGTCATGTGAAGGTAAATATTAATTGTTGTAAAGTGATTGTAACTGAAGGGGAAGGCGACTGTCAGATTTTTTTTTTTTTTTTGCGAGGAAGAAGGAACCAAAGGCCATGAGCCCGCAGTAACAGTTCCCTCCAAGAGAAAAACAAAATACAACAGAGAGCCAAATTCAAGATCCGATCATTTTGAGATGCCTGGACACACTGCGTTTGAAAGACTGGAGATCATAGGCATCAGGAAATACAGACAGAGGGAGACAGTTCCAGAGCTGACCTATTGCATAAATGAAAGAGTGGGAGTAACGGTTACCTCTTGCATTAGAGAGTTGGACAGAAAAGGGATGAGAGTTTGCTGCCAGACGGGTGCTACGCATCCGTCGTAGAGGTGGAGGAATGCAAGCAGACAGTTCAGAGGAGCAGTGACCATTAAAGTAGCGATAGAAAAGAGATAAAGATGCAACAGTGCGGCGAAGAGACAGAGGTTGAAGGGAGTCAGTAAGAGGAGGAGAGTTAATGAGACGAAAAGCCTTTGACTCCACCCTATTGAGAAGAACTGTATGTGGGGAGCCTCCCCACACATGAGAGTTGTACTCCACACAGGGGCGGATAAAACCCCTGTATAGAGTCAACAATTGTGAAGGGATAAAGAAAGAGCGGAGTCGGCTTAGCATACCCAATCTCTTGGAAGCAGATTTTACAAAAGATGTAATATGATCTTTCCAAGATAAGTCCCGAGTAAATGAAACCCCAAGCATGTTCAAGGATGATGCAGGATTAAGCTGAATATTACTAAACATTAGTGGGTATACCTGTGGAAGATTATGTTGGGTTGATAGATGTAAGAACTGAGTCTTAGATGCATTAAAAACAACCATATTATTTTTACCCCAGTCAGAGATACGAGCCAAGTCAGACATTAGGTGTGCCATAGCCTCATCCCTTGTTTGTTGAAGTAACTGTTGAGATGGGCGTTGCGAGAACCGAATGGAAAGGTGAAGGGTGGAGTCATCAGCGTATGAGTGGATAGGGTTAGATGTACAGCTTAGAAGACCATTGATGAATAAAAGGAAGAGAGTTGGTGATAGGACAGAGCCCTGAGGAACACCACAGTTGATAGATCTAGAAGAACGACGGCCGTTTACAACAGCGGCTATAGAACGACCAGAAAGGAAGCTAGCGATGAAGGCACAGATAGAAGGAAAGAAACTGTAGGAGGGCAGTTTGGAAATTAAAGAATTATGCTAGACTCGATCGAAAACCTTTGAGATGTCGAGTACAATGGCAAAGCTTTCGCCAAAGTCCCGAAAGGAGGATGACCAGGAGTCTGAAAGGTAGGTGAGAAGATCGCCAGTGGAGCGTCCCTGACGGAACACGTACTGATGATGGGAAAGAAGGTTGTGATAGGAAAGATGCCTTAAAATTTTTCTATTGAGAATTGACTCGAAAACTTTTGAAATACAGGACGTTAAAGCAATTGGACGATAGTTGTGGGGTTGGGAGTGGTCACCCTTCTTTAGGACTGGCTGAATGAGAGCAAACTTCCAGCAAGAAGGAAAGGTACAAGTTGACAGACAAAGGCGAAAGAGTTTGCCTAGGCAGGGTGTAAGCACAGAAGCACAGTTCTTGAGAACAACAGGAGAGACCCCATCAGGCCCATATGCCTTGTTTGTACTGAGGCCAGCAATGGCAGAAAATACATCAATTGAAGAAATTTTAATGTCAGCCATGAGGAAGTCAGAGGGGGGAAGTGATGGAGTAACAGCACCAGAATCGTCTAAGGTGGAATTGGAGGAGAAAGTTTTTGCGAAGAGATCTGCTTTATCAGTAGAAGAAATAGCTACAGAACCATCAGAGTAGAAAAGAGGAGGGAAGGATGATGAGGTAAAGTTGTTAGAGAGATTTTTGGCAAGGTGCCAGAAGGAGCGGGAAGAATTCGAGTTGGAGAGTTGAGAGCATTTAGTATGGATGAAATTAGTTTTAGTAGAGCAAAGAACAGACTTAGCACGATTCCGGGCAGAAACGTAAATATGATATGATTCAGGGGTGGGTTGGCTCTGGTACCTTTTGTAGGCCCTCTCCTTGTTGCGGACAGCATTAGAACAAGCGTGATTAAACCAAGGCTTTCTTGTGTTAGTCGAAGGATATGAGAAAGGAATGTATGCTTCCATGCCCGAGAGAATAACCTCCGTAATGCGCAAGGCACACTCAGATGGCTCACGGCCATGGAAGCAATAATCATTCCAGGGAAAATCAAAGAAGTACTGCCTGAGGGCCTCCCAGTCCACGGCTCCAAAATGCCACAGACGACGTTTCCCTGAAGGGTCCACAGGCCGTACTGGAGTGATAGGACAGGTTAAGGTAATGAGGTTGTGATCGGAGGAGTCCAACGGAGAGAAAAGATTAACAGAGTAAGCAGAAGGATTAGTTGTGAGGAAGAGGTCAAGTATGTTGGAGCCCTCTCCAAGGCGGTCAGGGATATGGGTAGGGTGCTGTACAATCTGCTCTAGGTCATTAAGGATAGAAAAGATGTAGGCTTGTTCACCAAGTGGATCCGTGAAAAGAGAGGAGAGCCAAAGGTGGTGGTGAACTTTGAAATCTCCTAGAATGGAGATTTCAGAGAAAGGAGAAATGGATAGAATGTGTTCCATCGTAGAAGTAAGATAGTCGAAGAATTTTTGATAGTCAGTAAAATTAGGGGATAAGTAAACAGCACAGATATATTTAGTCAGAGAATGACAGGAAAGCCAAAGCCAGAGTGTAGAGAATTCAGAAGAATCGAGTTCAGGAACACAAGAGCAAGATAAGTCGTTGCGTATATATACACAACAGCCAACTTTGGCTTTGAAATGAGTATAGAGAAAGTAGGAGGATACAGAAAAGGGTTTGCTGTCAGTTGCCTCAGACAGCTGAGTCTCCGTTAGAAAAAAAAGGTAAGGTTTAGAGGAGGAGAGGTGGTGCTCAACAGAGCGAAAGTTAGAGGAAAGGCCGCGAATGTTGCAGAAATGAAGAAGAAGAGAGTCAGACAGTGGTTCCAGGCACCTCGAGTCGTCACCGGGAGAGGGACGGATGGTGGGGGCATTTATGCCCCCCCCCCCCTGAGGACTCCGAGGCTTGGTGAAGAGATGCCATTTTTGTTGAATTTTGAATAGGAAGTGTAGTGTGTACTGTGCATGTAGTTTGGTGTAGATAGTTAGAGAAATTTGTACTGGAGAGCATGCTGGCCTACTGTCTGTGTAACTGAGACACTGAAAAAGTTCAGCAAAGGGGGATGGTCAGGAACTAGTCCTGAGGGCTGATGAAACGGGAGCTCCAGCACTCCCTGTCATCAGCTTTCCATCCACCTCGGGAGTACTCCCCTGCTCGACTGGTGCTACAGTGAATGTAAAGACGAAATGGTGAGGGAATTTAAAGATATCTGTGAGCAATGGAAGAAATGAAAGGTGAATGTGAAAATGAAGTTGGAAAGTAAGGAAGTACATGGAAGAAAAGAAGACAGCACTGGAAAGCCTTGATACTGTAAGGAGGTCGGAATGTCGGGGTTGCAAAACGATAACATGAAAGTTTTTTAATCCGACCTTTAATGTTGCGGATGCAACACTCAGGTGTGGCATGAGAACTGGTTAAAAAGAGGAGCAGTGCAAGGGAGATTTTTAAGAATATGCGAAAAGCGTCTAGTGCGTAAAATGAGTAACGTGATTCGTGTTAGCTGTGAAGTAAGGAAGTCTGATGACAATAGTGTTTAAGCGAATACGCTTAGATGGTATGGTCGTATGGCGAGAACGGGGATAAATGTGGCAATGAAAATGGTGCATGTGAGTGTGCCTGACGGTGGGAGGCGTGGTTGGCGAAGAAAAAGGTGACCAGAGAATGGCAAATCTGTGTGTGAGAAATCTAAGTATAGAGGTTGACGACGCATGGCAACTGACAGGGGATCGAGTTGGCTTGATGAACTATGTATTGCAGAGAATATTAAAAGGGTTTGATACCCCTTCTTTCACTTGATAGTGGTCGGATTGGCTATCGGAAAGCCAACACACAAAGCATCTGGAGAGAAAAATACCTCTACTCCAGGATAAGAAAAATGACGGGATGATTATGCCTTTGAGATGGAGTCAGGATTACCTGAGGCTGACTGCTGTATGGATAATTGTGCGACCCATTTCTCTGGGAATGCTGTTCACTACTACTTCCTCTATCGTTTTTTGTTTGTTTGTTTGTTTGTTTCTTTGCTTTCTGGATTCGCCTCACTCCAGCCTTGGGTGGAAAACATTAGATTATGATGGTTCACGACGACGACGACGACGATGATGATTTTCTTTATAAATACTCCTGACATTGCCTAACAAATAGTCAAACCCACAAAAATGTTTTAAAAAAGAATGCCAAAGAGCTGTGTTCCAATATCTCTCAATCAACTGAATATTCACAATATAAATCAAGATCCATACGGGCACCTTGTCAGTGGATGAGCTCCCTCCCTCATCATCACCCAATCCCTCATTATCCATCACTCCACCAGACACTATACATATGAGCTCTCCTTGGCTACCATCATAATCATCACAATCGTCATCATCATAATCACAGACAGGGTAGAACTGTTATGAGGAGGCAGAAGTAAAATATATAAAGCATCCATATTAGTGAAACTTAAGCCTGGAGACTGCCAGTAAAGGCAAGGAGTGGACGGACGGACGGACCAACACACACACACACACACACACACACACACACACACACACACACACACACACAATGAGGCAGAGTAAGTGCACTGGCGAAACACACATTTTGGTGAAACATGAACACCAGTAGAATGCAATGCAAATAAATAAATGAAAAAAATAAATAAGTAAATAAATAAATAGAGCAGTAACAGGCAATTCCATATTACCCTTTTGTACTCATAGGGGTCCTAGGCTAGGCCCTCGTAGTCTGGTACATTTCAGGGTAGTTGACCGGCCTACTTCTCCTGGTGGCTTTACATGATCGACAAACTTCCAGTCACTCTGTGGGGTAACCAACTTATGCACGGCCGTCACTTCCACTGGGGCCTTCTAACCACTACACCACCAGGTAGGGCAATGACAGCAGGTAAATACTTCATTACCATCACACCTTTTGTATTATATTCTTTCTGCCTTCAGTCCACTTTATTCACCTAATAAGTAGTGTCCTCTACTGGATGAGTTCCAGAATCCAAGAATATCATAATAAAGGTGACTGAAAATATATCACAAGCCAGAATGGCATAATAACACAGCTTCGGTTTGGAAAGGGGTTAGAGTATGAATAATAGAATTTAGGATTTTAAGTAAAAAAATAATCTGAATGAAAAGCTGGCGGAATAAATCAGATGCAAAATCCACACGAAAACAAAATGAAAATAAAAGTAAAAAGAGATCGCCGAGATGAAGTGAACTCACAGGCCACGATTCCACCAGTCCTGATCTTATAAGAACTGTCAACACTCAGGCTCCTATGACTCAGGGCCAGATAAATAAAATCAGGATGTGGGGAATAGAATACGGAAGTTATCTCTACCATGCAAGGGTTAATGCTGATAATATCAACACTCTCAGGTTGCCATACTCACTATTAGATAAATATAAGCATCTGGTACTAGGTGACGTTAAATAAGTTTGTCCCTGTCATTACAGGGTTAATGTTTACAGTATTAATGCTCTCAGCCACCCATGCTCACTCTTAGATGACTAAACATAAAAACAGTTGTTAATCAGCCACTTCAACTCGATGTAACGTGATGAGGTTAACAACGAAACCGGGATGCTTGTTTTTCATTTAGTTTTTGCCATATCCAGATGATTTATAATTATTTTGATTAAGAGGGTATTTTTTAACCCTTTGTGGTCAGCATAAATTTCGACATTTGAAGGGGTTAAATGTAGCCTTCATTTAACTCCGTCAAAACAGGAGGTCTTTCTGAAGCCTAAAATTACGATTGTCTACTGACAGTAGGAATAAATTAAAATGATGTCACTCGGACTCAGGGTGCTAAATTAATTCATCCGTAAACAAGAATCAGGATGTCGGTGGAAGGTGAAGCCAAATGAGAGTAGTTACTCAGAAGAAAAAAGTACCTAAAATTATCTATAAAAACGACATAAAAATAGTATATGCTGATAAGTCTAGAACGATCGTTGTTGTTGAGGGGGAGAGTATCAGTGTTACCTGGTCGTGAACGGAGAGACACGAATTATTGAGGGAGTTTTAGTACCCGGGTGCAGTTATAGAAATGAGAGTTGATATGCAGACTAAATAAAACGTAGAATTCCAGAAGGAAGGAAACTGGCTGGATCTACAGTATAAGGGCCTTGGCTATAGGGAAAGGTGTGAGTGTGCAGGCTGCAAGAGGACTACATGAAGGTGTTTTAGTGCCCACAGTTACATACGGGTGTGACACATTAGCGTGATAATAGAACAAAGATTCAAGGACAAAAGTAGTGGACGTGGGGTGTCAGAGGACCGTGTATGGAGTATAATGAGTGGATAAGAAAGAAAATCATATGACTCGAGAATGATGTGGAGACAGAGAGTCTTTTTACACAAGGGCTAAAAAGTTTTTCGATGTTCTGGTCATAGGGAGAAAATGGAACTAAGGAGAGGAGTGACAATGGTTTACATAAGCGAGTCTAAAGTTGATACAAGGCGTGGCAGACCAACAAAAGGGTTGAGAGACAGGGTAACGAGTGTTTAATAATGTGAGATACTAAAGTTGATGAGGTTCGAGATCTGACACACAGTTGAATTGGTCTGATGAGCTATGAAGGGAGGAGAAAATGGTAATGCTTAACACCCCTTTCCATAACTTAACTGTTGTCGATGGACTGAGACTTATTATAGGAAATATGAAATTCATATATTAAGAAAAACATACAAAAATAAATGTCTAGCTGATATTTTCTGCGAGGTGAGCGATGATTCTACTGTAGGTGCTTGACTGGTAAGTGAATGAGTGTGCGGCTCACTTCATTGGTGAAGCTGTTGATTAGCTCTCCCACTAAAATTCTTTCTCCTCTTCTTCCTGGACGCAACCTCATCTCACCTCTGGGTGGGAAAAAGAGGAGAGATGATGATGGTGATGATAAAATAGTCAACCACTAGCAAGAACACACACACACACACACACACACACACACATATATATATATATATATATATATATATATATATATATATATATATATATATATATATATATATATATATATATATATATAACAGACGGCGCCTTATGTGATATAAAACTGGGCTCCTACGACTCACAGGCCACGATTCCGCCAGTGCTGATCACACCGTCTTAAGGACCAAACTTATTATGAGCTATCAACACTCTCAGGCTCCTATGACTCACTGCCTGATGAGTAAAATCGGGATAGTGGGAACAGAATACAGAAATTGTCTACCATGGTAGGGTTAATGTGGACAATATTTACGCTCTCAGGCTGGCATCCTCACTATTGGCTAAAAATAAGCATCTGGTGCTAGGTGACTGTGTCTGTCCCGGCCATGAAAGAGTTAATTTTTTTTACAGAATTAGCACTTTCATACTTCTGTGGTCACTCGCATATTAGTAAACATAGCAACATATATTAACCACTTCAACACGATGACAAGTAAAGTGGTTGACAGCGATGCCGGGAACATATATATATTTTTTTCTCCCACTTCTTCATTTCTTCTGACGATTGTGTTTTCCTCCCAGATTCGGGGAGAAATTTAGTCGTGCAGGGGTCAGATGTAGAGATCATTTTACCCCTTCAACACGACAAGTCTATTTTAAGTTTAATAATAAGACCTTCTGGTGGCAGTAAGACCAGTAGAAAATGACGTCACCTGGATGCCAGGGTCATATTTAATTCATCCAAACAGAAGAAGCAGGGTATCAGCAGGAGGCGAAACTAAAGAGTTTCCCAGATGTAGGAAGCATCCAAATACAGCTATGAGAGAGAGAGAAAAAAAAAAAAAAGGGGTCACCTGATTCCCAGGCGGTCGTTCCATCCATCCTGATCACACCGTCTTAGAGGCTGAGTAAGCACATCGACTGTTATTAATCTGGCATCGTTGGTGGTTCATGGGGTGGTTCAGAGTTCTGTTGATATCTATGAGTGTTGCGCTTTGTCCTTCGATAGTATACGTTGATAGGTGAAGAGTGAACGTTCCTGTTGAGATGGGGAGTGACTGTCAGGTTGTCTGGTGGTGAATGGAGACTCGAATCAGAGAGGAAATTATTATACACAAGTTCAGTAACAGGAATGAGTTAAACGTGCAGACTAAGTGGAAATTAGAACTGCAGAAAGGACGAGAGTGCCTGGATCTATAAGGACCTTAGTTATGCAAAGGTGTGAATGTGCAGGCTGCAAGCGGACTGTATGAGGGTGTTTTAGTGCCCACAGTAACATATGGGTGTGAGACTTGGGTAAAAAATAAATAAATATATAAAGAGTATTATAGTGGAAATGATTTTCTGAGGAATATTTGTGAACTGCAGAGTGTATAGGAGAGGAAATGATGTAATTCGAGAAAGACGTAGAGTAGAAGTGTATTGACACCAAAGTGGGACAAACTCGTAGGATATTATAATCTAATGGAGGAAATGGGTAGAAAATGGGGAGTGAAAATGGTATATGTGAGTGAGAATGAAGTTGGAAGAAGGTGTGGCAGACCATCAAGAAGGTTGGGAGACACGGTAACCGAGTGTATAATAAAGTGAGGTACTGAAGGTGATGAGGCTCGGGATCTGACCGGCGATCGAGCTGCTGTGATGAGCTATGTAAGGACAAGACAAGACAATGATTACCACCCCTTTCCTTAACTTAGCTCGATTGATGTAGATGGACTGATCTGTTTTATAGGAAATATTAATCTCATGTATGTTAAAAAAAAAAAAAATGTGCAAATGAGCACTTCTGTGAGGTTAGCGAACATTTTAAATGTCTCAATATGGTGCCTGACATCTGACCCTTTTAATTGACTACGATATTCATCAGCTCTTCCATGAAAACTCTGTCTCCCTTGCTTCCTGGACCCTGTTTCACATAACCTATGAGTGGAAAATTTTTGGCGAGATTATGAAGATGATAAATAAAATCGTCAATCGCTAGCAAGAACACACACACACACACACACACACACACACACACACACACACACACACACACTAATACGCCTACACCAAAAAGACGTTTCATTACCGCAGTGTAATCGAAATGCGGAAACATCAATAATACAAAAAGAAGCCGAAGTCTAGGAGAGGTTTCGAAGGCGGGCCTAACAAACCAGGGCCAATTATCCACCTGCTTTGTTTAAAGTCGCCTCTGTTCGTCATGTGAAGGCAAGTCTGTATATTACACATCTACCTAACTACCTTTATGCTTCTGTCTTTCATTCCACCTATGTCTCTATCGTCTGTTTGTCCATCTATTACTATTTTACTGGATTTGTCTCTATAGTGCATGCCTAAACCTCCAGGCTTCCTCTCTCTCTCTCTCTCTCTCTCTCTCTCTCACACACACACACACACACACACACACACACACACACACACACACACACACAGTAAGGCAGGAAGTGCAATGGTAAATCACAAAATCTAGTCAACCCTGAACTGGAGTAGAATTTAACAAATCAATAAAACGGTAACAGGCAATTCCATTTTACCCCGTTGTACGCGTAGGGGACCTAGGCTAGGCTAACGTAGTCTGGTACATTTCAGGGTAGTTGACCGGCCTACTTCTCCTGGTGGCTTTACATGATCGACAAACTTCCAGTCACTCTGTGGGGTAACCAACTTATGCACGGCCGTCACTTCCACTGTGGCCTTCTAACCACTACACCACCAGGTAGGGCAATGACAGCAGGTAAATACTTCATTACCATCACACCTTTTGTATTATATTCTTTCTGCCTTCAGTCCACTTTATTCATCCCAGAAATAGTCTCCTCCACTGAAGGAGTTCCAAACAGACACCATTATCCCGTTCATTGCAAGGATACAGTTCATTTGGGATGAAAAATGATCTATCACAAGTCAGAAGAAGATAAAAAGAATAAGATGAAAAGAATAACAGGATTTAGGGGAAAAAAAATAGTAAGGAGAGGAAAGAAGAGTACGGGATTTTTTTTTTTTTTTTAAAAAGCAGATACAAACACTTCAAGAAAACAGTATGAAAAAAAGTTAAAAGACGGTGGTTGAGAACAAAACCGGACTCCTACGACTCTCAGGCCACGATTCCACCAGTCCTCATCACGCCGTCATAAGGACCAAACTCATTAACATTCCCAGGCTAGCATACTCACTGATAGCTAAAAATAAGAATCTGGCGCTAGGTGACGCTCTATAGGTTACTACATTTGTCCCGGCCATGAGAGGATGAATATTTACAGTATTAACACTCTCAGCCTCCCATGCTCACTCACGTGAGTAAACAAAGAAGTCATGAATTAACCACTTCAGCAAGAAGACGAGTTTTGTGGTTAACAGCGCAGCCAGGAAAGGTCTTTTGTTCATTTTTCCCTCTCCTGTTGTTTTTTGTTTAGAGTCGAAGGAATTGTCAAAAGTTTGTGTGGTTAGGATAGACTTAGATTTGTAGGCGTTAAAGGCAGCCTTTTTATATCCGCGTCAAAACGACAGGTCTTTCTTAAAATTAATACGAAGATTGTCTGGTGACAGAAAGAATAAACCAAAATGATGACCCTCGGATTCAAGGGGTTATTTGAAGTATCCATGTAGTAGAAAGAGTATATCGGGGTAATAAAAAAAAAAAATTATAGGAAAATATTTCACCAGATGCTGAAAAAACTATAAATGGGAAATCAAAATATCGGTAAAAAGACGGAGAAGCTACTATGAAGGATATGAACCCAACCTCCTATGACGCCCAGGCGGCTGTTCTATCCATCCTAATCACACCGTCTTGGAGGATGACTACGCAAATCGATAGTTCTGAATTTTGGATCCACAGTGATTCAGGGGCTGGCGAAGAGTTCTGTTGATATCTATTAACGTCGTAACTGGAGAGTATATGTTGATAAGTGTGCAATGAACGTTGTTGTTGACAGGGAAAGTGACTATCAGTGTTATCTGGTAGTGAATGAAGACACGAATTAGTGATGGAATCTTGGTACACGGGTGAAGAAACAGAGAAACAGTTAAATGTGCAGACTAAGTGGAAAGTAGAACAGAAGAAGGAAAGTGGTTGGAGATACAAGGGCCTTGGATATAAGCAGAGGTGTGAATGTGGAGACTGCAAGAGGATTATATGAGGGTTTTTAGTACCCATAGTAACATATGGATGTGATACTTTGGTGTGATATTAGAACAAAAACTCAAGAGCAAGAGCAGTGGAAATGGGTCTTTATAAATGTGTGTGTGGAGTGCAAAGCGTGGATAGGACAGAGAATGGTCTAATTCTACAAAGACGTGGAGTAATGAAGTATGTTAACACTGGGCTGAACAAAATCTTTAGATGTTATGGTCTGATGAAGAAAATGAGTATTTGAGGAATGAAAATGATGTTAGTGAGTGAGTATGATGAGGGCAGAACGCGTAGCAAACCATTAAGAGTTGATAGTCAGGGAAAATGAGTGGGTAATAAAAGGAGAATATGAATTTGAGAAGGCCAGGGACCTGACAAGCAATCAAGTTGGTCTGATGAGATATTAAAGAACGGGAACATGACAATACTTAGAACTCCTTTTATTAACTTAACTCTTGTCGATGGACTGACCTGTGAGAGAAAAGTGAAGCTAATTTATAAAAAAAAAAAAAAAAAAAAAAAAAAAAATATATATATATATATATATATATATATATATATATATATATATATATATATATACATACAGATAATTCCTGTGAGGTGAGCGATGATTCTGGGTGTTTGAATAGTAGATGAATGCGTGTGTGTGTGTGTGTGTCAAATTGTATTTGCTATAGTGTTGATTTGCTTTCCAAATAGAACTTTCTCTCTTGCTGCCTACATCCTATCTGACCTCATCTTTGGGTAGCAAGAGGTTGTGGCGATGGTAATGATAAAATTAATCACTAGCGAGTGCACGCACGCACGCACACACGCACCCATGCGCACACACACACACACACACACACACACACACACACACACACACAGTAAGGCAGGAAGTGCAATAGTAAATCACTAAATCTAGTCAACCCTGAACTGGAGTAGAATTTAACAAATCAATAAAACGGTAACAGGCAATTCCATTTTACCCCGTTGTACGCGTAGGGGACCTAGGCTAGGCTAACGTAGTCTGGTACATTTCAGGGTAGTTGACCGGCCTACTTCTCCTGGTGGCTTTACATGATCGACAAACTTCCAGTCACTCTGTGGGGTAACCAACTTATGCACGGCCGTCACTTCCACTGTGGCCTTCTAACCACTACACCACCAGGTAGGGCAATGACAGCAGGTAAATACTTCATTACCATCACACCTTTTGTATTATATTCTTTCTGCCTTCAGTCCACTTTATTCATCCCAGAAATAGTCTCCTCCACTGAAGGAGTTCCAAACAGACACCATTATCCCGTTCATTGCAAGGATACAGTTCATTTGGGATGAAAAATGATCTATCACAAGTCAGAAGAAGATGAAAAGAATAAGATGAAAAGAATAACAGGATTTAGGGGAAAAAAAAATAGTAAGGAGAGGAAAGAAAAGTACGGGATTTTTTTTTTTTTTTTTCAAAAGCAGATACAAACACTTCAAGAAAACAGTATGAAAAAAAGTTAAAAGACGGTGGTTGAGAACAAAACCGGACTCCTACGACTCTCAGGCCACGATTCCACCAGTCCTCATCACGCCGTCATAAGGACCAAACTCATTAACATTCCCAGGCTAGCATACTCACTGATAGCTAAAAATAAGAATCTGGCGCTAGGTGACGCTCTATAGGTTACTACATTTGTCCCGGCCATGAGAGGATGAATATTTACAGTATTAACACTCTCAGCCTCCCATGCTCACTCACGTGAGTAAACAAAGAAGTCATGAATTAACCACTTCAGCAAGAAGACGAGTTTTGTGGTTAACAGCGCAGCCAGGAAAGGTCTTTTGTTCATTTTTCCCTCTCCTGTTGTTTTTTGTTTAGAGTCGAAGGAATTGTCAAAAGTTTGTGTGGTTAGGATAGACTTAGATTTGTAGGCGTTAAAGGCAGCCTTTTTATATCCGCGTCAAAACGACAGGTCTTTCTTAAAATTAATACGAAGATTGTCTGGTGACAGAAAGAATAAACCAAAATGATGACCCTCGGATTCAAGGGGTTATTTTCAAGTATCCATGTAGTAGAAAGAGTATATCGGGGTAATAAAAAAAATTATAGGAAAATATTTCACCAGATGCTGAAAAAACTATAAATAGGAAATCAAAATATCGGTAAAAAGACGGAGAAGCTACTATGAAGGATATGAACCCAACCTCCTATGACGCCCAGGCGGCTGTTCTATCCATCCTAATCACACCGTCTTGGAGGATGACTACGCAAATCGATAGTTCTGAATTTTGGATCCACAGTGATTCAGGGGCTGGCGAAGAGTTCTGTTGATATCTATTAACGTCGTAACTGGAGAGTATATGTTGATAAGTGTGCAATGAACGTTGTTGTTGACAGGGAAAGTGACTATCAGTGTTATCTGGTAGTGAATGAAGACACGAATTAGTGATGGAATCTTGGTACACGGGTGAAGAAACAGAGAAACAGTTAAATGTGCAGACTAAGTGGAAAGTAGAACAGAAGAAGGAAAGTGGTTGGAGATACAAGGGCCTTGGATATAAGCAGAGGTGTGAATGTGGAGACTGCAAGAGGATTATATGAGGGTTTTTTAGTACCCATAGTAACATATGGATGTGAAACTTTGGTGTGATATTAGAACAAAAACTCAAGAGCAAGAGCAGTGGAAATGGGGCTTTCGAAATGTGTGTGTGGAGTGCAAAGCGTGGATAGGACAGAGAATGGTCTAATTCTACAAAGACGTGGAGTAATGAAGTATGTTAACACTGGGCTGAACAAAATCTTTAGATGTTATGGTCTGATGAAGAAAATGAGTATTTGAGGAATGAAAATGATGTTAGTGAGTGAGTATGATGAGGGCAGAACGCGTAGCAAACCATTAAGAGTTGATAGTCAGGGAAAATGAGTGGGTAATAAAAGGAGAATATGAATTTGAGAAGGCCAGGGACCTGACAAGCAATCAAGTTGGTCTGATGAGATATTAAAGAACGGGAACATGACAATACTTAGAACTCCTTTTATTAACTTAACTCTTGTCGATGGACTGACCTGTGAGAGAAAAGTGAAGCTAATTTATAAAAAAAAAAAAAAAAATAAATATATATATATATATATATATATATATATATATATATATATATATATATATATATATATATATATATATACATACAGATAATTCCTGTGAGGTGAGCGATGATTCTGGGTGTTTGAATAGTAGATGAATGCGTGTGTGTGTGTGTGTGTCAAATTGTATTTGCTATAGTGTTGATTTGCTTTCCAAATAGAACTTTCTCTCTTGCTGCCTACATCCTATCTGACCTCATCTTTGGGTAGCAAGAGGTTGTGGCGATGGTAATGATAAAATTAATCACTAGCGAGTGCACGCACGCACGCACACACGCACCCATGCGCACACACACACACACACACACACACACACACACACACACACACACACACACACACACACAGTAAGGCAGGAAGTGCAATAGTAAATCACTAAATCTAGTCAACCCTGAACTGGAGTAGAATTTAACAAATCAATAAAACGGTAACAGGCAATTCCATTTTACCCCGTTGTACGCGTAGGGGACCTAGGCTAGGCTATCGTAGTCTGGTACATTTCAGGGTAGTTGACCGGCCTACTTCTCCTGGTGGCTTTACATGATCGACAAACTTCCAGTCACTCTGTGGGGTAACCAACTTATGCACGGCCGTCACTTCCACTGTGGCCTTCTAACCACTACACCACCAGGTAGGGCAATGACAGCAGGTAAATACTTCATTACCATCACACCTTTTGTATTATATTCTTTCTGCCTTCAGTCCACTTTATTCATCCCAGAAATAGTCTCCTCCACTGAAGGAGTTCCAAACAGACACCATTATCCCGTTCATTGCAAGGATACAGTTCATTTGGGATGAAAAATGATCTATCACAAGTCAGAAGAAGATGAAAAGAATAAGATGAAAAGAATAACAGGATTTAGGGGGAAAAAAATAGTAAGGAGAGGAAAGAAAAGTACGGGATTTTTTTTTTTTTCAAAAGCAGATACAAACACTTCAAGAAAACAGTATGAAAAAAAGTTAAAAGACGGTGGTTGAGAACAAAACCGGACTCCTACGACTCTCAGGCCACGATTCCACCAGTCCTCATCACGCCGTCATAAGGACCAAACTCATTAACATTCCCAGGCTAGCATACTCACTGATAGCTAAAAATAAGAATCTGGCGCTAGGTGACGCTCTATAGGTTACTACATTTGTCCCGGCCATGAGAGGATGAATATTTACAGTATTAACACTCTCAGCCTCCCATGCTTCACTCACGTGAGTAAACAAAGAAGTCATGAATTAACCACTTCAGCAAGAAGACGAGTTTTGTGGTTAACAGCGCAGCCAGGAAAGGTCTTTTGTTCATTTTTCCCTCTCCTGTTGTTTTTTGTTTAGAGTCGAAGGAATTGTCAAAAGTTTGTGTGGTTAGGATAGACTTAGATTTGTAGGCGTTAAAGGCAGCCTTTTTATATCCGCGTCAAAACGACAGGTCTTTCTTAAAATTAATACGAAGATTGTCTGGTGACAGAAAGAATAAACCAAAATGATGACCCTCGGATTCAAGGGGTTATTTTCAAGTATCCATGTAGTAGAAAGAGTATATCGGGGTAATAAAAAAAAATTATAGGAAAATATTTCACCAGATGCTGAAAAAACTATAAATAGGAAATCAAAATATCGGTAAAAAGACGGAGAAGCTACTATGAAGGATATGAACCCAACCTCCTATGACGCCCAGGCGGCTGTTCTATCCATCCTAATCACACCGTCTTGGAGGATGACTACGCAAATCGATAGTTCTGAATTTTGGATCCACAGTGATTCAGGGGCTGGCGAAGAGTTCTGTTGATATCTATTAACGTCGTAACTGGAGAGTATATGTTGATAAGTGTGCAATGAACGTTGTTGTTGACAGGGAAAGTGACTATCAGTGTTATCTGGTAGTGAATGAAGACACGAATTAGTGATGGAATCTTGGTACACGGGTGAAGAAACAGAGAAACAGTTAAATGTGCAGACTAAGTGGAAAGTAGAACAGAAGAAGGAAAGTGGTTGGAGATACAAGGGCCTTGGATATAAGCAGAGGTGTGAATGTGGAGACTGCAAGAGGATTATATGAGGGTTTTTTAGTACCCATAGTAACATATGGATGTGAAACTTTGGTGTGATATTAGAACAAAAACTCAAGAGCAAGAGCAGTGGAAATGGGGCTTTCGAAATGTGTGTGTGGAGTGCAAAGCGTGGATAGGACAGAGAATGGTCTAATTCTACAGAGACGTGGAGTAATGAAGTATGTTAACACTGGGCTGAACAAAATCTTTAGATGTTATGGTCTGATGAAGAAAATGAGTATTTGAGGAATGAAAATGATGTTAGTGAGTGAATATGATGAGGGCAGAACGCGTAGCAAACCATTAAGAGTTGATAGTCAGGGAAAATGAGTGGGTAATAAAAGGAGAATATGAATTTGAGAAGGCCAGGGACCTGACAAGCAATCAAGTTGGTCTGATGAGATATTAAAGAACGGGAACATGACAATACTTAGAACTCCTTTTATTAACTTAACTCTTGTCGATGGACTGACCTGTGAGAGAAAAGTGAAGGTAATTTATAAAAAAAAAAAAAAAGGAAAAAAAATATATATATATATATATATATACATATATATATATATATATATATATATATATATATATATATATATACATACAGATAATTCCTGTGAGGTGAGCGATGATTCTGGGTGTTTGAATAGTAGATGAATGCGTGTGTGTGTGTGTGTGTGTCAAATTGTATTTGCTATAGTGTTGATTTGCTTTCCAAATAGAACTTTCGTGTCTCTTGCTGCCTACATCCTATCTGACCTCATCTTTGGGTAGCAAGAGGTGGTGGCGATGGTAATGATAAAATTAATCACTAGCGAGTGCACGCACGCACGCACACACGCACCCATGCGCACACACACACACACACACACACACACACACACACACACACACACACACACACACACACACACACACACACACACACACACACACACAGTAAGGCAGAAAGTGCAATGGTAAATCACTAAATCTAGTCAACCCTGAACTGGAGTAGAATTTAACAAATCAATAAAACGGTAACAGGCAATTCCATTTTACCCCGTTGTACGCGTAGGGGACCTAGGCTAGGCTATCGTAGTCTGGTACATTTCAGGGTAGTTGACCGGCCTACTTCTCCTGGTGGCTTTACATGATCGACAAACTTCCAGTCACTCTGTGGGGTAACCAACTTATGCACGGCCGTCACTTCCACTGTGGCCTTCTAACCACTACACCACCAGGTAGGGCAATGACAGCAGGTAAATACTTCATTACCATCACACCTTTTGTATTATATTCTTTCTGCCTTCAGTCCACTTTATTCATCCCAGAAATAGTCTCCTCCACTGAAGGAGTTCCAAACAGACACCATTATCCCGTTCATTGCAAGGATACAGTTCATTTGGGATGAAAAATGATCTATCACAAGTCAGAAGAAGATGAAAAGAATAAGATGAAAAGAATAACAGGATTTAGGGGGAAAAAAATAGTAAGGAGAGGAAAGAAAAGTACGGGATTTTTTTTTTTTCAAAAGCAGATACAAACACTTCAAGAAAACAGTATGAAAAAAAGTTAAAAGACGGTGGTTGAGAACAAAACCGGACTCCTACGACTCTCAGGCCACGATTCCACCAGTCCTCATCACGCCGTCATAAGGACCAAACTCATTAACATTCCCAGGCTAGCATACTCACTGATAGCTAAAAATAAGAATCTGGCGCTAGGTGACGCTCTATAGGTTACTACGTTTGTCCCGGCCATGAGAGGATGAATATTTACAGTATTAACACTCTCAGCCTCCCATGCTCACTCACGTGAGTAAACAAAGAAGTCATGAATTAACCACTTCAGCAAGAAGACGAGTTTTGTGGTTAACAGCGCAGCCAGGAAAGGTCTTTTGTTCATTTTTCCCTCTCCTGTTGTTTTTTGTTTAGAGTCGAAGGAATTGTCAAAAGTTTGTGTGGTTAGGATAGACTTAGATTTGTAGGCGTTAAAGGCAGCCTTTTTATATCCGCGTCAAAACGACAGGTCTTTCTTAAAATTAATACGAAGATTGTCTGGTGACAGAAAGAATAAACCAAAATGATGACCCTCGGATTCAAGGGGTTATTTTCAAGTATCCATGTAGTAGAAAGAGTATATCGGGGTAATAAAAAAAAAAATTATAGGAAAATATTTCACCAGATGCTGAAAAAACTATAAATAGGAAATCAAAATATCGGTAAAAAGACGGAGAAGCTACTATGAAGGATATGAACCCAACCTCCTATGACGCCCAGGCGGCTGTTCTATCCATCCTAATCACACCGTCTTGGAGGATGACTACGCAAATCGATAGTTCTGAATTTTGGATCCACAGTGATTCAGGGGCTGGCGAAGAGTTCTGTTGATATCTATTAACGTCGTAACTGGAGAGTATATGTTGATAAGTGTGCAATGAACGTTGTTGTTGACAGGGAAAGTGACTATCAGTGTTATCTGGTAGTGAATGAAGACACGAATTAGTGATGGAATCTTGGTACACGGGTGAAGAAACAGAGAAACAGTTAAATGTGCAGACTAAGTGGAAAGTAGAACAGAAGAAGGAAAGTGGTTGGAGATACAAGGGCCTTGGATATAAGCAGAGGTGTGAATGTGGAGACTGCAAGAGGATTATATGAGGGTTTTTTAGTACCCATAGTAACATATGGATGTGAAACTTTGGTGTGATATTAGAACAAAAACTCAAGAGCAAGAGCAGTGGAAATGGGGCTTTCGAAATGTGTGTGTGGAGTGCAAAGCGTGGATAGGACAGAGAATGGTCTAATTCTACAAAGACGTGGAGTAATGAAGTATGTTAACACTGGGCTGAACAAAATCTTTAGATGTTATGGTCTGATGAAGAAAATGAGTATTTGAGGAATGAAAATGATGTTAGTGAGTGAGTATGATGAGGGCAGAACGCGTAGCAAACCATTAAGAGTTGATAGTCAGGGAAAATGAGTGGGTAATAAAAGGAGAATATGAATTTGAGAAGGCCAGGGACCTGACAAGCAATCAAGTTGGTCTGATGAGATATTAAAGAACGGGAACATGACAATACTTAGAACTCCTTTTATTAACTTAACTCTTGTCGATGGACTGACCTGTGAGAGAAAAGTGAAGCTAATTTATAAAAAAAAAAAAAAAAAAAAAAAAATATATATATATATATATATATATATATATATATATATATATATATATATATATATACATACAGATAATTCCTGTGAGGTGAGCGATGATTCTGGGTGTTTGAATAGTAGATGAATGCGTGTGTGTGTGTGTGTGTCAAATTGTATTTGCTATAGTGTTGATTTGCTTTCCAAATAGAACTTTCTGTCTTGCTGCCTACATCCTATCTGACCTCATCTTTGGGTAGCAAGAGGTTGTGGCGATGGTAATGATAAAATTAATCACTAGCGAGTGCACGCACGCACGCACACACGCACCCATGCGCACACACACACACACACACACACACACACACACACACACACACACACAGTAAGGCAGGAAGTGCAATAGTAAATCACTAAATGTAGTCAACCCTGAACTGGAGTAGAATTTAACAAATCAATAAAACGGTAACAGGCAATTCCATTTTACCCCGTTGTACGCGTAGGGGACCTAGGCTAGGCTAACGTAGTCTGGTACATTTCAGGGTAGTTGACCGGCCTACTTCTCCTGGTGGCTTTACATGATCGACAAACTTCCAGTCACTCTGTGGGGTAACCAACTTATGCACGGCCGTCACTTCCACTGTGGCCTTCTAACCACTACACCACCAGGTAGGGCAATGACAGCAGGTAAATACTTCATTACCATCACACCTTTTGTATTATATTCTTTCTGCCTTCAGTCCACTTTATTCATCCCAGAAATAGTCTCCTCCACTGAAGGAGTTCCAAACAGACACCATTATCCCGTTCATTGCAAGGATACAGTTCATTTGGGATGAAAAATGATCTATCACAAGTCAGAAGAAGATGAAAAGAATAAGATGAAAAGAATAACAGGATTTAGGGGAAAAAAAGAGTAAGGAGAGGAAAGAAAAGTACGGGATCTTTTTTTTTTCAAAAGCAGATACAAACACTTCAAGAAAACAGTATGAAAAAAAGTTAAAAGACGGTGGTTGAGAACAAAACCGGACTCCTACGACTCTCAGGCCACGATTCCACCAGTCCTCATCACGCCGTCATAAGGACCAAACTCATTAACATTCCCAGGCTAGCATACTCACTGATAGCTAAAAATAAGAATCTGGCGCTAGGTGACGCTCTATAGGTTACTACATTTGTCCCGGCCATGAGAGGATGAATATTTACAGTATTAACACTCTCAGCCTCCCATGCTCACTCACGTGAGTAAACAAAGAAGTCATGAATTAACCACTTCAGCAAGAAGACGAGTTTTGTGGTTAACAGCGCAGCCAGGAAAGGTCTTTTGTTCATTTTTCCCTCTCCTGTTGTTTTTTGTTTAGAGTCGAAGGAATTGTCAAAAGTTTGTGTGGTTAGGATAGACTTAGATTTGTAGGCGTTAAAGGCAGCCTTTTTATATCCGCGTCAAAACGACAGGTCTTTCTTAAAATTAATACGAAGATTGTCTGGTGACAGAAAGAATAAACCAAAATGATGACCCTCGGATTCAAGGGGTTATTTTCAAGTATCCATGTAGTAGAAAGAGTATATCGGGGTAATAAAAAAATTATAGGAAAATATTTCACCAGATGCTGAAAAAACTATAAATAGGAAATCAAAATATCGGTAAAAAGACGGAGAAGCTACTATGAAGGATATGAACCCAACCTCCTATGACGCCCAGGCGGCTGTTCTATCCATCCTAATCACACCGTCTTGGAGGATGACTACGCAAATCGATAGTTCTGAATTTTGGATCCACAGTGATTCAGGGGCTGGCGAAGAGTTCTGTTGATATCTATTAACGTCGTAACTGGAGAGTATATGTTGATAAGTGTGCAATGAACGTTGTTGTTGACAGGGAAAGTGACTATCAGTGTTATCTGGTAGTGAATGAAGACACGAATTAGTGATGGAATCTTGGTACACGGGTGAAGAAACAGAGAAACAGTTAAATGTGCAGACTAAGTGGAAAGTAGAACAGAAGAAGGAAAGTGGTTGGAGATACAAGGGCCTTGGATATAAGCAGAGGTGTGAATGTGGAGACTGCAAGAGGATTATATGAGGGTTTTTTAGTACCCATAGTAACATATGGATGTGAAACTTTGGTGTGATATTAGAACAAAAACTCAAGAGCAAGAGCAGTGGAAATGGGGCTTTCGATATGTGTGTGTGGAGTGCAAAGCGTGGATAGGACAGAGAATGGTCTAATTCTACAGAGACGTGGAGTAATGAAGTATGTTAACACTGGGCTGAACAAAATCTTTAGATGTTATGGTCTGATGAAGAAAATGAGTATTTGAGGAATGAAAATGATGTTAGTGAGTGAATATGATGAGGGCAGAACGCGTAGCAAACCATTAAGAGTTGATAGTCAGGGAAAATGAGTGGGTAATAAAAGGAGAATATGAATTTGAGAAGGCCAGGGACCTGACAAGCAATCAAGTTGGTCTGATGAGATATTAAAGAACGGGAACATGACAATACTTAGAACTCCTTTTATTAACTTAACTCTTGTCGATGGACTGACCTGTGAGAGAAAAGTGAAGGTAATTTATAAAAAAAAAAAATATATATATATATATATATATATATATATATATATATATATATATATATATATATATATATATATATACATACAGATAATTCCTGTGAGGTGAGCGATGATTCTGGGTGTTTGAATAGTAGATGAATGCGTGTGTGTGTGTGTGTGTCAAATTGTATTTGCTATAGTGTTGATTTGCTTTCCAACTATAACTTTCTCTCTTGCTGCCTGCATTATATCTGACCTCATCTTTGGGTAGCAAGAGGTGGTGGCGATGGTAATGATAAAATTAATCACTAGCGAGTGCACGCACGCACGCACACACGCACCCATGCGCACACACACACACACACACACACACACACACACACACACACACACACACACACACACACACACACACACACACAGTAAGGCAGAAAGTGCAATGGTAAATCACAAAATCTAGTCAACCCTGAACTCGAGTAGAATTTAACAAATCAATAAAACGGTAACAGGCAATTCCATTTTACCCCGTTGTACGCGTAGGGGACCTAGGCTAGGCTAACGTAGTCTGGTACATTTCAGGGTAGTTGACCGGCCTACTTCTCCTGGTGGCTTTACATGATCGACAAACTTCCAGTCACTCTGTGGGGTAACCAACTTATGCACGGCCGTCACTTCCACTGTGGCCTTCTAACCACTACACCACCAGGTAGGGCGATGACAGCAGGTAAATACTTCATTACCATCACACCTTTTGTATTATATTCTTTCTGCCTTCAGTCCACTTTATTCATCCCAGAAATAGTCTCCTCCACTGAAGGAGTTCCAAACAGACACCATTATCCCGTTCATTGCAAGGATACAGTTCATTTGGGATGAAAAATGATCTATCACAAGTCAGAAGAAGATAAAAAGAATAAGATGAAAAGAATAACAGGATTTAGGGGGAAAAAATAGTAAGGAGAGGAAAGAAAAATACGGATTTTTTTTTTTTTTTCAAAAGTAGATACAAACACTTCAAGAAAACAGTATGAAAAAAAGTTAAAAGACGGTGGTTGAGAACTAAAACCGGACTCCTACGACTCTCAGGCCACGATTCCACCAGTCCTCATCACGCCGTCGTAAGGACCAAACTCATTAACATTCCCAGGCTAGCATACTCACTGATAGCTAAAAATAAGAATCTGGTGCTAGGTGACGCTCTATAGGTTACTACGTTTGTCCCGGCCATGAGATGATGAATATTTACAGTATTAACATTCTCAGCCTCCCATGCTCACTCACGTGAGTAAACAAAGAAGTCATGAATTAACCACTTCAGCAAGAAGACGAGTTTTGTGGTTAACAGCGCAGCCAGGAAAGGTCTTTTGTTCATTTTTCCCTCTCCTGTTGTTTTTTGTTTAGAGTCGAAGGAATTGTCAAAAGTTTGTGTGGTTAGGATAGACTTAGATTTGTAGGCGTTAAAGGCAGCCTTTTTATATCCGCGTCAAAACGACAGGTCTTTCTTAAAATTAATACGAAGATTGTCTGGTGACAGAAAGAATAAACCAAAATGATGACCCTCGGATTCAAGGGGTTATTTTCAAGTATCCATGTAGTAGAAAGAGTATATCGGGGTAATAAAAAAAAAATTATAGGAAAATATTTCACCAGATGCTGAAAAAACTATAAATAGGAAATCAAAATATCGGTAAAAAGACGGAGAAGCTACTATGAAGGATATGAACCCAACCTCCTATGACGCCCAGGCGGCTGTTCTATCCATCCTAATCACACCGTCTTGGAGGATGACTACGCAAATCGATAGTTCTGAATTTTGGATCCACAGTGATTCAGGGGCTGGCGAAGAGTTCTGTTGATATCTATTAACGTCGTAACTGGAGAGTATATGTTGATAAGTGTGCAATGAACGTTGTTGTTGACAGGGAAAGTGACTATCAGTGTTATCTGGTAGTGAATGAAGACACGAATTAGTGATGGAATCTTGGTACACGGGTGAAGAAACAGAGAAACAGTTAAATGTGCAGACTAAGTGGAAAGTAGAACAGAAGAAGGAAAGTGGTTGGAGATACAAGGGCCTTGGATATAAGCAGAGGTGTGAATGTGGAGACTGCAAGAGGATTATATGAGGGTTTTTTAGTACCCATAGTAACATATGGATGTGAAACTTTGGTGTGATATTAGAACAAAAACTCAAGAGCAAGAGCAGTGGAAATGGGGCTTTCGAAATGTGTGTGTGGAGTGCAAAGCGTGGATAGGACAGAGAATGGTCTAATTCTACAAAGACGTGGAGTAATGAAGTATGTTAACACTGGGCTGAACAAAATCTTTAGATGTTATGGTCTGATGAAGAAAATGAGTATTTGAGGAATGAAAATGATGTTAGTGAGTGAGTATGATGAGGGCAGAACGCGTAGCAAACCATTAAGAGTTGATAGTCAGGGAAAATGAGTGGGTAATAAAAGGAGAATATGAATTTGAGAAGGCCAGGGACCTGACAAGCAATCAAGTTGGTCTGATGAGATATTAAAGAACGGGAACATGACAATACTTAGAACTCCTTTTATTAACTTAACTCTTGTCGATGGACTGACCTGTGAGAGAAAAGTGAAGCTAATTTATAAAAAAAAAAAAAATAAAAAAAAAAAAAAAAAAAAAAATATATATATATATATATATATATATATACATACAGATAATTCCTGTGAGGTGAGCGATGATTCTGGGTGTTTGAATAGTAGATGAATGCGTGTGTGTGTGTGTGTGTGTCAAATTGTATTTGCTATAGTGTTGATTTGCTTTCCAAATAGAACTTTCTGTCTTGCTGCCTACATCCTATCTGACCTCATCTTTGGGTAGCAAGAGGTTGTGGCGATGGTAATGATAAAATTAATCACTAGCGAGTGCACGCACGCACGCACACACGCACCCATGCGCACACACACACACACACACACACACACACACACACACACACACACACACACACACAGTAAGGCAGGAAGTGCAATAGTAAATCACTAAATGTAGTCAACCCTGAACTGGAGTAGAATTTAACAAATCAATAAAACGGTAACAGGCAATTCCATTTTACCCCGTTGTACGCGTAGGGGACCTAGGCTAGGCTATCGTAGTCTGGTACATTTCAGGGTAGTTGACCGGCCTACTTCTCCTGGTGGCTTTACATGATCGACAAACTTCCAGTCACTCTGTGGGGTAACCAACTTATGCACGGCCGTCACTTCCACTGTGGCCTTCTAACCACTACACCACCAGGTAGGGCAATGACAGCAGGTAAATACTTCATTACCATCACACCTTTTGTATTATATTCTTTCTGCCTTCAGTCCACTTTATTCATCCCAGAAATAGTCTCCTCCACTGAAGGAGTTCCAAACAGACACCATTATCCCGTTCATTGCAAGGATACAGTTCATTTGGGATGAAAAATGATCTATCACAAGTCAGAAGAAGATGAAAAGAATAAGATGAAAAGAATAACAGGATTTAGGGGAAAAAAAATAGTAAGGAGAGGAAAGAAAAGTACGGGATTTTTTTTTTTTTTTTTCAAAAGCAGATACAAACACTTCAAGAAAACAGTATGAAAAAAAGTTAAAAGACGCTGGTTGAGAACAAAACCGGACTCCTACGACTCTCAGGCCACGATTCCACCAGTCCTCATCACGCCGTCATAAGGACCAAACTCATTAACATTCCCAGGCTAGCATACTCACTGATAGCTAAAAATAAGAATCTGGCGCTAGGTGACGCTCTATAGGTTACTACATTTGTCCCGGCCATGAGAGGATGAATATTTACAGTATTAACACTCTCAGCCTCCCATGCTCACTCACGTGAGTAAACAAAGAAGTCATGAATTAACCACTTCAGCAAGAAGACGAGTTTTGTGGTTAACAGCGCAGCCAGGAAAGGTCTTTTGTTCATTTTTCCCTCTCCTGTTGTTTTTTGTTTAGAGTCGAAGGAATTGTCAAAAGTTTGTGTGGTTAGGATAGACTTAGATTTGTAGGCGTTAAAGGCAGCCTTTTTATATCCGCGTCAAAACGACAGGTCTTTCTTAAAATTAATACGAAGATTGTCTGGTGACAGAAAGAATAAACCAAAATGATGACCCTCGGATTCAAGGGGTTATTTTCAAGTATCCATGTAGTAGAAAGAGTATATCGGGGTAATAAAAAAAAATTATAGGAAAATATTTCACCAGATGCTGAAAAAACTATAAATAGGAAATCAAAATATCGGTAAAAAGACGGAGAAGCTACTATGAAGGATATGAACCCAACCTCCTATGACGCCCAGGCGGCTGTTCTATCCATCCTAATCACACCGTCTTGGAGGATGACTACGCAAATCGATAGTTCTGAATTTTGGATCCACAGTGATTCAGGGGCTGGCGAAGAGTTCTGTTGATATCTATTAACGTCGTAACTGGAGAGTATATGTTGATAAGTGTGCAATGAACGTTGTTGTTGACAGGGAAAGTGACTATCAGTGTTATCTGGTAGTGAATGAAGACACGAATTAGTGATGGAATCTTGGTACACGGGTGAAGAAACAGAGAAACAGTTAAATGTGCAGACTAAGTGGAAAGTAGAACAGAAGAAGGAAAGTGGTTGGAGATACAAGGGCCTTGGATATAAGCAGAGGTGTGAATGTGGAGACTGCAAGAGGATTATATGAGGGTTTTTTAGTACCCATAGTAACATATGGATGTGAAACTTTGGTGTGATATTAGAACAAAAACTCAAGAGCAAGAGCAGTGGAAATGGGGCTTTCGAAATGTGTGTGTGGAGTGCAAAGCGTGGATAGGACAGAGAATGGTCTAATTCTACAAAGACGTGGAGTAATGAAGTATGTTAACACTGGGCTGAACAAAATCTTTAGATGTTATGGTCTGATGAAGAAAATGAGTATTTGAGGAATGAAAATGATGTTAGTGAGTGAGTATGATGAGGGCAGAACGCGTAGCAAACCATTAAGAGTTGATAGTCAGGGAAAATGAGTGGGTAATAAAAGGAGAATATGAATTTGAGAAGGCCAGGGACCTGACAAGCAATCAAGTTGGTCTGATGAGATATTAAAGAACGGGAACATGACAATACTTAGAACTCCTTTTATTAACTTAACTCTTGTCGATGGACTGACCTGTGAGAGAAAAGTGAAGCTAATTTATAAAAAAAAAAAAAAAAAAAAAAAAAAAAAAAAAATATATATATAAATATATATATATATATATATATATATATATATATACATACAGATAATTCCTGTGAGGTGAGCGATGATTCTGGGTGTTTGAATAGTAGATGAATGCGTGTGTGTGTGTGTGTGTCAAATTGTATTTGCTATAGTGTTGATTTGCTTTCCAAATAGAACTTTCTGTCTTGCTGCCTACATCCTATCTGACCTCATCTTTGGGTAGCAAGAGGTTGTGGCGATGGTAATGATAAAATTAATCACTAGCGAGTGCACGCACGCACGCACACACGCACCCATGCGCACACACACACACACACACACACACACACACACACACACAGTAAGGCAGGAAGTGCAATAGTAAATCACTAAATGTAGTCAACCCTGAACTGGAGTAGAATTTAACAAATCAATAAAACGGTAACAGGCAATTCCATTTTACCCCGTTGTACGCGTAGGGGACCTAGGCTAGGCTATCGTAGTCTGGTACATTTCAGGGTAGTTGACCGGCCTACTTCTCCTGGTGGCTTTACATGATCGACAAACTTCCAGTCACTCTGTGGGGTAACCAACTTATGCACGGCCGTCACTTCCACTGTGGCCTTCTAACCACTACACCACCAGGTAGGGCAATGACAGCAGGTAAATACTTCATTACCATCACACCTTTTGTATTATATTCTTTCTGCCTTCAGTCCACTTTATTCATCCCAGAAATAGTCTCCTCCACTGAAGGAGTTCCAAACAGACACCATTATCCCGTTCATTGCAAGGATACAGTTCATTTGGGATGAAAAATGATCTATCACAAGTCAGAAGAAGATGAAAAGAATAAGATGAAAAGAATAACAGGATTTAGGGGAAAAAAAAATAGTAAGGAGAGGAAAGAAAAGTACGGGATTTTTTTTTTTTTTTCAAAAGCAGATACAAACACTTCAAGAAAACAGTATGAAAAAAAGTTAAAAGACGCTGGTTGAGAACAAAACCGGACTCCTACGACTCTCAGGCCACGATTCCACCAGTCCTCATCACGCCGTCATAAGGACCAAACTCATTAACATTCCCAGGCTAGCATACTCACTGATAGCTAAAAATAAGAATCTGGCGCTAGGTGACGCTCTATAGGTTACTACATTTGTCCCGGCCATGAGAGGATGAATATTTACAGTATTAACACTCTCAGCCTCCCATGCTCACTCACGTGAGTAAACAAAGAAGTCATGAATTAACCACTTCAGCAAGAAGACGAGTTTTGTGGTTAACAGCGCAGCCAGGAAAGGTCTTTTGTTCATTTTTCCCTCTCCTGTTGTTTTTTGTTTAGAGTCGAAGGAATTGTCAAAAGTTTGTGTGGTTAGGATAGACTTAGATTTGTAGGCGTTAAAGGCAGCCTTTTTATATCCGCGTCAAAACGACAGGTCTTTCTTAAAATTAATACGAAGATTGTCTGGTGACAGAAAGAATAAACCAAAATGATGACCCTCGGATTCAAGGGGTTATTTTCAAGTATCCATGTAGTAGAAAGAGTATATCGGGGTAATAAAAAAAAATTATAGGAAAATATTTCACCAGATGCTGAAAAAACTATAAATAGGAAATCAAAATATCGGTAAAAAGACGGAGAAGCTACTATGAAGGATATGAACCCAACCTCCTATGACGCCCAGGCGGCTGTTCTATCCATCCTAATCACACCGTCTTGGAGGATGACTACGCAAATCGATAGTTCTGAATTTTGGATCCACAGTGATTCAGGGGCTGGCGAAGAGTTCTGTTGATATCTATTAACGTCGTAACTGGAGAGTATATGTTGATAAGTGTGCAATGAACGTTGTTGTTGACAGGGAAAGTGACTATCAGTGTTATCTGGTAGTGAATGAAGACACGAATTAGTGATGGAATCTTGGTACACGGGTGAAGAAACAGAGAAACAGTTAAATGTGCAGACTAAGTGGAAAGTAGAACAGAAGAAGGAAAGTGGTTGGAGATACAAGGGCCTTGGATATAAGCAGAGGTGTGAATGTGGAGACTGCAAGAGGATTATATGAGGGTTTTTTAGTACCCATAGTAACATATGGATGTGAAACTTTGGTGTGATATTAGAACAAAAACTCAAGAGCAAGAGCAGTGGAAATGGGGCTTTCGAAATGTGTGTGTGGAGTGCAAAGCGTGGATAGGACAGAGAATGGTCTAATTCTACAAAGACGTGGAGTAATGAAGTATGTTAACACTGGGCTGAACAAAATCTTTAGATGTTATGGTCTGATGAAGAAAATGAGTATTTGAGGAATGAAAATGATGTTAGTGAGTGAGTATGATGAGGGCAGAACGCGTAGCAAACCATTAAGAGTTGATAGTCAGGGAAAATGAGTGGGTAATAAAAGGAGAATATGAATTTGAGAAGGCCAGGGACCTGACAAGCAATCAAGTTGGTCTGATGAGATATTAAAGAACGGGAACATGACAATACTTAGAACTCCTTTTATTAACTTAACTCTTGTCGATGGACTGACCTGTGAGAGAAAAGTGAAGCTAATTTAAAAAAAAAAAAAAAAAAAAAAAATATATATATATATATATATATATATATATATATACATACAGATAATTCCTGTGAGGTGAGCGATGATTCTGGGTGTTTGAATAGTAGATGAATGCGTGTGTGTGTGTGTGTGTCAAATTGTATTTGCTATAGTGTTGATTTGCTTTCCAAATAGAACTTTCTGTCTTGCTGCCTACATCCTATCTGACCTCATCTTTGGGTAGCAAGAGGTTGTGGCGATGGTAATGATAAAATTAATCACTAGCGAGTGCACGCACGCACGCACACACGCACCCATGCGCACACACACACACACACACACACACACACACACACACACAGTAAGGCAGGAAGTGCAATAGTAAATCACTAAATGTAGTCAACCCTGAACTGGAGTAGAATTTAACAAATCAATAAAACGGTAACAGGCAATTCCATTTTACCCCGTTGTACGCGTAGGGGACCTAGGCTAGGCTATCGTAGTCTGGTACATTTCAGGGTAGTTGACCGGCCTACTTCTCCTGGTGGCTTTACATGATCGACAAACTTCCAGTCACTCTGTGGGGTAACCAACTTATGCACGGCCGTCACTTCCACTGTGGCCTTCTAACCACTACACCACCAGGTAGGGCAATGACAGCAGGTAAATACTTCATTACCATCACACCTTTTGTATTATATTCTTTCTGCCTTCAGTCCACTTTATTCATCCCAGAAATAGTCTCCTCCACTGAAGGAGTTCCAAACAGACACCATTATCCCGTTCATTGCAAGGATACAGTTCATTTGGGATGAAAAATGATCTATCACAAGTCAGAAGAAGATAAAAAGAATAAGATGAAAAGAATAACAGGATTTAGGGGAAAAAATAGTAAGGAGAGGAAAGAAAAGTACGGGATATTTTTTTTTTTTCAAAAGTAGATACAAACATTTCAAGAAAACAGTATGAAAAAAAGTTAAAAGACGGTGGTTGAGAACAAAACCGGACTCCTACGACTCTCAGGCCACGATTCCACCAGTCCTCATCACGCCGTCATAAGGACCAAACTCATTAACATTCCCAGGCTAGCATACTCACTGATAGCTAAAAATAAGAATCTGGCGCTAGGTGACGCTCTATAGGTTACTACATTTGTCCCGGCCATGAGAGGATGAATATTTACAGTATTAACACTCTCAGCCTCCCATGCTCACTCACGTGAGTAAACAAAGAAGTCATGAATTAACCACTTCAGCAAGAAGACGAGTTTTGTGGTTAACAGCGCAGCCAGGAAAGGTCTTTTGTTCATTTTTCCCTCTCCTGTTGTTTTTTGTTTAGAGTCGAAGGAATTGTCAAAAGTTTGTGTGGTTAGGATAGACTTAGATTTGTAGGCGTTAAAGGCAGCCTTTTTATATCCGCGTCAAAACGACAGGTCTTTCTTAAAATTAATACGAAGATTGTCTGGTGACAGAAAGAATAAACCAAAATGATGACCCTCGGATTCAAGGGGTTATTTTCAAGTATCCATGTAGTAGAAAGAGTATATCGGGGTAATAAAAAAAAAAATTATAGGAAAATATTTCACCAGATGCTGAAAAAACTATAAATAGGAAATCAAAATATCGGTAAAAAGACGGAGAAGCTACTATGAAGGATATGAACCCAACCTCCTATGACGCCCAGGCGGCTGTTCTATCCATCCTAATCACACCGTCTTGGAGGATGACTACGCAAATCGATAGTTCTGAATTTTGGATCCACAGTGATTCAGGGGCTGGCGAAGAGTTCTGTTGATATCTATTAACGTCGTAACTGGAGAGTATATGTTGATAAGTGTGCAATGAACGTTGTTGTTGACAGGGAAAGTGACTATCAGTGTTATCTGGTAGTGAATGAAGACACGAATTAGTGATGGAATCTTGGTACACGGGTGAAGAAACAGAGAAACAGTTAAATGTGCAGACTAAGTGGAAAGTAGAACAGAAGAAGGAAAGTGGTTGGAGATACAAGGGCCTTGGATATAAGCAGAGGTGTGAATGTGGAGACTGCAAGAGGATTATATGAGGGTTTTTTAGTACCCATAGTAACATATGGATGTGAAACTTTGGTGTGATATTAGAACAAAAACTCAAGAGCAAGAGCAGTGGAAATGGGGCTTTCGATATGTGTGTGTGGAGTGCAAAGCGTGGATAGGACAGAGAATGGTCTAATTCTACAGAGACGTGGAGTAATGAAGTATGTTAACACTGGGCTGAACAAAATCTTTAGATGTTATGGTCTGATGAAGAAAATGAGTATTTGAGGAATGAAAATGATGTTAGTGAGTGAATATGATGAGGGCAGAACGCGTAGCAAACCATTAAGAGTTGATAGTCAGGGAAAATGAGTGGGTAATAAAAGGAGAATATGAATTTGAGAAGGCCAGGGACCTGACAAGCAATCAAGTTGGTCTGATGAGATATTAAAGAACGGGAACATGACAATACTTAGAACTCCTTTTATTAACTTAACTCTTGTCGATGGACTGACCTGTGAGAGAAAAGTGAAGGTAATTTATAAAAAAAAAAAAAGGAAAAAAAAAAATATATATATATATATATACATACAGATAATTCCTGTGAGGTGAGCGATGATTCTGGGTGTTTGAATAGTAGATGAATGCGTGTGTGTGTGTGTGTGTCAAATTGTATTTGCTATAGTGTTGATTTGCTTTCCAACTATAACTTTCTCTCTTGCTGCCTGCATTATATCTGACCTCATCTTTGGGTAGCAAGAGGTGGTGGCGATGGTAATGATAAAATTAATCACTAGCGAGTGCACGCACGCACGCACACACGCACCCATGCGCACACACACACACACACACACACACACACACACACACACACACACACACACACACACACACACACACACACACACACACACAGTAAGGCAGAAAGTGCAATGGTAAATCACAAAATCTAGTCAACCCTGAACTCGAGTAGAATTTAACAAATCAATAAAACGGTAACAGGCAATTCCATTTTACCCCGTTGTACGCGTAGGGGACCTAGGCTAGGCTAACGTAGTCTGGTACATTTCAGGGTAGTTGACCGGCCTACTTCTCCTGGTGGCTTTACATGATCGACAAACTTCCAGTCACTCTGTGGGGTAACCAACTTATGCACGGCCGTCACTTCCACTGTGGCCTTCTAACCACTACACCACCAGGTAGGGCGATGACAGCAGGTAAATACTTCATTACCATCACACCTTTTGTATTATATTCTTTCTGCCTTCAGTCCACTTTATTCATCCCAGAAATAGTCTCCTCCACTGAAGGAGTTCCAAACAGACACCATTATCCCGTTCATTGCAAGGATACAGTTCATTTGGGATGAAAAATGATCTATCACAAGTCAGAAGAAGATAAAAAGAATAAGATGAAAAGAATAACAGGATTTAGGGGGAAAAAATAGTAAGGAGAGGAAAGAAAAATACGGATTTTTTTTTTTTTTTCAAAAGTAGATACAAACACTTCAAGAAAACAGTATGAAAAAAAGTTAAATAGACGGTGGTTGAGAACTAAAACCGGACTCCTACGACTCTCAGGCCACGATTCCACCAGTCCTCATCACGCCGTCATAAGGACCAAACTCATTAACATTCCCAGGCTAGCATACTCACTGATAGCTAAAAATAAGAATCTGGTGCTAGGTGACGCTCTAAAGGTTACTACGTTTGTCCCGGCCATGAGAGGATGAATATTTACAGTATTAACATTCTCAGCCTCCCATGCTCACTCACGTGAGTAAACAAAGAAGTCATGAATTAACCACTTCAGCAAGAAGACGAGTTTTGTGGTTAACAGCGCAGCCAGGAAAGGTCTTTTGTTCATTTTTCCCTCTCGTGTTGTTTTTTGTTTAGAGTCGAAGGAATTGTCAAAAGTTTGTGTGGTTAGGATAGACTTAGATTTGTGGGCGTTAAAGGCAGCCTTTTTATATCCGCGTCAAAACGACAGGTCTTTCTTAAAATTAATACGAAGATTGTCTGGTGACAGAAAGAATAAACCAAAATGATGACCCTCGGATTCAAGGGGTTATTTTAAAGTATCCATGTAGTAGAAAGAGTATATCGGGGTAATAAAAAAAAAAATTATAGGAAAATATTTCACCAGATGCTGAAAAAACTATAAATGGGAAATCAAAATATCGGTAAAAAGACGGAGAAGCTACTATGAAGGATATGAACCCAACCTCCTATGACGCCCAGGCGGCTGTTCTATCCATCCTAATCACACCGTCTTGGAGGATGACTACGGAAATCGATAGTTCTGAATTTTGGATCCACAGTGATTCAGGGGCTGGCGAAGAGTTCTGTTGATATCTATTAACGTCGTAACTGGAGAGTATATGTTGATAAGTGTGCAATGAACGTTGTTGTTGACAGGGAAAGTGACTATCAGTGTTATCTGGTAGTGAATGAAGACACGAATTAGTGATGGAATCTTGGTACACGGGTGAAGAAACAGAGAAACAGTTAAATGTTCAGACTAAGTGGAAAATAGAACAGAAGAAGGAAAGTGGTTGGAGATACAAGGACCTTGGATATAAGCAGAGGTGTGAATGTGGAGACTGCAAGAGGATTATATGAGGGTTTTTTAGTACCCATAGTAACATATGGATGTGAAACTTTGGTGTGATATTAGAACAAAAAGTCAAGAGCAAGAGCAGTGGAAATGGGGCTTTCGAAATGTGTGTGTGGAGTGCAAAGCGTGGATAGGACAGAGAATGGTCTAATTCTACAGAGACGTGGAGTAATGAAGTATGTTAACACTGGGCTGAACAAAATCTTTAGATGATATGGTCTGATGAAGCAAATGAGTATTTGAGGAATGAAAATGATGTGAGTGAGTGAATATGATGAGGGTAGAACGCGTAGCAAACCATTAAGAGAGTTGATAGTCAGGGAAAATGAGTGGGTAATAAAAGGAGAATATGAATTTGAGAAGGCCAGGGACCTGACAAGCAATCAAGTTGGTCTGATGAGATATTAAAGAACGGGAACATGACAATACTTAGAACTCCTTTTATTAACTTCACTCTTGTCGATGGACTGACCTGTGAGAGAAAAGTGAAGCTAATTTATAAAAAAATAATAATAATAATAAAAAAAAATATATATACATGCAGATAATTCCTGTGAGGTGAGCGATGATTCTGGGTGTTTGAATAGTAGATGAATGCGTGTGTGTGTGTGTGTGTGTCCCATTGTATTTGCTATAGTGTTGATTTGCTTTCCCACTATAACTTTCTCTCTTGCTGCCTACATCCTATCTGACCTCATCTTTGGGTAGCAAGAGGTGGTGGCGATGATAATGATAAAATTGATCACTAGCGAGCGCACGCACGCACGCACACACGCACCCATGCGCGCGCGCACACACACACACACACACACACACACACACACACACACACACACACACACACACACACACAGTAAGGCAGGAAGTGCAATGGTATATCACAAAATCTAGTCAACCCTGAACTCGAGTAGAATTTAACAAATCAATAAAACGGTAACAGGCAATTCCATTTTACCCCGTTGTACGCGTAGGGGACCTAGGCTAGGCTAACGTAGTCCGGTACATTTCAGGGTAGTTGACCGGCCTACTTCTCCTGATGGCTTTACATGATCGACAAACTTCCAGTCACACTGTGGGGTAACCAACTTATGCACGGCCGTCACTTCCATTGGGGCCTTCTAACCGCTACACCATCAGGTAGGGCAATGACAGCAGGTAAATACTTCATTACCATCACACCTTTTGTATTACTGTATATTCTTTCTGCCTTCAGTCCACTTTATTCACCTTAGAAATAGTCTCCTCCACTGAAGGAGTTCCAAACGACACCATTATCCCGTTCATTGCAAGGATACAGTTCATTTGGGATGAAAAATGATCTATCACAAGTCAGAAGAAGATAAAAAGAATAAGATAAAAAGAATAACAGGATTTAGGGGAAAAAAATAGTAAGGAGAGGAAAGAAAAGAAAAGTACGGGATTTTTTTTTTTTTCGAAAGTACATACAAACACTTCAAGAAAACAGTATGAAAAAAAGTTAAAAGACTGTGGTTGAGAACTAAAACCGGACTCCTTCGACTCTCAGGCCACGATTCCACCAGTCCTCATCACGCCGTCATGAGGACCAAACTCATTAACATTCCCAGGATAGCATACTCACTGATAGCTAAAAATAAGAATCTGGCGCTAGGTGACGCTCTATAGGTTACTACGTTTGTCCCGGCCATGAGAGGATGAATATTAACAGTATTAACACTCTCAGCCTCCCATGCTCACTCACGTGAGTAAACAAAGAAGTCATGAATTAACCACTTCAGCAAGAAGACGAGTTTTGTGGTTAACAGCGCAGCCCGGAAAAGTCTTTTGTTCATTTTTCCCTCTCCTGTTGTTTTTTGTTTAGTGTCGAAGGAATTGTCAAAAGTTTGTGTGGTTAGGATAGACTTAGATTTGTAGGCGTTAAAGGCAGCCTTTTTATATCCGAGTCAAAACAACAGGTCTTTCTTAAAATTAATACGAAGATTGTCTGGTGACAGAAAGAATAAACCAAAAAGATGACCCTCGGATTCAAAGGGTTATTTTAAAGTATCCATGTAGTAGAAAGAGTATATCCGGGTAATAAAAAAAATTAGAGGAAAATATTTCACCAGATGCTGAAAAAACTATAAATGGGAAATCAAAATATCGGTAAAAAGACGGAGAAGCTACTATGAAGGATATGAACCCAACCTCCTATGACGCCCAGGCGGCTGTTCTATCCATCCTAATCACACCGTCTTGGAGGATGACTACGCAAATCGATAGTTCTGAATTTTGGATCCACAGTGATTCAGGGGCTGGCGAAGAGTTCTGTTGATATCTATTAACGTCGTAACTGGAGAGTATATGTTGATAAGTGTGCAATGAACGTTGTTGTTGACAGGGAAAGTGACTATCAGTGTTATCTGGTAGTGATTGAAGACACGAATTAGTGATGGAATCTTGGTACACGGGTGAAGAAACAGAGAAAAAGTTAAATGTGCAGACTAAGTGGAAAATAGAACAGAAGAAGGAAAGTGGTTGGAGATACAAGGACCTTGGATATAAGCAGAGGTGTGAATGTGGAGACTGCAAGAGGATTATATGAGGGTTTTTTAGTACCCATAGTAACATATGGATGTGAAACTTTGGTGTGATATTAGAACAAAAACTGAAGAGCAAGAGCAGTGGAAATGGGGCTTTCGAAATGTGTGTGTGGAGTTCAAAGCGTGGATAGGACAGAGAATGGTCTAATTCTACAGAGACGTGGAGTAATGAAGTATGTTAACACTGGGCTGAACAAAATCTTTAGATGTTATGTTCTGATGAAGCAAATGAGTATTTGAGGAATGAAAATGATGTTAGTGAGTGAATATGATGAGGGCTGAACGCGTAGCAAACCATTAAGAGAGTTGATAGTCAGAGAAAATGAGTGGGTAATAAAAGGAGAATATGAATTTGAGAAGGCCAGGGACCTGACAAGCAATCAAGTTGGTCTGATGAGATAATAAAGAACGGGAACATGACAATACTTAGAACTCCTTTTAATAACTTAACTCTTATCGATGGACTGACTTGTGAGAGAAAAGTGAAACTAATTTATAAAAAAAAAAATAATAATAATAAAAAAAAATATATATACATGCAGATAATTCCTGTGAGGTGAGCGATGATTCTGGGTGTTTGAATAGTAGATGAATGCGTGTGTGTGTGTGTGTGTGTCCCATTGTATTTGCTATAGTGTTGATTTGCTTTCCCACTATAACTTTCTCTCTTGCTGCCTACATCCTATCTGACCTCATCTTTGGGTAGCAAGAGGTGGTGGCGATGATAATGATAAAATTGATCACTAGCGAGCGCACGCACGCACGCACACACGCACCCATTCGCGCGCGCACACACACACACACACACACACACACACACACACACAGTAAGGCAGGAAGTGCAATGGTAAATCACAAAATCTAGTCAACCTTGAACTCGAGTAGAATTTAACAAATCAATAAAACGGTAACAGGCAATTCCATTTTACCCCGTTGTACGCGTAGGGGACCTAGGCTAGGCTAACGTAGTCCGGTACATTTCAAGGTAGTTCACCGGCCTACTTCTCCTGGTGGCTTTACATGATCGACAAACTTCCACTCACACTGTGGGGTAACCAACTTATGCACGGCCGTCACTTCCAATGGGGCCTTCTAACCACTACACCATCAGGTAGGGCAATAACAGCAGGTAAATACTTCATTACCATCACACTTTTTGTATTACTGTATATTCTTTCTGCCTTCAGTCCACTTTATTCACCTTAGAAATAGTCTCCTCCACTGAAGGAGTTCCAAACGACACCATTATCCCGTTCATTGCAAGGATACAGTTCATTTGGGATGAAAAATTATCTATCACATGTCAGAATAAGATAAAAAGAATAAGATAAATAGAATACCAGGATTTAGGAAAAATAAAATAGTAAGGAGAGGAAAGGAAAGAAAAGTACGGGATTTTTTTTTTTTTTTTTTTCGAAAGTACATACAAACACTTCAAGAAAACAGTATGAAAAAAAGTTAAAAGACTGTGGTTGAGAACTAAAACCGGACTCCTACGACTCTCAGGCCACGATTCCACCAGTCCTCATCACGCCGTCATGAGGACCAAACTCATTAACATTCCCAGGCTAGCATACTCACTGATAGTAAAAATAAGAATCTGGCGCAAGGTGACGCTCTATAGGTTACTACGTTTGTCCCGGCCATGAGAGAATGAATATTTACAGTATTAACACTCTCAGCCTCCCATGCTCACTCACGTGAGTAAACAAAGAAGTCATGAATTAACCACTTCAGCAAGAAGACGAGTTTTGTGGTTAACAGCGCTGCCCGGAAAAGTCTTTTGTTCATTTTTCCCTCTCGTGTTGTTTTTTGTTTAGAGTCGAAGGAATTGTTAAAAGTTTGTGTGGTTAGGATAGACTTAGATTTGTAGGCGTTAAAGGCAGCCTTTTTATATCCGAGTCAAAACGACAGGTCTTTCTTAAAATAAATACGAAGATTGTCTGGTGACAGAAAGAATAAACCAAAATGATGACCCTCGGATTCAAGGGGTTATTTTAAAGTATCCATGTAGTAGAAAGAGTATATCCGGGTAATAAAAAAAATTATAGGAAAATATTTCACCAGATGCTGAAAAAACTATAAATGGGAAATCAAAATATCGGTAAAAAGACGGAGAAGCTACTATGAAGGATATGAACCCAACCTCCTATGACGCCCAGGCGGCTGTTCTATCCATCCTAATCACACCGTCTTGGAGGATGACTACGCAAATCGATAGTTCTGAATTTTGGATCCACAGTGATTCAGGGGCTGGCGAAGAGTTCTGTTGATATCTATTAACGTCGTAACTGGAGAGTATATGTTGATAAGTGTGCAATGAACGTTGTTGTTGACAGGGAAAGTGACTATCAGTGTTATCTGGTAGTGATTGAAGACACGAATTAGTGATGGAATCTTGGTACATGGGTGAAGAAACAGAGAAACAGTTAAATGTGCAGACTAAGTGGAAAATAGAACAGAAGAAGGAAAGTGGTTGGAGATACAAAGACCTTGGATATAAGCAGAGGTGTGAATGTGGAGACTGCAAGAGGATTATATGAGGGTTTTTTAGTACCCATAGTAACATATGGATGTGAAACTTTGGTGTGATATTAGAACAAAAACTCAAGAGCAAGAGCAGTGGAAATGGGGCTTTCGAAATGTGTGTGTGGAGTGCAAAGCGTGGATAGGACAGAGAATGGTCTAATTCTACAGAGACGTGGAGTAATGAAGTATGTTAACACTGGGCTGAACAAAATCTTTAGATGTTATGGTCTGATGAAGCAAATGAGTATTTGAGGAATGAAAATGATGTTAGTGAGTGAATATGATGAGGGCAGAACGCGTAACAAACAATTAAGAGAGTTGATAGTCAGGGAAAATGAGTGGGTAATAAAAGGAGAATATGAATTTGAGAAGGCCAGGGACCTGACAAGCAATCAAGTTGGTCTGATGAGATATTAAAGAACGGGAACATGACAATACTTAGAACTCCTTTTATTAACTTAGCTCTTGTCGATGGACTGACCTGTGAGAGAAAAGTGAAGCTAATTTATTAAAAAAAAAATAATAATAATAAAAAAATATATATATACATGCAGATAATTCCTGTGAGGTGAGCGATGATTCTGGGTATTTGAATAGTAGATGAATGCGTGTGTGTGTGTGTGTGTCCCATTGTATTTGCTATAGTGTTGATTTGCTTTCCCACTATAACTTTCTCTCTTGCTGCCTACATCCTATCTGACCTCATCTTTGGGTAGCAAGAGGTGGTGGCGATGATAATGATAAAATTGATCACTAGCGAGCGCACGCACGCACGCACACACGCACCCATTCGCGCGCACACACACACACACACACACACACACACACACACACACACACACACACACACACACACACACACAGTAAGGCAGGAAGTGCAATGGTATATCACAAAATCTAGTCAACCCTGAACTCGAGTAGAATTTTACAAATCAATAAAACGGTAACAGGCAATTCCATTTCACCCCGTTGTACGCGTAGGGGACCTAGGCTAGGCTAACGTAGTCCGGTACATTTCAGGGTAGTTGACCGGCCTACTTCTGCTGGTGGCTTTACATGATCGACAAACTTCCAGTCACACTGTGGGGTAACCAACTTATGCACGGCCGTCACTTCCACTGGGGCCTTCTAACCACTACACCATCAGGTAGGGCAATAACAGCAGGTAAATACTTCATTACCATCACACCTTTTGTATTACTGTATATTCTTTCTGCCTTCAGTCCACTTTATTCACCTTAGAAATAGTCTGCTCCACTGAAGGAGTTCCAAACGACACCATTATCCCGTTCATTGCAAGGATACAGTTCATTTGGGATGAAAAATGATCTATCACATGTCAGAATAAGATAAAAAGAATAAGATAAAAAGAATAACAGGATTTAGGAAAAATAAAATAGTAAGAAGAGGAAAGGAAAGAAAAGTACGGGATTTTTTTTTTTTTTTTCGAAAGTACATACAAACACTTCAAGAAAACAGTATGAAAAAAAGTTAAAAGACTGTGGTTGAGAACTAAAACCGGACTCCTACGACTCTCAGGCCACGATTCCACCAGTTCTCATCACGCCGTCATGAGGACCAAACTCATTAACATTCCCAGGCTAGCATACTCACTGATAGCTAAAAATAAGAATCTGGCGCTAGGTGACGCTCTATAGGTTACTACGTTTGTCCCGGCCATGAGAGGATGAATATTTACAGTATTAACATTCTCAGCCTCCCATGCTCACTCACGTGAGTAAACAAAGAAGTCATGAATTAACCACTTCAGCAAGAAGACGAGTTTTGTGGTTAACAGCGCAACCCGGAAAAGTCTTTTGTTCATTTTTCCCTCTCCTGTTGTTTTTTGTTTAGAGTCGAAGGAATTGTCAAAAGTTTGTGTGGTTAGGATAGACTTTGGTTTGTAGGCGTTAAAGACAGCCTTTTTATATCCGAGTCAAAACGACAGGTCTTTCTTAAAATTAATACGAAGATTGTCTGGTGACAGAAAGAATAAACCAAAATGATGACCCTCGGATTCAAGGGGTTATTTTCAAGTATCCATGTAGTAGAAAGAGTATATCCGGGTAATAAAAAAAATTATAGGAAAATATTTCACCAGATGCTGAAAAAACTATAAATGGGAAATCAAAATATCGGTAAAAAGACGGAGAAGCTACTATGAAGGATATGAACCCAACCTCCTATGACGCCCAGGCGGCTGTTCTATCCATCCTAATCACACCGTCTTGGAGGATGACTACGCAAATCGATAGTTCTGAATTTTGGATCCACAGTGATTCAGGGGCTGGCGAAGAGTTCTGTTGATATCTATTAACGTCGTAACTGGAGAGTATATGTTGATAAGTGTGCAATGAACGTTGTTGTTGACAGGGAAAGTGACTATCAGTGTTATCTGGTAGTGAATGAAGACACGAATTAGTGATGGAATCTTGGTACACGGGTGAAGAAACAGAGAAACAGTTAAATGTGCAGACTAAGTGGAAAATAGAACGGAAGAAGGAAAGTGGTTGGAGATACAAGGGCCTTGGATATAAGCAGAGGTGTGAATGTGGAGACTGCAAGAGGATTATATGAGGGTTTTTTAGTACCCATAGTAAAATATAGATGTGAAACTTTGGTGTGATATTAGAATAAAAACTGAAGAGCAAGAGCAGTGGAAATGGGGCTTTCGAAATGTGTGTGTGGAGTGCAAAGCGTGGATAGGACAGAGAATGGTCTAATTCTACAGAGACGTGGAGTAATGAAGTATGTTAACACTGGGCTGAACAAAATCTTTAGATGTTATGGTCTGATGAAGAAAATGAGTATTTGAGGAATGAAAATGATGTTAGTGAGTGAGTATGATGAGGGCAGAACGCGTAGCAAACCATTAAGAGAGTTGATAGTCAGGGAAAATGAGTGGGTAATAAAAGGAGAATATGAATTTGAGAAGGCCAGGGACCTGACAAGCAATCAAGTTGGTCTGATGAGATATTAAAGAACGGGAACATGACAATACTTAGAACTCCTTTTATTAACTTAACTCTTGTCGATGGACTGACCTGTGAGAGAAAAGTGAAGGTAATTTATAACAAAAAAATAAAAAATATATATATATATATATATATATATATATATATATATATATATATATACATGAAGATAATTCCTGTGAGATGAGCGATGATTCTGAGTGTTTGAACAGTAGATGAATGTGTGTGTGTGTGTGTGTGTGTCCCATTGTATTTGCTATAGTGTTGATTTGCTTTGCAACTATAACTTTCTCTCTTGCTGCCTACATTCTATCTGACCTCATCTTTTGGTACCAAGAGGTGGTGGCGATGATAATGATAAAATTAATCACTAGCGAGCGCACGCACGCACGCACACACGCACCCATGCGCGCGCACACATAAACAGACACACACACACACACACACACACACACACACACACACACACACACACACACACACACACACACACACACACATACACACACACACACACAGTAAGGCAGGAAGTGCAATGGTAAATCACAAAATCTAGTCAACCCTGAACTGGAGTAGAATTTAACAAATCAATAAAACGGTAACAGGCAATTCCATTTCACCCCGTTGTACACGTAGGGGACCTAGGCTAGGCTAACGTAGTCCGGTACATTTCAGGGTAGTTGACCGGCCTACTTCTCCTGGTGGCTTTACATGATCGACAAACTTCCAGTCACACTGTGGGGTAACCAACTTATGCACGGCCGTCACTTCCACTGGGGCCTTCTAACCACTACACCATCAGGTAGGGCAATGACAGCAGGTAAATACTTTATTACAATCACACCTTTTGTATTACTGTATATTCTTTCTGTCTTCAGTCCACTTTATTCACCTTAGAAATAGTCTCCTCCACTGAAGGAGTCCCAAACGACACCATTATCCCGTTCATTGCAAGGATACAGTTCATTTGGGATGAAAAATGATCTATCACATGTCAGAATAAGATAAAAAGAATAAGATAATAAGAATAACGGGATTTAGGAAAAAAAAAATAGTAAGGAGAGGAAAGGAAAGAAAAGTACGGGATTTTTTTTTTTTCGAAAGTAGATACAAACATTTCAAGAAAACAGTATGAAAAAAAGTTAAAAGACTGTGGTTGAGAACTAAAACCGGACTCCTACGACTCTCAGGCCACGATTCCACCAGTTCTCATCACGCCGTCATGAGGACCAAACTCATTAACATTCCCAGGCTAGCATACTCACTGATAGCTAAAAATAAGAATCTGGTGCTAGGTGACGCTCTATAGGTTACCGGTACTACGTTTCTCCCGGCCATGAGAGGATGAATATTTACAGTATTAACACTCTCAGCCTCCCATGATCACTCACGTGAGTAAACAAAGAAGTCATGAATTAACCACTTCAGCAAGAAGACGAATTTTGTGGTTAACAGCGCAGCCCGGAAAAGTCCTTTATTCATTTTTCCCTCTCCTGTTGTTTTTTGTTTAGAGTCGAAGGAATTGTCAAAAGTTTGTGTGGTTAGGATAGACTTAGATTTGTAGGCGTTAAAGGCAGCCTTTTTATATCCGCGTCAAAACGACAGGTCTTTCTTAAAATTAATACGAAGATTGTCTGGGGACAGAAAGAATAAACCAAAATGATGACCCTCGGATTCAAGGGGTTATTTTAAAGTATCCATGTAGTTGAAAGAGTATATCGGGGTAATAAAAAAAAAATTATAGGAAAATATTTCACCAGATGCTGAAAAAACTATAAATGGGAAATCAAAATATCGGTAAAAAGACGGAGAAGCTACTATGAAGGATATGAACCCAACCTCCTATGACGCCCAGGCGGCTGTTCTATCCATCCTAATCACACCGTCTTGGAGGATGACTACGCAAATCGATAGTTCTGAATTTTGGATCCACAGTGATTCAGGGGCTGGCGAAGAGTTCTGTTGATATCTGTTAACGTCGTAACTGGAGAGTATATGTTGATAAGTGTGCAATGAACGTTGTTGTTGACAGGGAAAGTGACTATCAGTGTTATATTGTAGTGAATGAAGAGAGACGATTTAGTGATGGAATCTTGGTACACGGGTGAAGAAACAGAGAAACAGTTAAATGTGCAGACTAAGTGGAAAGTAGAACAGAAGAAGGAAAGTGGTTGGAGATACAAGGGCCTTGGATATAAGCAGAGGTGTGAATGTGGAGACTGCAAGAGGATTATATGAAGGTTTTTTAGTACCCATAGTAACATATGGATGTGAAACTTTGGTGTGATATTAGAACAAAAACTGAAGAGCAAGAGCAGTGGAAATGGGGCTTTCGAAATGTGTGTGTGGAGTGCAAAGCGTGGATAGGATAGAGAATGGTCTAATTCTACAGAGACGTGGAGTAATGAAGTATGTTAACACTGGGCTGAACAAAATCTTTAGATGTTATGGTCTGATGAAGAATATGAGTATTTGAGGAAAGAAAATGATGTTAGTGAGTGAATATGATGAGGGCAGGAAGCGTAGGAAACCATTAAGAGAGTTGATGGTCAGGGAAAATGAGTGGGTAATAAAAGGAGAATATGAATTTGAGAAGGCCAGGGACCTGACAAGCAATCAAGTTGGTCTGATGAGGTATTAAAGAACGGGAACATGACAATACTTAGAACTCCTTTTATTAACTTTACTGTTGTCCATGGACTGACCTGTGAGAGAAAACTGAAGCTAATTTATAAAAAAATAAAAATAAAAAATAAGCAAAAAATATATACATGCAGATAATTCCTGTGAGGTGAGCGATGATTCTGGGTGTTTGAATAGTAGATGAATGCGTGTGTGTGTCCCATTGTATTTGCTATAGTGTTGATTTGCTTTCCCACTATAACTTTCTCTCTTGCTGCCTACATCCTATCTGACCTCATCTTTGGGTAGCAAGAGGTGGTGGCGATGGTAATGATAAAATTAATCACTAGCGAGCGCACGCACGCATGCACACACGCACCCATGCGCGCGCGCAACTACGCACACACACACACACACACACACACACACACACACACACACACACACACACACACACACACACACACACACACACACACACACACACTCACACACACACACACACACACAGAGTAGTGGCAAGAATGTTCTGGTAAAAAACAAAACTGGGTCGACTATAAACACCATATAAATGAGAGCAGCTAAATACTTCACCTGCCCATCCACCCATCCATCCATGCATCCATCCATCCATCCCTTATGAACCAATATATCTACCCCCATTCACCTACCCACTGATCCATCCATTCATCCATCCATCCATCTATTCTCATCTACCCTCTATTCACCACCACCAACTGATTCATCTATTACTCCACCTACCTCCCGTGCAGCAATACCTTATATATACTCCCTTCTCACACACACATCCATCCACCCTTCCACCTGCCGCTCATCCACCAATGGATGCAGCTCCTTGTCACTCCCATTTCCATCCATCCATCCACCTACCTCTAATCCACCAATACATAATGCCCCTTCTCACTCACACATCCATCCATCCATCCATTCTTCGCTATGTTGACGCCTTTTGTATTTTATTCTTGCTGCTTCAGATCACTTTATACAGCTTGGAAATGGTCTCTCGCACTGAGAGGGTTCGAGTCAGACTACTTTAACAGTTTCAGCCCAAGGACGTCCTTATTATTCCCATTAAAATTATCTATCACCCGGCAGAATAGCACACACACACACACACACACACACACACACACACACACGACCTCAGCTTGAAAGGATTTAATCAGCGACATACGGGAATTTAGGATATGTGCTGGAGAGAAAAATAAAGGAAAGTGCGGAAAATAGAGAGAAAGTTCTCAGATAAAAAACTAGCAGAGATATTTTAAAAAAAATAAAAGACGGCACAGCACTATAGAGTATATGAACGCTTGCTCCTATGACTGAAGAGCTACGATTCCACCAGTCCTGATCACACCGTCTTAAGGATTAAAGTTGTTAACAGCTATCGACACTCTCAGGCTCCTATGACTCACGGCCAGATGAGGAAGATCGGGATAGCGGGAACAGAATACAGAAGTTATCTCTATCATGGTAGGGTTAATGTTGATATTATTAATAATCTCAGGCTGACATACCAGCTGGTAGCTAAATATAAGTATCTAGTGTTATGTGACTGTGTACTACTTTCGTCCCGGCCACGAAAGGGTTAATTATTACAGTATTAACACTCTCAACCTCCCATGCTCACTTCCAGATTACTTAAAATAGCAACAGTTTTTAATCAACCACTTCAGTACGATGACGAGTGATGTTAACAGCTCAGGCCGGGGCTATCTTGTTCATTTTGTTGTCGCCGTCTCCTGAAGATTTTTTTTTTTTTTTTAATGTAAAGATTTACTATTAAACAGCAGGAATTTATTGCATCCTTTCTTTAAACACAGCAATACGAGATTGTTTTTCCAAGTTTAATAAGTTTGTTTGGTGGCAGCAAAAATACCCCAAAATGACGTCGCGTCGCCCAGATTCATGGCGTTATTTGAATTCATCCATTTAAATGAATGACGATATCGGTGGGAGAAAGACTAAAAGAAATTAGTTTTTCAGATGCAAAAAGTCCCCGAAAACAACTGTAAGAACGAAATAAAAACATCGCTAAAAGAAGTAGGAATGATATGCACCGTGGCTCCTATGACTCCCAGGCGGCCATTCTATTCATATTGATCACACCGTCTTAGAGGTTGAGCAAGCACATCAACAGTTTTAATTTAGCATCACGGTGCAGATTTTTGGTGAAATCTATGAGCGCCGTGTGTATATGTTCAACAGTGTAGAATGAATGTTCTTCCTGAGAGGGAAAGTGATTTGTCAGTGTTATCTGGTAGTAAATGAATAGAGACTTGAATCAATGAGGAAGTTTTGATTCTCGGATGTCGTAATGGAAGGGAGAGTTAAATGTGCAGACTAAATGAAAGTAGAACAGCAAAGAGACGGAAAGTGGCTGGAGCTATAGGCCAACGGGCCTTGGTTATAAGCAGAGTTGCAAACGTGGAGGTTGCAAGAAGACTGGATGAAGGTGTTTCAGTGCCCACAGTAGCGTATGGTTGTGAGACTTTGGTGTGATATTAAACGAAAATTCAGGATCAAGAGCAGTGGAAATGGGATTTCTGAGGAATATGTATGAAGTGTAAAAAATGGATAATATACGAAATGATGTGATTTGATAAAAATGTGGAGTAAAAAGTCTGTTGACACCAGTTTGAACAGAATCCTTAGAAATATCCGTCTTAGACATGAAATGGTTATAAGCAAAGGTGTGAATGTGGAGGCTGCAAGAGGACTGCATGAAAGTGTTTTAGTGCCTACAGCATCATATGGGTGTGAGGCTTTTGTGTAATTTTATAACAAAAACAAAGGTACGGGCAGTTAAGATGGGGATTCCGGGGTTGTGTGCGGAGTGCAAAGAGCGTACAGGATAAGAAATGATGTGATTCCAAAATGATATTGTGTAAAGAAGTCTGTTAAATCCAGGGCTAAACAGACTCTTATGTTATGATCAAATGGAGAAAAGAGGTATAAGCAGGGGAGTGAAAATGGTATATGTGGGTCACTCTAAAATTGGGAGAAGGCGTTGCAGACCATCAAAAATGTTGAGAGACTGGGAAAATGAGTGTGTAATAAAATGATTGCTTAGTGGTCAGAAGGGGAGATAGGAGGTTGGTGAGGGATGTTAATGTTATAGGGAGCCAAGTGTGTGTGCAGCAACAGAAATTACTGATATGTGACATGGCGCTTAAGGAGCGGATGGTAAGGAAAAGGAAGTAAGCACCTAGGAGGAAAATATGGAAGTTGGAAAAAACAAGCATTAAGGGACGCATTCTACTGAGCGATAAGCAGAATGGTGACTGAACAGAGACTTGCCGACAGAAGTGTTAATGAACAGTATAAAGCTCTCAAGAACAATCTGAGAGTTGCTGATTCAGTGAGTGGATAGACAAGCCCCCCCCCCCCCAAGACAACGTTAACATGGTGGTGGGATGAGGGTCTAGAAGCTGCAGTTATGAAGAAAAGAAGGCTTTTCCGGGAATGGAAAAGGGGTGGTAACAAAGAGGAATACTTGGTTGCTAAGCGTAGGGCTAGAAAAGAGGTATACAGGGAAAAAATCTGAGTCAAAGACTTTTACTAGATAACCTAAACAGCGATGAAAGGTAGACTATGATATTTAAGGTGACAAATGAGATCAACAGGGGAAACACGGATATCATAGGTGGGCAGTGTGTGAAGAACGAAGAAGGAAAGGTAGTGGTGAACAGGGAGGATATTAAAGACTGGAGAAAGTATTATATCCGTTGCTGAATGAGGAGTTTGACTGGAACAGGAAAGGTTTGGAGTCAGCGTGTCCAATGTTTGGCCCTAGGCCTTTGATTGACGCTGCTATTTTGAGCAGAGCAATGGGCAGGATGCAGTTAGAGAAGGCAGCAAGTGTGTCTCGGTTGACTGCTGAAATGCTAAAGGCGTCTGGAGAGGCCGAGTGCGGTTCGTGGCTGATATAATAAATACGATTATGTATGAGTGAGTTGTCCCAAACGACTGGCTAATGAGTTGAATTGTAAATGTGTGCAGGAGGAAGGGTGATGCCTGGAACGTGGAAATTACAGAGGCATAAAGCTTTTGGGTCAGAAAATGAAGGTAATTTAAAGAGTTATAAAAGGTATGCTTAGAGAAAGAGTAAATATTGATGAGATGCAGTTTGGGATTTTGCCATGTAAAGGGACCAATGATGCCATATTCATTGCTCAACAGCTTCAGGTAAAATAAATAGGAAAGAACGGGAATCTGTACTTTGATTTGTTGATGACGAGAAGACCTTTGACGAAATCCCTATAGAAAGGTAGTGAAGTGGGCAATGAGAATGCTTCAGATCGAGGAGTGACTGGTTAGAGTGGTTATGGGTATGTTCTCGTATTTTGGTGTGCATCAGAGGTCAGTTTTGAGTCCCATACTGTTTATCAAGGTGATTGAAGCTCTCTCACGTAACTTTAAAAATTGACTGCCATGGGAGATGTTGTATGCCGATGATTTGGTATTACTTGCAGCGAATGAAAGGGATGTGGAGGAAACATTTGGGAAGTGAAGAGATGGTGTGGGGCACAAGGGCTCGAGAGTAAATGCCGATAAAACAAAAGTGACGGTATCTGGGCCTGGTGGCGGTACGGTCAGAGAAGAGGGAGGGTAGCCATAAGTGGGTTGCCACGAGGGAGTGGGAATTAATTCTATCTTGTGCAGTGTTTGTGATAAGTAGGTGCATAATACATGTAGTGGTATTAAAGATACACTGCGAGATAATGCTGATTCCATGTGTCCTGTGTGTCGGGAACAGCATGTGGAGATAGTTGTGAAAGGACTGATCTGGCTGGAGAACCTCTTGAGTGTGTTTTGTTAACTGTGAGACATGTTATGTGTTTGAGGTTGGACTGGAGCTAGACCTCGGCAGTAAGGGAATAGGATATTCGTAGGCTGAAACGTACAGAAATGATAATGATTAGGTGGATGTGTGGTGAGTCCTTAAACGTGAGGACTGGGAGGGAATAGGTTTATGATGGAAGAGTTGAGAGGAGGGATGGGACTAGAGTATATTGATCTTTTGATGAGGAGGGGTTGATTGAGATGGTTTGGCCATGAGGAGTGGATAAGGGATGACAACTGGTTGCAGGAAGTGAGTAAAGTGTGAAAGTTGGTGTTAGTGTTCCGAGAGGTTGAAGGAAAAAGACCTGGGACGAGGCCATTGAGTGTGACTCCAGGGTTAAGGGACTGAACAGAGAGGCTTCCAGACATCGAAAAGCATGGAAAGCTACCAACAGGTGACCAAGGCCGATGCACGGAAGAAAGATGGAGCCTTAATAAAAGAAACATGACGAAAATGACGTTGATGAGGCTAGGTAACTCACAGTCGATCGAGTTGGTCTGATGAACAATATAAGGAGAACAACGTGACAATGCTTAAAACCCCTCTTCTGAATTTGTTCTCGACTTTATTATACGAAATACAAATATCATTGCTAAAGGAAATATAAGAGAAAGAAATGTCCACCTGATCATTTCTGATTCCAGGTGTTTGAATAGTAAGCGAATGTGTAGCTGATTCTTTGGCTATGCGGTTTGGTTAGGTCTCCCGCTGTAACTTTCTTCCCTTGCTTCCTGGAACTTACCTCACAGCACAATTGGGTGGGAAAAATAGGTGAGATGATGATGGTATGGTTGTAAAATCATCAATCTCCAGCCAGGAAACACACACACACACACACACACACACACACACACACACACACACACACACACACACACACACACACACAAACATAATTACACCTACACCTTAGACACGCTTTAATGCAACACGAAACTAATTGAGAAACAGTTTAATAATACAAAAGAAAGCACTTGGTATGACAATTTCCGATCCAGAACCTCACTAATCACACCCAGTTATCTACCTGCTTTGGCTGAGTGCCTTTTGTTCGTCATGTGAAGAGAAGTCTGACTGTCTCTCCATCTACACATTACCTAACTACTTATATATCTTTCAGTCTTTAAGTATACCTATGTGCCTATCATTAGTCTGTCCATCCTCTACTGTTTCCCTGCATTTGTCTATATATTGTTTGCCTAATCCTCTCTCTCTCTCTCTCTTAAAAACAAACACACTCATACACAAACAGAAACAGAAACAAACACACAAACTAACACAAACACAAACGTGCAGACAAAAACACACACAAACGCGCACACACACACACACACACACACACACACACACACACACACACACACACACACACACACACACACACACACACAGCAAGAAAGCAAGGAAGACGGTAAGTGCAATGGCAAACAAGCTTCAGTCAACCATAAACAACTGCACACTATTAGGAGAGAGAGAGTAACAAAGTCCAGGTCATGTAATTTTCAGGGTAGTTGACCGGCCTACTTCTCCTGGTGACTTTACCTGATCGACAAACTTCCAGTCACTCTGTGGGGTAATCAACTTATGCACGGCCGTCACTTCCACTGGGGCCTTCTAACCACTACACCACCAGGTAGGGCAATGACAGCAGGTAAATACTTCATTACCATCATACCTTTTGTATTATATTCTTTCTGCCTTCAGTCCACTTTACTCACCTTAGAAATAGTCTCCTCTACTGAAAGAGTTCCAAACAAGCTTCATTAACCTGTTCAGTAAAAGGAAATCATCGTGAAGGTGAATAACAAAAATGTCAATAACAATCCAGAATGAGAGGGAAAAAATGGCTTTGGTTGGAGTGAAGTACAACACGTATAAAAGAATTTAGGATATGAAGAAAAAAATAATAATTACGAAAGGAAAAGGAAGGAATAAACCAGTGCAATACCCACAAAGAAATACAATGGAAATAAAAGCAAAAAGACGCCGTACCGACAAGTGAAACCAGGCTCCTATGACTCACAACCACAGTTCCACCAGTCCTGACCACACCGTCCTACGGACCAGACTTGTTAAGAGCTATCAACACTCTCAGGTCTCTACGGCTCACGGCCAGATGAGTAAAATGAGATGGCCGGAACTGAATACAGACCTTATCTCTACAATGGAAGGGTTGTTACTGATAATATTAACACTCTCAGGCTGGCATACTCACTAAAAGCAAAATATAAGCATCTGGCATTGGATGAAATAGCAAACTTTGTTTGTCCCGCTATGGAAGGGTTAAGGTTTAGAGTATTGACACTCTCAAGTCCTCATGTTCACTTTCATATAAGTAAAAATAGCAACAGTTGTTAATTAAACACTTCAACACGATGGCACGTAAAGTGTTTAACCACGCAGCATCACGGGGACTTTTTTATTTTAGCAATACCGTTCTCTCATTTTTTTCCTCCCTTGTTCGGATAGAGTATTCTAACTGGGGTGGTTAGCTGGAGCGTTCTTTTAACCTCTTGAATAGGAGAGCTCGTCCTGACTTACTGGCATTAACAATAAGCCAAAGGTGATAGAGGCCTGGTTCAGAGGGCTAATTTAATTCAATAGAACAATAAGGATATCAAGTCGTACGTAAATAAAATTAAATCCATAGACGGAAAAAGTACAAGAAAAGGAATATAAAAAATAAAAAGACACACACACACACACACACTGGCTCCAGTGACTCCCAGGCTGCCAATCTATCCGACCCAATAACACCATCGTGAAAGCTTACTAGTTATTAGTTTAGTATCTTTGGTGACTGAGAAAACTCTTGCAGATTTTTTTATGATGCTTGTGAACGCTGTGCTTCGAAAGTAAATGTTGATAAGAGTAATGCGATAACTTTTGGGAGGGAAGGCGACGCTCAGAATGATGTGCTGTTGAATATAAAGACTTGAATTGGAAAGGGAGCTTAAGTTGTATTATTTGCGACCCGTGGCTTGGGTGAATGTGGCTATGGTAAATTGCAGGCTAAAGTTCCTCTGCCCCTGCAGTCCATCATCCTCATTTCGGGGGGTAAGACAAAAGAGAGAGGTTTGTATAACCAGGTAGTTCATCCGTCTGGTTATATGAGTGCGCAACAAGAAGGCGTCCCTGTCCAGTACCAAGGGAGCCTAAGTAACTCGGTATAGTAACTGAACAGAGAAGTCAGTGTTCAAAGTGGAAGGTAGGGCAGCATAAGTAAGGAAAGTGGTTAGTACTAAAAGACGTTGATACTAAACACAGGTCGTAGTGTCGCTCTTGTAAATGGATTACATGAGAGGATTATACTGCGAACCTTATTATCTGGGTGCGGCACAATGGTGTAACGTGAGAATGAAGACAAGGATTTGAGCAGTAGAAATAGGGATTTTCGTGGAATGTGTGTGGAAAGGGTCAAGTGGACAAGAAATTGCATGATTCGTGAAAGATGTCGAGTTAGGAAGTCTGTTGTTTAACGGACTTCCAAAGACAATGCTCAGATGGTATGGTCATATATAAACATCTATCAACACTTTTAGGCTCCTGTGACTCAAAGTCAGATGACTGTAAGTGGAATAAAATACAGAAGTTGTCTCGACAGTGAGAGGGTTAATAATGAAAGTGCTTACATTCTCAGGCTCTCAGGCTAACTATTAACTTGATATAAGCATCTGGCGCTAATTGCAAGAGTATATTGCGTTTGTCCTGGCCACGAAGGGGATAATTTTTACAGAATCAACGCTCTTATACTCCTGTGCTCCCTCTCAGAAGACTATACCTAACAATAATTATCAATCGACAGGATGACGAAGTGATTAACTACACATCCCGGGGACGTCTTTCTCACTTTTGTAATTTTCGTCTCCTTTTGATGATTAGGATCGAGTTTTCGGACTTTGTGTGGTTAGATAAACATTTTTTTTTTTTTTTTTTTTTGGGGGGGGGGGGGGGGGGTAGCATGTGACGTCTTTTTAAAAGATGGAGAAAGTTGTCTGATACCAGTAGGGAAAAAAAATATCACCAATGCATGGGCTTAGTTTCGCACATTTGCACACAAGAATGGGGATATAAGTGAGAGGTAAATGCAAAGGAAAATAGTTGATCAGATGCAAAGCGTACGTCCACACAATAAAATGAAACTAGCAAAAAGACGGTTACTGTTATGCGGGATGTAAAACCTGGCTCCTATGACTCCACTGCGGCCGTTCCATCCGTCCTGATCACACCGTCTTAGAAGCTGACTAAACACATCGACAGTTATTAATTTAGCAGGGCTGGTGATTGTGAGATTGGTGTTGAGTTTAATGAAGTCCCTGAGTATTGCGCCAAAAAGGTAAATATTAGTTGCTGTAAGTGATTATAACTGAAGAGGAAGGCGACTGTCAGTTTGATGTGAGGGGGAATGTAGGGACGAACTGGTAAGAGTATTAAAGGATACCAACGTGCAATGGAAAAATTATGAGATAAGTGTGCACAGGTGATGAAAAGTAAGGAGGCACATGGAGGGAATTGGATAGTACTAGAAGGCCTTGTTCTAATGCTGTCCGCAACAAGGAGAGGGCCTATAAAAGGTACCGGAGCCAACTCACCCCTGAATCACATCTTTTATACATTTCTGCCCGGAATCGTGCTAAGTCTGTTCTTCGCTCTGCTAAAAATTATTTCATCCGTACAAAATGCTCTCAACTCTAACTCGAACTCTTCCCGCTCCTTCTGGCACCTTGCCAAAAACCTTTCTAACAACTTTACCTCATCATCCTTCACTCCTCTTTTCTACTCTGATGGCTCTGTAGCTATTTCTTCTACTGATAAAGCAGATCTCTTCGCTCAGACTTTCTCCTCCAATTCCACCGTAGACGATTCCGGTGCTGTTCCTCCATCACTTCCCCCCTCTGACTTCCTCATGGTTAACATTAAAATTTCTTCAGCTGATATATTTTCTGCCATTACTGGCCTCAGTACTAATAAGGCATATGGGCCTGATGGAGTCCCTCCTGTTGTTCTCAAGAACTGTGCTTCTGTGCTTACACCCTGCCTAGGCAAACTCTTTCGCCTTTGTCTGTCAACTTGTACCTTTCCTTCTTGTTGGAAGTTTGCTCTCATTCAGCCAGTCCCAAAGAAGTTTTTTTTTTTTTTTTATGCGAGGAAGAGGGAACCAAAGGCCATGAGCCCGCAGTAACAGTTCCCTCCAAGAGAAAAACAAAATACAATAGAGAGCCAAATTCAAGATCCGATCATTATGAGATGCCTGGACACACTGGGTTTGAAAGACTGGAGATCATAGTCAGCAGGAAATACAGACAGAGGGAGACAGTTCCAGAGCTGACCTGTTGCATAAATGAAAGACTGGGAGTAACGGTTAACTCTTGCATTAGAGAGTTGGACAGAAAAGGGATGAGAGTTTGCTGCCAGACGGGTGCTACGCACCCGTCGTAAAGGTGGAGGAATGCAACCAGACAGTTCAGAGGAGCAGTGACCATTAAAGTAGCGATAGAAAAGAGATAAAGATGGAACAGTGCGGCGAAGAGACAAAGATTGAAGGGAGTCAGTAAGAGGAGGAGAGTTAATGAGACGAAAAGCCTTTGACTCCACCCTATTGAGAAGAGCTGTATGTGGGGAGCCTCCCCACACATGAGAGTTGTACTCCACATAGGGGCGGATAAAACCCTTGTATAGAGTCAACAATTGTGCAGGGGTAAAGAAAGAGCAGAGTCGGCTTAGCACACCCAATCTCTTGGAAGCAGATTTTACAAGAGATGTAATATGATCTTTCCAAGATAAGTGCCGAGTAAATGAAATCCCAAGCATGTTCAAGGATGATGCAGGATTAAGCTGAATATTATTAAACATTAGTGGGTATACCTGTGGAAGACTTTGTCGGGTTGATAGGTGTAAGAACTGAGTCTTAGATACATTAAAAACAACCATATTATTTTTACCCCAGTCAGAGATACGAGCCAAGTCAGACATTAGGCATGCCATAGCCTCATCCCTTGTTTGTTGAAGTAACTGTTGATATGGGCGTTGCGGGAACCGAATGGAAAGGTGAAGGGTGGAGTCATCAGCATATGAGTGGATAGGGTTAGATGTACAGCTTAGAAGATCATTGATGAATAAAAGGAAGAGAGTTGGTGATAGGACAGAGCCCTGAGGAACACCACTGTTGATAGATCTAGGAGAAGAACGATGGCCGTCTACAACAGCGGCTATAGAACGACCAGAAAGGAAGCTAGCGATGAAGGCACAGATAGAAGGATAGAAACCGTAAGAGAGCAGTTTGGAAATTAAAGATTTATGCCAGACTCGATCGAAAGCCTTTGAGATGTCAAGTGCAATGGCAAACCTTTCGCCAAAGTCCCCGAAAGGAGGATGACCAGGAGTCTGAAAGGTAGGTGAGATCGCCAGTGGAGCGTCCCTGACGGAACCCGTACTGACGATCGGAAAGAAGGTTGTGATAGGAAAGATGCCTTAAAATTTTTCTATTGAGAATTGACTCAAAAACTTTTGAAATACAGGACGTTAAAGCAATTCGACGATAGTTGGAGGGTTGGGTGACCATTCCCAACCCTCTAACTATCGTCCGATTGCTTTAACATCCTGTATCTCAAAAGTTTTTGAGTCTATCCTTAATAGAAAAATTTTAAGGCATCTTTCCTATCACAACCTTCTTTCTGATCGTCAGTATTGGTTCCGTCAGGGACGCTTCACAGGCGATCTTCTCACCTACTTTTCAGACTCCTGGTCATCCTCCTTTCGGGACTTCGGCGAAAGCTTTGCCATTGTACTTGACATATCAAAGACTTTCGATCGAGTCTGGCATAAATCTTTAATTTCCAAACTGCCCTCTTACGGTTTCTCTCCTATCTGTGCCTTCATCGCTAGCTTCCTTTCTGGTCGTTCTATAGCCGCTGTTGTAGACGGCTATCGTTCTTCTCCTAGATCTATTAACAGTGGTGTTCCTTAGGGCTCTGTCCTATCACCATCTCTATTCCTTTTATTCATCAATGACCTTCTAAGCTGTACATCCAACCCTATCCACTCATAAGCTGATGACTCCACCCTTCACCTTTCCATTCGATTCCCACAACGTCCATCTCAGCAGTTACTTCAACAAACAAGGGATGAGGCTATGGCACACCTAATGTCTGACTTGGCTCGTATCTCTGACTGGGGTAAAAATAATCTGGTTGTTTTTAATGCATCAAAGACTCAGTTTTTGCACTTATCAACCCGACAAAAACTTCCACAGGTATACCCACTTATGTTTAATAATACTCAACTTAATCCTGCATCATCGTTGAACATGCTTGGGGTGTCATTTGCTCGGGACTTGTCTTGGAAAGATCATATTACATCTCTTGTAAAATCTGCTTCCAAGAGATTGGGTGTGCTAAGCCGACTCCGTTCCTTCTTTGCCCCTGCACAATTGTTGACTCTATACAGGGGTTTTATCCGCCCCTGTGTGAAGTACAACTCTCATGTGTGGGGAGGCTCCCCACGTACAGCTCATCTCAATAGAGTGGAGTCAAAGGCTTTTCGTCTTATTAACTCTCCCCCTCTTACTGACTCCCTTCAACCTCTGTCTCTTCGCCGCAATGCTGCATTTTTATCTCTTTTCTATCGCTACTTCATGGTCACTGTTCCTCTGAACTGTCTGCATGCATTCCTCCACTTCTACGACGGGCGCGTAGCACCAGTCTAGCAGCAAACTCTCACCCCTTTTCTGTCCAACTCTCTAATGCAAGAGTTAACCGTTACTCCCAGTCCTTTATTTATGCAACAGGTCAACTCAGGAACTATCTCCCTCTGTCTGTATTTCCTGCTTCCTATGATCTCCAGTCTTTCAAACGCAGTGTGTCCAGGCATCTCGAAGTGACTGGGTCTTGAATTTGGCTCTCTCTTGTGTTTTGTTTCTCTCTTGGAAGGAACAGTTTTGCGGGCTCATTGCCTTTGGTTCCTTCTTCCTCACATTAAAAAAAACAAAAAAAACATAGAGGTTGGAGTGTCGGGGCTGCAAAACGATAACATGAAAGTGTTTTAATCCGACCTTTAATGTTACTTGTGCAACACTCAGGTGTGGCATAAGAACCAAGTCAAGAAGAGAAGTAGTGGAAGGGAGATATTTGAGGGCGTCCTGTGCATAGGATAATCATTAATGTGGTTTGTGAAAGCTGTGGGGCTAACAAGTCTGATAACAATAAATTTAAGAGAATGGTCTTAGATGGTATGGTCGTATGGCGAGAACTCACACACACACAACATGCACTCACGCACGAACACGAACACACACTCACATATATACACGAACAGACACCAACAGATAAACATGTAACACACACACACACACACGACTTCGACTTGAAGTGGTTAAATCAACGATAAAAAAGAATTTTGAAAATCAGTGGGAAACAAAATAAGGGGAAGTGAAGAAAAGAGGAAAAAGATTTGTTGTACCGGTACAGTATTGGAATTGTTCGAGACCGACTCCATTAACACGATCAGTGTAGAGGTGTTATAATGGAGGTGAACAACAGACTATCACAAACCAAAAGATAAAAAAAAAAAAAAAAGTGGTTGGAGGGAGACAAAACACAATAAAATTAACGATATTAGTAAGTGAAAAAGGAAACTGAAAAAAAAATAACATGGAAAAAACACAAGATAACAACATTAAAATAAAAGTAAAAAGACTGCGCGAAGAGACTTCAAACTAGGCTCCTATGACTCACAGGCTAGGATTCCACCAGTCCTGATCACACCATCGACCAAGCTTGTTAAGAGCTATCAACACTCTCGGGCTTCTATGACTCACTGCCAGACGAGTAAAATCGGGATAGTGGGAATAGAAAACAGAACTTATCTCTGCCATGGAAGGTTTAATGCTGACAATATTAACACTCTCAGGCTGGCATCCTCACTATAAGCTAAATAATAGCATTTGGCGGTAGGTGACACAGTATCCTACGTTTGTCCCGGCCATGAAAGGGCTAATTTTTACAGTACGAACACTCTTAGCCTCCCATGCTCATTCTCAGATGACTAAACACAGCAACAGTTTGTAATCAACGACGTGAACACAATGATGAGTGATGTGGTTAATAGCGCAGACCGTGGACGTCTTTCGTATCTTATTTTTACCGTCCCGTGATAATTTTTATTTACACTTGGATAGCATTTTCGGAATGTGTGTTGTTAAATGAGTTGCTTTCATTTATCCCCCTTCAAGACGAGAAGCCTTTCTTCAGTTGAACACAATTGTCTGAGCCCATTAATGAAAAAAAAGAAAAAATACTGTACATCACAAAGATTAGAAGGGTTAGTTAAATCATCCGCACAAAAGAATGAGAATATTGGTGTGAGAAAGGAAGAAAGGAAATTAGTTCCCCAGATGCAGAAACTACCCGAAAAAACATCCAAACCCAAATAAAAATATCGATAAAAAAACGGAGATTCTCTGAATGGATATGAACCCTGGCTCCTGTGACCCCCAGGTGGCCGTTCTATCCATCTTGATCACACCGTCTTAGAGGCTGAGTAAGCACATCAACATTTTTTAATTTAGCATCGCTGGTGATTCTGACTGGTGTAGAGTTCTCTTGTTATCTATGAGCACCGTGCTTTGATAGTACATGTTGGTCAATCTAGAGCGGCCGTTATTGTTGAAAGGGAGAGTTACTATCGGTGTTTTCTGGCCGTGAACGGCGAGAGACGAATTATTGAGGGAGTTCTTTACTCGGGTGCAGATACTGAAATGGAAGTTTTATGTACAGACTAAATGGAACGTAAAACAGCAGAAAGAAGGCAAGTGGCTGGATGTATTAGGGCCTTGGCTACATGCAAAGGTGTGAATGTGAAGGCTGGAAGAGAACTGCATGAAGGTGTTTAAGTGTCCACAGTAGCATATGGGTGTGAGATTTTGGTGTGATGTTAGAACAAAAGCTGCACAACAAGAGCAATGGACTTGGGGTTTCAGATGAATGTGTGTGGAGCACAACGAGTGTATTAGATAGGAAATCACGTGAGTCGAGAACGATGGGAAATCCACTGAGGTTTAGAGGAACGTGTGTGGAGCACAACGAAAGGATAAGATAGGGAATTACGTGAATCGAGAACTATGTTGAATGAAAGAGCCTGTTTACTGTACACAAGGGCTGCAAAAACTTTTTAGATGTTCTGGCCATATGGGGAAAATGGATATGAGGAGGGGAATGACAGTGGTATGTGCGAATGAATCTGAAGCTGGAAGAATGTGTGGCAGACAATCAAGAAATTTCAAAGATGAGAGTAAAAACGCCTGTAAAAAAGTGAGGAATGTTTCAGGAAGTGCAGTGGCAAATCAGAAAATCTACTGTGATCACTCTTGAATTCGAATAGAATTTGACAAATACCTGATATGAACCCTGGCTCCTTGGACTCCCAGGCGACCGATCCAGCCTTCCTTATCAAACTGTCTTGGAGTCTGAGTAGGCACATCGACAGTTTTTAATTAAGATCAGTAGTGATTCAGAGACCATTGCAGAGTTCTGTTCAAAAATTTGTGCGCCGTCTGTCGATACACTATGCTCAGAAGCCTAGAATTGACGTTGTTGTTGAGAGGGAAATTGACTACCAGTGAGAGAGTTTTAGTATCCAGGTGCAGTAACAGAAGAGAGTTAGGTAAAGACTAAGCAGAAATCAGAATAGTAAAGACAATGCATGTGGCTGGATCTAATAGGACTATACTTATAAACAGTGATGGGAATGTGGTGGCTGTAAGAAAAATGCATGAAAGTGTTTTGGTGCCCACAGTAACGTATGAGTGAGATTCTTTGGTGTGATATTAGGAAAATTAAAATAAAAATTCGTGGCAATGGGGTTTCTGAGAAATATGTGAGGTGGAATGAGTGAATAGGATAGGAAATGATGGGACTCGGGAAGGATATGGAGTAAAGAAGTTTGTTGACACCAGGGCTAAAGACTTTAAATGTTATGTTCATGTAGAGATAATGAGCAGAAGTAGGAAACTGAAAATGGTATATATGAGTGAGTCTGAAGTTGGATGAAGGCGTGGCAGACCATCAAAAAGGTTGAGAGACAGAGAATGAGTGTGTCATAATACGAGAAACTGAACTGATGAGACTTGGGATTTGACAAGCGACTGAGCTGGTCTCATGAGCTATGTAAGAGGGAGAATATGGCAATACCGTGCAACTATTTTGTCACCTGGTGGAGACGAACTGATCTTGGTAGGAAATATGGTCATCAATAAAATAAATGTCCCGCTGATCATTTATGTGAGGTAAGTGGTGACACACACACACACACACACACACACACACACACACACACACATACACACACACACACACACACACACACACACACACACAGTCAGTGAGGGAAACCACAAATTTTGACCAAACATGAACACAAGAACAAAACAATAAATAAATAAAAACTTAAATAGATAAATAAATGATGTTGTAGAGAGAGAGAGAGAGAGAGAGAGAGAGAGAGAGACTGACGAGGAGAGTGTATGTGTGTGAGGTGGAGAGGGGGAGAGGGAGGAGGAGGCCAAGGATGAGATGGAGGGATGGGGTGGAGAGGTATATGGGAGGGAAGTGTGAGCTGGGAGCAGAGCAATGAAATGGCGGGGGACAGGGCGACATGGAGGCGATTGTTTTTGGCCACCCCCTACGGAATTGAGGCACTGGCAATAGATAGATAGAATAAATCAGTAACAGGCAATTCCATTTTACCCCCTTGTACGCGTAGGGACCCTAGGCTAGGCTATAGTAGTCTGCTACATTTCAGGGTAGTTGACCGGCCTACTTCTCCTGGTGGCTTTACATGATCGACAAACTTCCAGTCACTCTGTGGGGTAACCAACTTATGCACGAGCATCACTTCCACTGGGGCCTTCTAACCATTACACCACCAGGTAGGGCAATGACAGCAGGTAAGTACTTCATTACCATCACACCTTTTGTATTATATTCTTTCTGCCTTCAGTCCACTTTATTCTCCTTAGAAATAGTCTCCTCTACTGAAAGAGTTAGAGACAGACTCCATTAACCCATTCAGTCCAAGCATATCACAATAAAGGCGAGTAAAATATTGTCAAGCACAAGACGGAATGAAACAAAGGTGGGGGAAAAACACTTTTAATTCGATTTAGGATATTTGTAGGTGATAAAACGATAGGGAAGTGAAACGGCGGAAAAAATTAATACAAAATCAAATGCAAATACCAGAAGGAGACAAAATGAATTTTCAAGTAAAAAGACCGCGACGTCAAGACCTGGAATGAACCCGGGCTCCTATGACTTGTAGGCCACGATTCCACCAGTCCTGATCACGCCGTCTTAAGGACAAAACTTAATAAGAGCTATCAGTACTGTGACTCTCGATTCTTGTAGTAGGAGTTAAAGATGAATACAGGGAGTTGATCTTAATTTATTATCTTCAGAGAAAAACCTAAGTTGAGCAGGGTATGTCTTACAGAGACTTAATATACTAAGTACCGTATGTCTATTTGGACCCCTCTTCTTGTTCACTCTCTCCACTATCTGTCGGTTCTATAGCTAGCCTCCTTCTGAGCTCTGCTTCCTAAATTCTGGTGTAGCAGGGGTGGTGTCACGTGTGTTACACTGTTGTTGGAATGTTCTAGAAACCTGTGTGTGAGTATGTGTGTGTATGGTCACTAGGCATTGTTCGTATGCTATCTCGCTGACACACTACTTACTGTATGTCATCCTCTGACTTGCTGCTTCCAGTGTATTGTCAACATTTCCTCAGTTACACTTGCAAGCTCACTTCCCGTTCCCAGGCTTGCCTGGTGCTCTGTCTATCTATCTATCTATCTACCTATCTATCATGTTTTCTATAAATAATTGTATTTATAATATGGAGTCCTAACATTGCTCGGTCACGCGCTGGAGGTCCTCTGACAGTAATTATCATTGACATATGCTAATCTATTAGTACATGATATTGATTATAATATTGTATACATATAATATTCATAGTAAATTGCAATGATCTAGTAATATTACATTTTAAACAAGTTGTATACATATTTGAATAAATGCACTAAAGGTAAACTATTTAACTGTAATACAGTATGTACATGGGTTATTGTAGTGAAATGCATACATCCAAGAAAAAAAAAATAGTTTAAAATTAAGATCATGGTAAGAGTTATTATTTCATTTAAAGATAATGCTACTGGTATGCCATACTTCTATATCATGGGTCATTCTTCTTTGTATATATTGTTACATAGCCTATGATTTCATCATCCTTTGTGTAATTTTAACGCACAGTATGCTGCATGTTTGATCACGAGCGTGTTCTGCCTCAGTTCCCCCCTTCTACCGTTATAGTAGAGTAAGTCGTCATTTCTGTTGTTTCAGTGCGGGATTTTCAGCTCTCTGTCCCCATGGCTTCATTTGCGCGTCCCTCTTACAAGTTGTATCAGGCTCTGCTGGCCCCTATATAATGAGCTCAGTCTCTGCATCATTGCCACTTAGATCTGCTCCTCATTTTGTTCACATCTCTGTCCTCCCCTGTACAGATATTATTATTGTGAGTGCTCAAGAAGTCTCCAACCATCTAGCAGCTGTGTGTAATTTGAGTATTACTGTTATTGCATTTTTTCTTGTACTGTATAGCATAAGTTTAATTTGTAGGCCTAGTGAAGTTTTTGTAATTAATGTTGGGTTTTATGTCAGTCATTTTTGATAATAGTTTGTATCTGTAATTATTTATCTGGCATTCACTGAGTATTATCTGGTATCTCATTTTATCAGGGCTGACTTTGATAAATTTATTCTTGCTAATTTCGTGTTAATAGAGGCTATTGCAGTTAACCATATATTTAACCTGTTTTTGCCATTACATTATCCTTATGAGTCCTGAATGTTTAGTTGTTAGTTTGAGCATTAAACTTTAACTTGTAATTTTACCTAACTCTTTTGTTTTGAACCTGGAACTTTACGGGACAGTAGTGACTCTTCGTATTCTCACTTAAAGTGTACATTATCTTTCTCTGTTCCGTAACATAAATTTGGCGACCTCATATCAGGATATTCAGGATATTATCATAAGGATATTGTTTGATATTTTGTGACTGTGATATATTCATGATAGCTACTATTTCTACACTTGATGAAGCCAAAGAGTTTTTGTCAAATGTGCAAACAGTGTGTGATATAGAAAACAGAACAAAGAATGAACTTAAGATTGTTGCTCAACAATTGGGATTTGTTGTTCGCTCTCATCAGTCTAAAGATCACATCGTTGCCATGATTAATGAAAGCTTGTTCAATGTAACTCCTCCAAATGAGCAAACGCAGATTGAATTAGCTAAGTTACAGCTAGCCCTGCAGGAGGCCCGTGCTAGGGAGGTTGAGGCACAAGTTGAAATTGCTAGGATTCAGGCAGACCATGAGTATCGCATGAAACAAGGTGGAACTGGATCATCTAGCTCTGATGATTTTGATGTGGCTAAAAATGTTAAACTTGTCCCTCCTTTTAATGAATCTGATTTAACAAAGTATTTTCAGTTGTTTGAGAGGGTAGCTACAGGTTTTAATTGGCTAAAGGAGTATTGGCCAGTACTCCTTCAAACTGTTCTCACCGGTAAAGCTCAAGTAACTTATGCATCTTTGCCTCAGGATCAGTCTGATAATTATGATGTAGTTAAGAGCTTGATTCTTAAGGCCTATGAGCTTGTTCCTGAAGCTTATAGAGTAAAATTTAGGACAACTTACAAGCAAGATAAGCAATCCCATGTTGAGTATGCAAAAATCAAAGAAGATTTGTTGGAGCAGTGGTTAAATTCTAAGAATGTGGATTCTGATTTTGGTAAATTTAAGCAGATGATTTTGCTGGAGGACTTCAAGAGGTGTGTTAATAAGGATGTAAGCCTATATCTTGATGAGAGAAGAATAGATAATTTGTCTGATGCTGCAGTTTTAGCTGATGAGTATGTTCTCACTCACAAGAGATATTCTAGAGAAAAAGGGAAAGCTGAGAGTAAGTACGTTGCCTCTACTCAGAGTACAGGTAACAGGAAAGAGAATAAGGATGATGTTTCTCAGGAAGTAAATACCAGCTTCACCTCTAGATTTCAGAAAAGTAAATGTACTTATTGTAGTAAGCTTGGTCATACAACGGAGAGATGTTTCAGGAGACAGCGTGATGTGAACAAAAAGGAGTCTTTAAATATTCAGTCAATTGGTCTAGTGTCCACTCTTGAGAGTTCCCAGAATTCTTTAACTGAGTTAACTGAACCTGCTTTGAGGGGTAACTTAAATTCTCATGATGGAGCTCCTCTTTTGAGCAGTAACGTGGGTGACACTCTCAAGAATTCATGTGCTAATTTCCTGTCTGATGGTTTTGTCAGTCCTCTGGACAGTAATGACAGGAAATCAGTTCAAATATATCGTGATACAGGTGCTTGCCAATCCCTTATGCTGACCAGTGTTCTAGGCTCTAATTTTAATTCCTCTGATGAAACTGTAATCTTACAAGGTGTAGGGAATAATTACTTCTCTGTCCCTCTGTGCAGAGTGAATTTAGAGTCTGGTTTTGTTAATGGTTCCGTTATGGTTGGGTTGGTTGAGACACTCCCAATGTCAGGTGTAACTTTCTTACTTGGAAATGATATTGGTGGAAGTCAAGTGTGTCCAGCTCCTCAGTTGTCTAGTGAGCCAGTGGCTGTGTCCCGGGATTGTGATGTCCCTGATGTGTTCCCTGCATGTGCTGTCACTAGGGCTAAGTCTAAAGTTACTGGTGATTTAGAGGATAATGATGATGATGATGTTATCCTAGCTGACACTTTTCTTGCTAATTTGGACCACTCACCAGATGAGGCAGTACCCCGTAGTGTTGATAATTTGTCTCGTCAAGAGTTGGTTGAGTTGCAGGTTGCTGACCCTGAGTTGAAAGGTCTAGCTAACTCTGCTTACAGTGAAGAAGAGTCAGCCGGTGCTTCTACTTGTTATTATGTAAAGTCAGGAGTACTTATGAGGAAGTGGAGACCCCCAACAGCATCAGCCGACTGTGAATGGGAGGTTGTACATCAAGTTGTCATCCCTCGTGTTTGTAGGCAGGATATCATTAGAGTGGCTCATGATTCCAATTTGGCAGGACACCTTGGAGTGAGGAAGACTGTGGCACGCATTTTGAAACACTTCTACTGGCCAGGTATCTTCAGGGATGTTTCCTGGTATTGTAAGTCTTGTCACACCTGTCAAGTTGTGGGGAAGTGTAATCAGACCGAAAAGGTTGCACCTCTAGTTCCCATTTCTCCTTTTGAGGCGCCTTTCACCCGTGTGTTGGTGGATATTGTGGGCTCTCTTCCTAAGACTTCTTCAGGATTTTCTTATGTGTTGACCCTGATTGATATGGCTACTCGTTATCCTGAAGCCATTCCACTTAGAAATATCTCAGCAAAGAACGTGGTTAAGGAAATGCTAGGGTTCTTCACAAAGTTTGGTCTGCCCAAGGAGGTACAGTCCGACCGGGGAAGTAATTTCATGTCAAATGTTTTCAAGCAGTCTCTGAAAGAGTTGGGCATCTCCCAGATCACGTCTTCAGCTTACCATCGCCAGACCCAAGGAGCGTTGGAGAGATATCATCAAACACTCAAATCGATGCTCAAGAAAAACTGTTTGGAACATCAGAAAGACTGGGATAAAGGTCTTCCATTCGTTGTGTTTGCTGCAAGAGAATCTCCAAATGAATCACTGGGCTTCTCACCTTTTGAAATACTGTTTGGCCATGAAGTAAGAGGACCCCTTAAGCTACTCAAGGAATGCTGGCTGTCGGAGGAAGATGACGTCAACCTGCTGGAGTATGTGATGAATTTCAAAGAACGGCTGTCCACTGCTTTACAGCTGGCGAGAGAGAATTTAGGAGCTGCTCAGGAGAAGATGAAGACTTGGTATGACAAGAAGTCCAGGTTACGCCACTTTCAGCCAGGAGATCAGGTTTTGATTCTGCTACCAGTTCATGGGCAACCTCTTCAAGCCAAGTTTAGTGGCCCTTATTGCGTGGAGAAGAAACTCAGTGATGTCAGCTATGTCATCGCCACGCCAGATCGTAGAAAGAGCAAGCAACTATGTCACATCAACATGCTAAAGTTATATCACAGGCGGGACGAAAATAATCCAGTCTGCACTGTAGCTGTTCCACCCGAGTCTGCAAGTGAAGCTCTCCCATGCAGTATGAGCCTGAGTGATAGTTTGGGGAAGAATCCTGATATCATGAATGATCTCCAGACTAAGCTTTCTCATCTACCACCCAAGGAAAGGCAGGAGTTTTCGGCATTACTGCAGGAGTACCCGCAAGTGTTCCGTGCCACTCCAGGAAGAACCACTGTGTTGATGCATGATGTCGATGTTGAAGACGCAAAGCCAATTAAACTGCCTCCTTACCGTGTGAACCCAGTGAAAGTTCCTCTCATCCAGAAGGAGCTTGGCTACCTGTTGGACCACAAGATGATTGAGCCCTGTCAGAGCGAGTGGAGTTCTCCTGTCACTCTAGTCCCTAAGCCAGGTGGGTCACATAGGCTTTGCATCGACTACAGACGTGTTAATCAGATAACTAAAACAGACACTTACCCTCTCCCTCGTGTAGAAGATTGCATAGACAAGATCGGAAAGGCTAGGTACATAAGTAAGTTTGATTTGTTAAAGGGATACTGGCAAGTACCTATGACTGAACGTGCTAGGGAGATCTCATGTTTTGTAACACTAGGAAAGGCTTTTGCATGTTCTGTAATGCCGTATGGTATGAAGAATGCACCAGCCACATTTCAGAAGCTCATGAATGTTGTAACAGAGGGTTTGGCAGGGTGTGTTGTTTATATTGATGATGTATTAATCTTCAGTGACAACTGGAAAGATCACCTATGCCATGTCAGTAAATTTCTTGACCGTTTGGTTCATGCTAATCTTGTAGCTAATTTATCAAAGTGTGAGTTTGGTCAAGCTAAAGTTCAGTACCTTGGGTATGTAATTGGTGATGGACATGTTGCACCACCAGGAGCTAAGGTTCAGGTTATAAGTGATCTTCCCAGACCTAAAAGTAGGAAGGAGCTACAAAGATTTTTGGGAATGGTAGGTTATTACAGGAGATTTGTTCTTAACTTTTCTATTCTTGTATCACCACTTACAGACCTACTGAAAAAGGGAGTTAAATTTGTCTGGACTGATAACTGTGAATCCTCTTTCAACAAACTTAAAGCTATTCTATTAAGTCAGCCAGTGCTCGCTACTCCAAATTTTGCTAAGCCTTTTAAGATGGCTGTTGATGCAAGTGATACAGGAGCTGGGGCTGTTTTGCTGCAAGAGGATGTTCAGGGTATTGAACATCCTGTATCTTATTACAGTAAGAAGTTCACTCCACCTCAAAAGAACTACTCAACTATTGAGAAAGAGCTTTTGGCCTTGATTTTGGGTTTACAGCATTTTTCATTTTATTTGTGTTCTGGTTTTGACCCCATAGTCATTTATACCGATCATAACCCACTGAAATTCCTTAGTAAGTTTAAAGATAAAAATCAGAGATTGACAAGATGGAGTCTACTTCTTCAGGAGTATTCATTAGACATACAACATGTCAAGGGGAAAGAAAATGTTATTGCAGATTGCTTATCTAGACTTTAGACAGATTGTTTTAGAGTAATAAGAAATTTCCCTTGTAAATTTCTTTTTTCTTTGTGGGGAGGTGTTACATAGCCTATGATTTCATCATCCTTTGTGTAATTTTAACGCACAGTATGCTGCATGTTTGATCACGAGCGTGTTCTGCCTCAGTTCCCCCCTTCTACCGTTATAGTAGAGTAAGTCGTCATTTCTGTTGTTTCAGTGCGGGATTTTCAGCTCTCTGTCCCCATGGCTTCATTTGCGCGTCCCTCTTACAAGTTGTATCAGGCTCTGCTGGCCCCTATATAATGAGCTCAGTCTCTGCATCATTGCCACTTAGATCTGCTCCTCATTTTGTTCACATCTCTGTCCTCCCCTGTACAGATATTATTATTGTGAGTGCTCAAGAAGTCTCCAACCATCTAGCAGCTGTGTGTAATTTGAGTATTACTGTTATTGCATTTTTTCTTGTACTGTATAGCATAAGTTTAATTTGTAGGCCTAGTGAAGTTTTTGTAATTAATGTTGGGTTTTATGTCAGTCATTTTTGATAATAGTTTGTATCTGTAATTATTTATCTGGCATTCACTGAGTATTATCTGGTATCTCATTTTATCAGGGCTGACTTTGATAAATTTATTCTTGCTAATTTCGTGTTAATAGAGGCTATTGCAGTTAACCATATATTTAACCTGTTTTTGCCATTACATTATCCTTATGAGCCCTGAATGTTTAGTTGTTAGTTTGAGCATTAAACTTTAACTTGTAATTTTACCTAACTCTTTTGTTTTGAACCTGGAACTTTACGGGACAGTAGTGACTCTTCGTATTCTCACTTAAAGTGTACATTATCTTTCTCTGTTCCGTAACAATATATATATATATATATATATATATATATATATATATATATATATATATATATATATATATATATATATATATATATATATATATATATATATATGTATATTTCATTCAGGGGGGTTAACTTGGATGTTAACTCTACCCCCACTAAATACTGACTCCAAATTTGCAATTCTTGCATGCATTCTGTGCATTGCGAACAGCACTACTGCAAATACAATGCAAAGGATTATAAAGACAGTAAGTGCTGAGCTATACACATAATATGGGTTGAACATACTCAAACTCAAATCTTCCCAGGGCTTCATTGTTTCATTGATCAGCTGCATAGTTTCAAACTTAGGTGAAGTCAACTTAATACTTGTGCTCATGTTTAAGTCCATATCAGGCAGTGGGTGGAAATGTTTGTGTGTATGACTGAGAATGGCGTAGTGATTGATGGTGGATAAAGTAGACATGGCTGGTGTAAATACCGCACAGTAGTCTGGTGCTATGTATAATCCTGATGCTGAAGTATGAGATGGTGGTATATCTGGACAGACTATGTAAACTGATGTGTTATGAGTGAAATAAAAAAACTGTGAGTGTCCGATGCGTTGATGGTGTACAAGTTTATCTGGAGCAAAAGTGAAGTTGCAATGATTATGAATATTGTTATTTCTGATGATAGCCATTTCACAAAGGACTGTATCAGTAGGCTGAAACGTGAAAATGTACGCAGGACAAAGATGAACAGCATGTAAGGATGTGCGGCACTTTCGTTCAATCGTTGATTCACTTGCAAAAGTGACAGTGTTCCGTCTCTTGAAGACCATGATGAGTTCGGTGTCTGTGTTGATGTTAATGATGACCAGTGTTGTTATTTTTAGAAGGGAAGGGGTGTATTTGGTATACTGTGAACAGGTCATCAGTTATGAATGGTACATGAACTACTACTGATGTTGGTGTTAGTGTTGCTTCTAAATATGGATAATATTGCATGAATTCCCTATTTCGGAACAAAGGCTTCAATTTATGTTTATGTATGCCTTGACTAATTATCTAACGTAACTCATGAACTGGGAGTAAGTCAATTGTGATCTTGCCATCACCAGCATTCGAAATTCCTTGCATAAGTGCCCTGAAACGATCTCTAGTGTTGTCTAATTGTAGTAGAATTGTGTCAATATGTTCTGTGATGACGGAGAAGTGTTGGAAAAGTGTTATGTTACCTTCCATTTCATTTATTTTATCTACACTTTCGAGAGCTATGTTTTCTGCTTTTTTTCAGATTTTTCACAATTGTCTTCATTGCTGAGTTATGTCCTGTGATGAATTTATCTTGGTATGTTAGTACCTGAGCTATTTTATTAAATTTGTTGTTAATTTCTTTAAGGTCATCCTCTGTAGCCAATCCAAAGATGTTCCCAAGAACTGCACCACCCAGTTCGAACAAACCGCGCTTTTGGCGAGTACGTGTGATGTTGTTCTTGTCGCTCAATACCTCTGTTCCATAAGATGGGAGATCTTGGATCATGATGAGCATAGTTGACATTGCCTGTTCTATTTTCCATTTCGCTAACTTCACTATTTCATTCACTTCCTTTGTGTTATGTGCTTGTGAAACATAGCCTCCTATCATGAAGTCCAGGGTTCGCATTGGTTTCGCGATATTTTCTAGATAAGAAGGTAATTCATACAAGTAATCCAGACTTATTTCAGTACTCATGACGTCTTTTACGATTGAAGTCCTGGCCGTTGGAGCTATGAGGCATCCTTGTCGTACTATGTGTTGGGGGTCTAAGTACGCATATCCTTTTGCTATGTAGAGGAGAATCCATAGCATAAGTCCCTTCATCGCTACCTACCGACAAAAAAATCTATTAATTTCCTAATATGGTCATGCTGTGGTCGATGATAGTGATGATGTGCATTACGGTTGATTGTTATTTCATTTATAGGAGTTTAAATCAATATTTAATTCTCGTAAATGATGTACTGTAGATTTTATTGGAACAGGTGCACCTATGTTTGATTGTTTGGTATATGACCTTAATTTATTTTTGTAATTATTATTGTTTTCTTGCTTGGTTTCTTGAGTTAGTTCGCCTGTTCGGTTGTATCCGATGCTGTATAATTATTGGATAGTTCCCTTGAAACTCGTTTTAAATGGTCAATATGAACTTGTTTCTCTTCGCCACTAGACAGTGACTTAATTAAAACTTTGTTTGCTTTTATGTTAATTACTCTGTATGGGCCTTCAAATTTTGGGATAATTTATTGTCTCTCGTATGAATGATACCATAAACAATGTCTCCTAAGCTGATAGGTGAATCTCTTGCCTTCTTGTTAAATGCCTCCGTCATTTCTTCCTTGGACATCGTCAATTGTTTTTTTGACTCTTTTGTGTATGTCCTGGAATTCACGTAAACGGAGTTTAGAGTAATCATCGTAATTGTATATGGGCAGACTGTCACCTTCTAGGAGCTCATACGGTAGTTTTTTATCTGTCCCATATATAATGAAATGTGGTGTGTCACCTATGGATTTATTTATAGATCCATTAATTGAGGCTTCTACTCTGGGAATCCAATCATCCCAGCTTGCATAATTTTCATTGAGAATGTGTCGTAGCACATCTAATACTTTTTGTTTTGTCTCTCTACTAACCCATTAGATGCTGGGTGATAGGCTAAAACGTTAACCTTTTTGATGTTGTATTGTTTACATATTTCTTGTAAGATATCAGAATTAAATTCTCCTCCATTATCACTTATTAGTACCTTTGGGGTAGTAAAGCGACATATTACATTATCTGTTATTGCCTTTGCTACTGTATCTGCTGTTTTATCTTTACTTGGAGCTGAAATTGTATCAGTACACGGCTAGCACTAAATATCGTGCCACCGCTAGCACCAATAAATATTATGTGTTCTGCTGTTATAGTATAACTAGACCACCGTGGTGGAGATCGACGACACTGTCTGTAGTACACGTCAGCTACTCGCCGTCACTGCCCGACACTTCCCACCAAAGGTCCTCTGCCACGAGAAGGTGGAAGCTGGTCTGTTATTAAGTGGTAGCGTAAGGTGACAGAAATGAGCAGATTAAATCTCTCTTTATTGGGTACAGAATAATATAACTGCGACTCGAGAGATATGTAAGAGCGATACCACCTCCCTTAATAACTATTAAACGCCTTCTGACGCTGTACGCTCTCCGAGCCGACTAGGGCGCGGTGCTGAGGTCAGCTAAAGTGAGGTGCCAAGCATTTACATATACTCTGGTCTTATGCTAAAAGTAGAGATAAATGACAACTCTACTAGCACATTATACACCTCTATAAAATGGTATAAAGTACATTCACATATACCAACATAATAAATGGTTCCCCAGGACTTTACACTTACGCACTATTCAGATATCTTTTCACTTCTCCTAACCTTCATTTTATAATTGAAACAGGGTGGCACTTGTGGTCTGCCATCCACCTTCTTTCTATACCACAGCTAACAGCGAAATGATATTTGGTTGTTCATCATTCACACTTCATTACACGCTGTTAATTATGACTAAACAGCTTTAAAAATTATTATGTACAATGTGTGATACTACAACTTCATATGGAAAAAGATGTTGACACCAGAACAAAATGACATAACGGGAAAAATGATCCGTTGCTACGAATAGATATAGGTTATTATTGTATGATAATGGCATCTTGAGTAAATCAACAGCGACAACGTCCCATGGTTGATGTGGTACAGGGTAATTACCCATCGGTGCTGGTGTGATTGGGTATCCTTTGTGTTTTGCACATGATTCGCATCTGTCTATATGATTGTTTATATCTTTTCATAATGAAGGCCAGTAATATAACAGCTGGGCTTGTTTGAATGTCTTATCCTTTCCAGGATGTCCTGAATGTGGGCTATCGTGTATCGTTCGTAATACCTGGGGTATCATGTCATTAGATACTACCAACTGGTTATTATTTCTTTGGCGTTTTGGTTGTTTTGGGTTGATCTTGTATAAAGTATTATTGACCATTGTGAATTGTTCGAGTGGTACATGCAGTCTGGGTAATTGTATGTCATCTCCACTTTCTAACTTGTATATAACTTCAGACCATATTGGGTCAAGTCTTTGTGCTTTTCCGATATCATCGTGGTTTGGGATATTTCCTTTGAGATCTAATGCCGCGACCTGAATTGTGTTCAGGTTCCTAGATAATGCATTAGCTACTATGTTCATTTTACCTTGTATATAATGAATTTGTACACTGTAGTTTTCAACTGAACATTTCCATCTTGCTCTCCTCCCAGAGAGGAGTTTTTCTTTACACATACCCACTAGTGGTTTATGGTGAATAAGTGGATTTCGTAACCATATACCAAATCTCGAAACTTTTGTAATGCAAAAACCACTGCAAGTGCTTCTAAGTCTGTAGTGCAATAATTTTTGTCTGCACCTCTTGTTTGTCTGCTGGCAAATGCAATTGGTTGAATCTTTCCTGTTTTATCTTCCTGCATCAGTACAGCCCCTAATCCTTTAACTGATGCGTCTGTACAAACAAGAAATGATTTTGTGTAATCTGGATATGCCAAACAAGGTGCATTTGTTAGTTTAATTTTTTGATTGTTAAATGCCTTTTTTTTGTTCTTCTTCCCATTGGAATATAGCATCTTGTTTGAGTAGTTGGAATAGAGGAAAGGCTATATGAGAGAATTGTGGTACGAATGACCTATAGTACCCAGCTAGACCTAAAAATTGTCTAACTTTGTCAGTCATAGTGGGTTCACGAAAATCTCTCAGTTCCTGTATTTTGTCATCAGTGGTCTGAATACCATTAGAACTTAATTTTTGGCCTAAGAAATTTATTTCCTTAAAGCATAATTTGCATTTAGAAAGCTTAATTTTCAAACCAGCATCACTAAGCTTTTGTAAGAGTAAGTCAAATTTCTTGAGATGATCTGTAATATTTTTCGTTGCGATTATAATATCGTCAAGATAAACAAATATTCCTTATGCTAAAATTCTGGACAATACGTAATTCATAAGACGCTGGAATGTGCCTGGGGCTGTCCTCAGTCCCATCGGCATCCTTGTATATTGGTAGTGGCCTCTATTTGTGGAAAAGGCAGTGTATTTACGTGACTCCTCCTCAACCGTTATTTGGTAATAGCCATTTAGTAGATTGATTGTTGAAAATATATTATTTTCCGGTCCAATATTCTGTAGAACGTCGCTTAGCAATGGCATTGGAAATCGGTCTGGGATTGTGTGATTGTTTAGTTTATGGTAATCTACTACCACACGCATTTCTCCATTTCGTTTGGGCACGGAGAATAATGGGGCATTCCATGGGGAGACTGAAGGTTCAATAATAGCAAGTTTTAACATTTCATCGACAAACTGATTTGCAAGTGTACGTTGGGAGTGTGGGATGCGGTAGGCTGGTACGAAAATTGGTTGTGTTTCTGGGTGCACATTAATCTTGTGATTAATCAGGTTAGTACACCCTGATTGTTCTCCAGGTAATGCTACGGTGTCCCTGTGTGTTTCCAGCAGGGTTAACAAATCATTTTCTTCATCAAATTCACCTGAGTGAATTAAATTCTCTTTTATGCTTTCTCTATCCGTAGATTTTATCTCACTTGTTACTCCAGCTATAACTATTCCCTTCACAGGGGTGGGGCACTTTTCAATATTAACTTTCCCCATCCCGACGTTTTCTGGGCAGTGGTACGCCCCAGTCCCGACATTTTTGGACCTTTTTGTTTTTGGCTCAAACATCCGCTTTTGGTGAGAAACATCGAAAATTCATAGAGAAATCGCTCACCTGAGGTTTAAAATACTCGATCCAGGTAGGAGTACCTCCTTACCTTACAAGGTTTTCTATCAGGCTGGCTGCAAAGAAAACGGGTTCTATGGGCGGATAACTATTCTACACCACTCATAAACGGTATTTATTTATTTATTTGGTACGAATTTATATGTAGTATGAGAGTATATTGGTTTTCAAACAGTAATATAGGCATTATAAGCATAGTTTCACTCATTAACTCATCACTATTCCTGACCTTTTTTTGCCACATCACCTGATCATCATTTCTGACTGTTTCTTCCTCTAATGTTTGTCCTCCACACTGTCATCAATTGGGGAATCACTCTGACCCTGAATTTCGTACCGTGGCATGACATGGCTTTACTGGCCAGGTCACTGATAACAGGTGAATTGCTGAGAAAAGGTCATGCAGGGGGGGGAGGAGGTCATGCTGGGTAAGGCATTGTCCCTGCCTGGCATCTTCTAGAGGAAGGTGTCCCGTGTATACGTGCCAAAAATCACTCGCGAAAATTGAAAATTGTGCAAATTAGGGACCTTGCAATGTCCTTGCAATGTTGCCGCATTAATTTACGTCTCCGGGATATGAGTGCACATCGTATGAGGACGTGAATTCACGTCTCCGGGACGGGGCAGGTTAACTATGCAAGTCCCCTTTTTCAACTGAACTTCCCCATTCATGTGATTAATTATGAGTATCTGAGTTTGCCCTTCCTCGTTCATCTGACATAATGCGTTTTCTACTGACAATCCCTTTACTTTACATAATTCTTCTAAGACAAGAACAGTACTATTCCGTAATTTGTTCTTTATCATAACTTTCATATAGGAATTAGGTGGTATAACTAAATCATTGGTGAGGTGGGCGGGAAAAACTGATAAATCAGTACTGTTACCTGGGTCTCTAATCGTGGAGGCTGGGGCTGGTGGTGGGAGTGGATCTATACACTCATCTGTTTGTGTATGTTTGTTTAAGCTTTTAATATTGCCAACTCTTTTTGGTTCTCTTTTACTAATCGGTGAGGGTTCTGATGGTATTTCCTCTTTGAATTCAGTGTCATAGTCTATTTCATTCATTTGTGGGAGTAAAGTTATGTTCTCTGCTCTCATGCATCTTAAGCCCAGTAACATATGAGCTTTAACTGCTAAGTTTTCAATGATATAGAAAAATGCAGAGAATGGTCTTGTAGTCTCTGAAACTGATATTTAACCATATCATACCTTTTACTGTAATTCTTTTCCATCTACCGTATATAGATCTAAATCAGCTTCTTCCAGAAAAGTTACTTTCTTCTTATTTTTAAGAATTCTATTTATTTCTTCTTGTGTTATTAAGTTCACTGGAGAGCCTGTGTCTAAAAATAAGGAAACGTTGTGATCCTCACATACAGCTGGTATCAAGATACACTCATTTCCCAACATGCCTCCTATGTGAATTTTAGACTTGCTTTTCTTTACATTTGTTCGTTTTTTGTCATGACTTGGTCTTCCCCCGATTTGAACACAGACACAATTTTTCCTACTGTTTCGCAGTTACTGGTCCGGTGCCCTTGGCATCTATGATGCCTACAGTAAGGACGAAATCCTTGTGTCTTTGGCTATCCTCTTTTGTTTTGATAAAGCATTCATTCCTTGTGTGTCCTGGTTTTGCACAATAATGACATAGAATGGACCTATCTCTTGACTGTGACCTACGAGGTAACTTCCCATATGCAGTGTTGTTTGTGGCGTGAGATCTGCTCGGGCTGCGCGAAAACTTATGAAACTGCCTGTAGCCTGGTGTTTGTGATCGAACCCTCGACACGTTTAGTTGTTTGCTCTGCCTGCTTTCGGGTCGCGATCGATTTTGTTCTCTGTTTGAGGTCGGTGTAGATGTTTTCACAGCTGATCCTGTCTCAGGTACTCTCATTCTACTAGAATGTGCGAGTGTGTCAACCATACCTGCTTTACTGCATTGCATCTCTACCTCGTTCATTAAGTCTAGTAAGCACATGCCTGGGGTGTACGCGATCGTCTTAGCGATCTTAACCCGCCCCATCCCGACGTTTTCTGGGCAGTGGTACACCCCAGTCCTGGCATTTTTGGACCTTTTTTTTTTTTGTCTCAAACATTTGCTTTTCGTGAGAAACATCGAAAATTTATAGAGAAATCGCTCACCTGAGGTTTAAAATACTCGATCCAAGTAAGAGTACCTCCTTACCTTACAAGGTTTTCTATCAGGCTGGCTGCAAAGAAAACGAGTTCTATGGGAGGATAACTTTTCTACACCACTCATAAACGGTATTTATTTATATATTTGGTACGAATTTATATGCAGTACGAGAGTATATTGGTTTTCAAACGGTAATATAGGCATTATAAGCATTGTTTCACTCACTAACTCATCACCATTCCTGACTTTTTTTTTCCACATTACCTGATCATCATTTCTGACTGTTTCTTCCTCTAATGTTTGTCCTCCACATTGTCATCGATTGGGGAATCACTCTGGCCTTGAATTTCGTACTGTGGCATGACATGGCTTTACTGGCCAGGTCACTAATTGCTGAGAAAAGGTCATGCGGGGGGGGAGGAGGTCATGCTGGGTAAGGCATTGTCCCTGCCTGGCATCTTGTAGAGGAAGGTGTCCCGTGTATACGTGCCAAAAATCACTCACGAAAATTGAAAATTGTGCAAATTAGGGACCTTGCAATGTCCTTGCAATGTTGCCGCGTTAATTTACGTCTCCGGGATACGAGTGCACATCATGTGAGGACGTGAATTCACGTCTCCGGGACGGGGAGGGTTAAGGGTCCTATCAGGTAATTTACACAAGGCAGCTACATAACCAATGATGTCCACGACGAGGTCTGGGGACATCTTTCCATCATCTGTTATCCAATTTGAGTTTTCCAAAGTAACTAACAATGTTCTTTTGATTGTGGAGACATCAGCAGTTATTTCACTGAGTACATGGTTTGTAGTGTGCTCCCTTACAAGATCTACAATCTTATGTAATTCTGGAATTATACCTGGCAAGAAGTTCATACCTCCAGAAAATTTCTTCAAAAATTCAGTTTTAAATTCATCATATGTCCTAGCTTTGAGAAGCTTATCTGATCTCAGTAAATTGGTTGCTGGACATCTTTCCTGGCTTATGCAAGATGAAAAAATGGCAATTTTCTCTTGTTCATTGAGGATGTGTCGCTTGATAAAGATTTGTTTGCACTGACTGACCAATGAAATGACGTCAATACGATCTTTTTCTGTGCCAGAGAATTTTGGGGCAGTTTTATCTTCATGGTAAACATAAACATGAGGTGTGGATGTTTGATCCGCGGTATTTGTTGCATTATTCATTTTCACTGTTTGCTCTGTTAATTTAACTTGGACTTGTTTATAGTTGTGTGAGGGAATGGTGGAATAGGTTCGGCCTGAACAGTGAACCCTGTTAAGTATATTGGCATATTTGTGCAAGTCATCGACAAAGTCCTCACTTGCTACATCAGAGAGGGTTTCCCACTCATCATCTAGAACTGACATATTTGTTTCTTGATCTTTAGTTTGTGTTGAGTTTTGTACAATGGGTGTGTTGCCTTGGTGCTCTTCTAATTGTGAATCTGTTGTTGGAGCTAATTGTGTTTCATCTGGTATTAACGTGGGTGGTGGCGAAAATATCCGTCATTAAGGTATGGTGTTATGAAATACCCCTTTTATTTATGTCCTAACTAAATAGATGAGTAAATGAGTTGTAATAAATGATAGATAGTGAGTGTATAAGTGTATATATAGAAATAAGTAAAAGAGTTGAATATACCTAATTTTAGCACTGAGAAGAAATTAGTAAGTATAATTTCACCCACTCGATACAGATCGGAGAGGTGTGTCGATGCAACTGTCGATCTTGGAAGAAAAATGCAGGGTTGATTGAAGATCTCTTGATATTTCTAGGGCTGTGTTGATGGACGATATTACTCAGGAAATTCCATGGCCTGGTGCTTGTGGTGGTTAACAGCTGTCACAGGCAAACCTCAGCATAGAACGTCCAATTTCCAACTCACTACTGTGGAAATAAATGAGTATGAGTAGGAACTATGTGAATAATGAGTAATGAGCAGTGGGTGAGAAGTGCCTGGTGTCAGTCACACGTTGATTGGCGTGGCCTTTTGTCAGCAAATTCGCGCGGTGATGTCATCTCAGCAGATACACATGGTGACATCGGCTTCCCACACTGGTAGCTGTGGTGAGTAACTGAGTAGCGATGCGTAACCTGGGTGAAGAAAGGTGAGTAAGATGAGTTATAAATGTGGCTCCGGTGTTTTGCTGTGTGTCTTGACCTCTGCTTCAGCGATGGAGGTAGGAGGGAGAGAGTGTTGGGGTTTTGTGTGCTTGTTGCTTTGGTCTTTCTTTTTCTTTACTTGCTTTGTTTTTTATTCTTCTTGCTGCTGCTTGAAGTTACGTGAAGATTATATAGTTGTTTTGTAGACTTATAGGCTCATAGGTTCATAGGCTGTATTTTGTAGGAATTCACTGTAGAACTGAAGCTAATCTTGTAGAGTCTCGCCTGCTTTTGTAGAAATTCACTGTAGATTCGTAGACGAGGTCCATATGTTCGCTGCCACCAATGTGACTCTCGATTCTTGTAGTAGGAGTTAATGATGAATACAGGGAGTTGATCTTAATTTATTATCTTCAGAGAAAAATCTAAGTTGAGCAGGGTATGTCTTACAGAGACTTAAAATACTAAGCAAGTCTAGTTGGACCCCTCTTCTTGTTCACTGTCTCCACTATCTGTCGGTTCTATAGCTAGCCTCCTTCTGAGCTCTGCTTCCTAAATTCTGGTGTAGCAGGGGTGGTGTCACGTGTGTTACACTGTTGTTGGAATGTTCTAGAATCCTGTGTGTGAGTATGTGTGTATGTGTGTGTATGGTCACTAGGCATTGTTCGTATGCTATCTCGCTGACACACTACTTATATCATCCCCTGACTTGCTGCTTCCAGTGTATTGTCAACATTTCCTCAGTTACACTTGCAAGCTCATTTCCCGTTCCCAGGCTTGCCTGGTGCTCTGTCTATCTATCTGTATATTTATCTATGTATCTATCATGTTTTCTATAATTAATTGTATTTATAATATGGAGTCCTAACAGTACTTTCAAGTTCCTATGACTCACAGCCAGATGAGTAAAATCGGGATAGTGGGAATGCAGAAGTTACTCTATCAGGGAAGGGTTAATGCATACAATATTAACACTCCCAGGCTGGCATCCTCACTGTTAGCTAAAAATAAGCTTCTGGTGCTAGGTGACACAGTATACTACGTTTCTCCCAGCCATGAAAAGGTTAATTTTAACAATACTATCACTCTCAGCCTCCCTTTCTCGCCCATAGATGACTAAACATTGGCAGCAGCTGTTAACCAATCACTTCAACACGATGACCAGTGATGTGGTTAACAGCGCAGGCAGGGAAAGTGTTTTTCATTTGTTTTCCTGTTTCCTGATGATTTTTCTTTATATTAGGAGAGAGTTATAGACTTTTGTTTGGTATGGATAGTCTTTTATCTGAAGGGGTTAAATGTGGCCTTATTTTAACCCCGTCAAAACGAGACGTCTTTCTTAAGCATAATGAAGAGGTCCTCTAGGGCAAGTAAGAATAGACCATAATGACATAACCCAGATTCAAGGGGTTAATTTAATTCGGTCGTACATAAGTATCAGGATGTCAGTAGAAGTTGAAGTCAAAGGAGAATAGTTACTCAGAAGTATAAAGTACCCAAAAGATCTATAAAACCGAAATAAAAATGTCAGTAAAAAGACGGGGTGAGACATACATGAACCTTCGCTCCTATGACTCCCAGGCGGCCGTTCTGTGTATCTTGATCACACCATCTTAGGAAAGCAGACACATCAACTGTTTTATAATTTAGCATTGCATGTGATTCAGAGCCTGTTGCGGAGTTCTGTTGAAATCTATGAGCACCATAATTTGATAGTATGTGTTGATAAGTCTAGAACGGTCGTTATTGTTGAGAGGGAGAGTGACTATCAGTGTTTTCTGCTCGTGAATGGAGAGACACGATTTATTGAGATTTTTGGTACCCGGGTGCAGTTATAGATAATTATGGAAGTTAAATGTCCAGACTAAAGGGAACATAGAACTGCAGAAAGAAGGAAAATGGCTGGATCAAAAAGGGTCCTGGCTTTAGACAAAAGTGTGAATGTGGAGGTTGGAAGAGGACTGCATGAAGGTGTTTTAGTGCCCACAGCAGCATATGGGTGAGACACTTTGATGTAATGTTAGAACAAAAGCCTCTAGAACAAGAGCAGCGGACTTGGGGTTTCAGAGAAACGTGTGTGGAGTAAAAAGATTGGATGCGATTAGAAATTATGTGAATCGAGAACGATGTGGAGTAAACAAAGTCTCGTTTCACAAGGGCTAAACAAACTCTGTACAGTAGATGTCCTGGTCATATGGAGAGAATGGATTTAAGGAGGGGAGTGACGATGGTATGTGTGAATGAGTCTGAAATTGGGAGAATGTTTGGCAGATCATCACAAAAGTTAAAAGACAGAGTAAATAAGTATGTAATAAAGCGACATACTGAAGTTAATGAGACTCAGGAACTAACAGGAGATCAGGTTGGCCTAATGAGTTATGTAAGAAAGGGAATCTGACAATGTTTGGCACCCCTTTTCTAAAAATAATTGTTGTCGACGGTTTTACCCTCTTTAGAGGAAAGACGAAGCTCGTCTACAAAGAGGAGTAAAAAAAAAATGTCCACCTCATCATTTATGTGTAGTGCCTGATGTTTCTAGATGTTTGAATACTAAGCAAATGAGTGTGTGGCATATTTCATTGACTATGCGATTGGTTAGCTCTCGCATTACAACTTTTTCTTTTGCTTTGCTTCCTGGAACCTACCTCACCTCACCTCTGGGTGGGAAATTGTACGGGAGATAGTGATGGTGATGGTGATAAAATCGTTAATTGCTAGTCAGAACGCACACACACACACACACAGATGCACACAGAAAAGCACACATACTGATACACACACACACACACACACACACACACACACACACACACACACACACAAACGCTCACACACTCACATACATATACACACACATACTTGAACTGTTACATACATAGAGACATATACAATCACACACACACACACACACACACACACATACACACCTAGATTCGGGCAGGGGGCAGAGAATGTCAATGTGGACCGTGTGGAAGTGTGGAATTGATGTGGGCAGCGGTTGAAGTGGTGTCTTGGTGTGGCGATGCACCTTTGCTGCTTGACAAGCCACGCACGCTCTGACCCAGGTAGTGGTGTCACGCCTCATACTTGACCGTACCTCCCGCCGGCTAAGTAAGCTGTGCATGCCGCAAATGCCTGGGTGTGCCATCTCTTGGTAATGACTAAAGACTTGCGGAATCGTTGGGAAATATAGGGCCGTGCTGTACCGCAGGATATGTCACGCCAGAGTTTCCGGGATGTGTCGGTGATATCTAACTGTTGCAGTTGCAGTGAGGTTGCGGACTGCAGCAATGCTTGGAGTTCCTGATCGTCCTCCTGCTCCCAGGCCAAGGCCGCATGGTCAAGCGGGGGTAGTCTGGGGACAACAGCTGAAACTCCACGGGACAAGGTGTCCGCAACTGTGTTCAGGTACCCACTGATATGCTGGATGTTAGTGGAAAACTCTGATATGAAGGCTAGCTGTCTTGCCACCCGAAGAGACCAATCTTCCCCTTTCTGACCCATGGCATAAATAAGGGGTTTAAGGTCAGTGAGGATGGTGAATTCTCTACCTTCCAGAAGGTGCCTGAAATGTCTGACTGCCTCATATATAGCCAGCAACTCCCTGTCGAAGGCACTGTATTTGCACTGGGCAGGGTTAAGGTGCTGGCTGAAGAATGCGACAGGCACATTTGTACCTGTGATTTGTTGTTGTAGGACTGCACCCACTGCTTCGGCAAAGGAGCCTGTGGTGAGTGTCATGGGGGCATCTGGTGATGGGTATGCTAGGTGGGGTGTGATGACGATGTGGTTTTTGAGGGTGTGAAGGCATGGTCTGATTGTGCAGTCCACTCAAGAGGCTTGGAGGATGTCTTTTTCGTCCCCTTCAGGAAATCGTTAAATGGGGCTAGTGTGGATGCGGGGTTTCTAAGGAACTTGTGATAATAACTGACCACCCCCAAGAACTCCCTGAGCCTGCTTGGTGCAGCCGGGTGTAGGAAGTCCTTAATGGCGTCCACCTTCTGCGGGAGGGGCGTAATACCTGTGCCTGATACCCTGTAGCCCAAGAAATCCAGTTCGTCTGCAACGAGGATACATTTCGCCGGCATACGCAGCCCGTAGTCCTGCAGATTTTGGAACAGAATTTGGAGATGTGTTTTGTGCTGCTCATGGGAATCAGAAGTGATGAGGATGTCATCAGTGTACACCATGACGAAATCTAGCCCCTTGACAACCTGGTCCATAAATCTCTGAAACGTTTGTGCGGCGTTTCTGAGGCCGAAATTCATCTTTATGAATTCAAAAAGGCCAAAGGGGGTGGTCACTGCAGTCTTGGGGATTTCCTTCTCTGCCACAGTGATTTGGTGGAACGTTCTAACTAAATCGATCCTGGAAAATACTTGGCGGCCGAGCAGTTGGTGATGGAAAGCCTGAATTTGGGGAATGGGGTATCTATTGGGAACTGTCATCGCATTCAATGCCCTGTAGTCCCCACATGCTCTCCACTCACCGTGCTGTGCCTTAGGAACCATGTGTAGAGGGGATGCCCAATAGCATATGAAGGTCAAATGGTGCCCTCGTCGAGCATCGCCCGAAACTCCTTTTCCGCTGCCTGACGATGTTCTGGGGGATGTCTGGGACGGGCGAAACAGGACGGCCCGGAATTGATGGTGCAATGCTCTACACCATAGTTTGTGCAGCCATGGTTGGGGGTCTGAGAGGTCAAGAGGGGAAACTGGAGTAGTATGGAATCGTATGAGGACTCCTGATGAAGGTGTGTAATGAGTGGCGGATTACCAGCACACCCGGTTACTTGGATGAACGAGTTTGAGGGTCTGTGATATAGATTCCGTCCTCTGGTATCCACTAGCAAGTCATGTGCCTCCAAGAAGTCAACACCAACAATGGGTTGATTAACGTCTGCGACAAGGAATGGCCAAGTAAATGACACTGGTTGGGCGAGTGCCACATGACGGGATTCTGTGCCGTATGTGGCTATGGGGGTGCCGTTTGCTGCTCTCAGGTCAAATGCGGGCTGCTGAGCCGTTTTGTGGTCAGAGGTAGGAGGGACTATACTGAATGCGGCTCCAGTGTCAATAAGGTATTTTGAGCTGGAGATGGCGTCTTTAACCCATAGCAGTTCCCTGGAGCCAGTGGAATGTGGCGTGACTTTAGGTGTGCTGATGATGACAGGGCGTTCGTTGTGCATGGCAGGGGACACTACTGGGATTGTCTCCCGCCATATGAGTTCCCCGTGAATATGCAAGGTGGTGCACATCATCTAGCTTCCATGCCAAAGCACTTGTGATAGGTACACAACACAAAATCGTTCCTTGCTGTTTGGGGATTAGCATTCCGATCATGGTTCACTGGGGGAACACTGTTGGAACACAGAGGGGCTGGGGAATGATTTGCAACACTGGGGGTGTGAGTGGTGAAGCCACTTATTTTACTTTCCAGTTTATCTATTCTATTTGTTAAATTTGTTAATAAGGTACACAGCTCTGACATGGAACCGTTTTTGTTAGTAACACTGTTCACTGACACCACTGTTTCACTCAGGGTAGCACTGGGGGCTATGACAGGGGGGAAACAGGTGTGTGCACTTACTGGATGGATAGTGTAATGCTGTTGAGTTTCGTACAGATTGTCCGCCCTCTTGATGAACTCAGCAAGGGAAGTGCCACGGCCCAGGGATGCTAGGTGGAGGCAGAAGTTTGGTGGTATGAGCTGGGGGAGTCTGTGTCGGAGGAAGTCATCTGATAAGGTGGCCCCCGCTGCCGTGAGAGTGGCCTGAATGTGGGCAAGGAGGGCCAAGGGGCGCTGCTGTTGGGAGCGAAATGCATCCAGCTCCATTAAAAGTGCCTGCTTTGATTTGCCCAGGGTCCACAGCAGACTCTCCTTCAGTGTTTTATATTTGTGCTCTGTAGGTGGTTTCAGGAGTACGTCCCACACAAAGGCAGCTACTTGAGTTGGGAGAGTGCGGACAACTGCTCTGAATTTGTTGTCATCACTGATATCTTCAGGCCGCGCGGCATCAACTTGTGTAAACCACGTGTTAATATCGTACGTGAATGTAGGAAAGGATAGATGGATGTTTTTTAAGGTATCCATGTTCTTTAAACGCTCCGGGAGGTCACCACTGTACCATTTCAGTTATGGGTATATTATACTAGGGCGACACCAAGGCAAATGATAAGGATAAACACACATGTGATGAAAAGAACTAGACAGGGCAGTGATTATTGACTTAGAACAATATAGAGTTATTTCTTGACCTCAAGTTGTACAAGGTAATTACATTTACAGCATGTGTAGATCAATTGTTTAGACAAATAGTTACAGACTAAAATATGAGCAATGAATTTAGTGAGGAGTGGTAGTGCTGAGCTGATGTGTTTACGTGTATTGTATATGTAAGGTCGTACTGCGTGGCCAGATTTACTAGGAGAGATGGCGAGAAGCAGGTAGTTAGCCTGGTGAAGTTGAGAGGGAAAAAGGGGGCGCGGGCTAGGTCGGGTTTTAAACCTTTTAATAAGGTAGGCAGAGCACAGGTATGCCTAGGTTGTCTGAATAGGCGAATTTGATTGGTTTAGGCACCACCACCGGCGAGTAGGAATGAGAGATCGAATATTATTGATAGCAGCACTAGTACAGGTGAAGAGGGATGGGAAACTGAATACTGTTGGTAGCGGCATGAGTAACCATGCTCAACAAGAGAACAAAGTGGGGAAAACCACAAGGGACCACGCTGGAAGGAAACCACGTGTGTAGGTGAAATGCAAGGTACACTATGAATTGTGGTGTAATATACGCCACAAATGTATGCTTCCATGCCCAAGAGAATAACCTCCGTTACGTGCAAGGCACACTCAGATGACTACCGGCCATGGAAGCAATGATCATTCCAGGGAAAATCAAAGAAGTACTGCCTGAGGGCCTCCCAATCCACAGCTTCAAAGTGTCACAGACGACGTTTCTTTGGAGGGTCCACAGGCCGAACCGCAGTGATAGGACAGGTTAAGTAATAAGGTTATGATCAGAGGAGCCCAACGGAGGGAAAAGATTAACAATGTAAGCAGAAGGATTAGTTGTAAGGAAGAGGTCAAGTATGTTGGGGCTCTCTCCAAGGCAATCAGGGATACGGGTAGGTGTTGCTCTAGGTCATTAAGAATAGAAAAGATGTAGGCTTGTTCACCAGATGGATCAATGAGAGGAGAGGAGAGCCAAAGGTGGTGGTGAACATTGAAATCTCCTAGAATGGAGATTTCAGAGAAAGGAGAAATGGATAGGATGTGTTCCATCGTAGAAGTAAAATAGTCAAAGAATTTTTTATAATCAGTATAATTAGGAGATTAATAAACAGCGAATATATTTAGTCAGAGAATGACAGGAGAGCTGAAGCCAGAGAGTAGAGAATTCAGAAGAATCAAGTTCAGGAACACGAGAGCAAGATAGGTCGTTGCGTCCGTATACACATCAGGGGTGCACCCAGAAATTTTCTAAGGGGGGTGCCCGTGGTGAGGTGAGGTCAGGTAATCCGATCATTACGGGGGGATCACATGCAGGTTTAGAGTTAGGTTGCTGCTGCCTCATGTGTCACTCTTTGTTTGTACCCGCCAATTTTTCATGTTTTGCTGTTATCGAAATAAATGTATATACGTTTTTAAAGGACCCAGAGAGCTAAGGGGGGGTGGCCTGGGCCCGGTGCCCCCCCTCCCGGGTGCGCCCCTGCACAACATCCACCTTTGGAGTAGAAAAAAAGATTGAACTAGAACAAATAGGATTAGAGTGTCTGCCTTTTCGGCCCGGCAACGCCGGTTACCCCTGCTAGTAAAAAAAAAAAAAAAGCAAAAAGACGGTTGCGGTGCAGCTGGATGTGAAACCTAGCTCCTGGGACTCCTTGGCGGCCGTTCCATCCGTCCTGATCACACCATCTTAAAGGCTGACTGATCATATCCACAGTTCACAATCTAACATGGCTGGTGGTTGAGAGATTGGTGCTGAGTTTGTTGATGTCCGTGAGTGTCATAATGTGAAGGCAAATATTTTAATTGTTGTAACGTAATTTTAACTCAAGAAGAGGGAAAGTGTCAGTTTGATATGAAGATAAATGTAAAGAGACGAACTGGTGAGGGAATTTAAGGAAACTTACGAGCAATGGAAGAATAGCGGTAAGCGTGCAAAGGAGGTGGAAAATAGGGAAGCACATGGAAAGAAGGCGGAGAGTACGGTACTAAAAGGATTTAGTACTATGCAAACGTCGGGGTGTCTGGGCTGCAAATAATGGCATAAAAGTGTTTTGATACAACTTTTAGTGTTGTAGGTGGAGCACTGAACTGTGGCATGGGAACGACGCCAAGAGGAGGAGCAATGGAAGGAAGATTACTTGACAAATGTGTGTGGAGGGCGTTTATTGGGCAGGATAATAACTGAAGTGATTAGTGAAAGCTGTGAAGTCAGAAAGACTGATGATAAGAGGGTTTAAGAGAACGTCTATCTATCTATCTATTGCCAGACGCCTCAATCCCGTTTGGGGTGGCCACAAACAAATCGCCTCCAAGTCGCCCTGTCCCCCGCCATTTCACTGCCCTGTTCCCAACTCACACCCCCCTCTCATATACCTCTCCACCCCATCCCTCCACCTCATCCTCGGCCTCCCCCTCCCTCTTTCCCCCTCCACCTCACTCACATACACTCTCTTCGTCAGTCTTTCACCCTCCATCCTCTCCACATGGCCAAACCACCTCAGTGTGTTCCTCATAACGCTTCCTATCACATCCACATCAACACCACAACGCTCCTTTATATCCTCATTCGTCAGCCTGTCTCTCCATGTGACTCCACAGGCTCCTCTTAAATAACTCATTTCCACTGCTCTCACTCTTGACTTGTGTCTTTCCAACAACGTCCAAGCTTCACTTCCGTACGTTAGAGTTGGTATCACAATACTGTCATGTAGTAACTTTTTCACTTCCATGCTCACTTCCCTGTTTCTTATCACTGCTTTCAAAGAACCAGCAACCTTTCTTCCCTGCTGTACCCTTTCAAGCACTTCACCCTCCAAACCTCCATCCTTACTCATCACACTGTCCAAGTACTTAAACGTACTCACATTTTCCAATTCCTCACCATCCAACCTCGCTGTACATTCACTGACTTCACCTCTCTCAAAGACCATCACTTTACTCTTCCCTACATTCACCTTTAGATTCCGTTTCTTACACACTTTCTCAAATTCATCCACCAAGCCTTGCAGCTCCCCTTCGTCTTCACTCAACAACACAGTATCATTTCCAAACAACAGTACAGCGAGTTTCCAAACACTATCCTCTCTCACCAGGGTCACTCCAACATCCACTACCCTACCTTGTACCTCTTTTATTACCCCATCCATGTACAGATTGAACAACCATGGAGACATGACACATCCCTGTTTCAACCCAACCTTCAAAGAGAAAAATTCACTTAGTTCACCATCCACACGCACTGCAGCCTTCGCACCATCGTACATACTCTTCACAGCATTCAACAACTTCCCATCTACTCCATATATTCTTAACACTTTCCACAATCCTTGTCTATCCCCCCTGTCATATGCATTCTCCGAATCCACGAAAGCCGCATACAACTTATGTTCGTATAGTGAGAATGAGGATAAATGTGGTAATGAAAATAGTGCATGTGAGTGTGTCTGAAGGTGGGAAGCGTGGTAGGCTGAGAAAAAAGTGACTTGATAATGGCAAATAAATGAGTGAAAAGAAAAAGGTTGATCAGGCTTGGCAGCTGACAAGGGATCGAGTAAGCTTGATGAAGTATGTACTGAATAGTAGAGAGCATCACAAGGGTTTGGCAGGCTCTTTTAATAAAACAGTGGTCTGATTGACTGTGGGAAAGCCAATGTAAAAAGCATCTAGAGAGAAAAATACCCCTTCTCCTGCATGAGAAAAGAAATGACAGGATGATTACGCCTTTGAGGTGTAGTCAGGATTCCCTGGGGCTTGACTCTTGTTTCAGTCAGTGTGTGGAACATTTCACTGGCAATGTTGTCGATGCATTCTTCCTTTATCGTGCTTACTCCTTTTTATCTAGATCCTGCCTCACTCAATCGTTTGGTTGGAAAAAGACGTTAGATTGATGATGATGATGATGATTTTAACAGATGCTATTAATATTCCCTACCAGAGTCAACTCGCCACTATAAATTTTAAAAAGGGATTCCGGAGAGTTGTGTTTTAATAAAGATATATTAATAAAATATTAAAAAACAAAAATCACGCTTGAGACGGGAACCGATCACAGGAACCTGGGCGTGTTTAGAGCTGCCTCCCTCACCCTCACCATCCATCCCACCACACACGCTTTGCCCACAGTGTTTTCTTCCTTCCTTCCTCCTCCTCCTCCTCATCATCATCACCATCATCATCATCATCATCATCATCATCATCATCATCATCATCATCATCATCATCATCATCATCATCATCATCATCATCATCATCATCATCATCACAAACACGTAATTACTGTCAGTGGCAGCAAGAGTTGCAAATAAAGATTTATCTTAGTTACAGAGGAAAAACTGGACACCGCCAGCACAGCAAGAAACGCTAGCGCGCACACACACACACACACGCACGCACACACACACACACACACACACACACACACACACACACACACACACACACACACACACACACACATAAATGCAGACATAAACAGAAACAAGCAAAAACACACACAGACACAAAGCTACAATCATTCTCACACAAAAACAAACACAAAGACAGAAACATTCACACACACACACACACACACACACACACACACACACACACACACACACACACACACACACACACACACACACACACACACACACACACACACACACACACACACACACACACACACATAGACAAAAACACACGCAGACAAATACATACACAGACATATACAGACGAAAGCAAACACAGACATACACATATACAAACGCAGACAGACACACAGACACAGAGATAGACAGACAGACAGACAGACAGACAGACACACACACACACACACACACACACACACACACACACACACACACACACACACACACACACACACACACACATACACACACAAACACACACAAAATGAAACACACACGTAGACAAAAACACACGCAGACAAATACATATACAGACATATACAGATGCAAGCAAACACAGACTCACACACATATAAAAAAGCAGACACAGACACACAGACACAGGCACAGACAGACAGACAGACAGACAGACAGACAGACACACACACACACACACACACACACACACACACACACACACACACACACACACCATGATGGGGGAAAATCAAATATTTTAAAGAATTTTCGATGTAAACGGGAGAGAAACATAAGGAGAAATCGGAAAAATGGGAAAAGTGGATTTATAAGCAAAAGATACAAGTATTAACGAAAAAGAAAAAAACGGGAGCAGGTTTGATGTGAACTCGGGCTCCTATGACTCGAGGACTTTGATTCCACCAGTCCCGATCACACCGTCTTAAGGACCAAACTTCAGGTTACTCTATTCACCTTAGAAATGATCTCATGTTCTGAAAAACTCGAGGCAGACTCCATTAACACGACCAGTGAATGGATAACATAATGAAGGTTAACAACAAACTACCTATCACGAGCACCAAAGATTAAAAAAGAGAGAGAAAAAAAAAATGGTCATTATATGAAGGAGGCAAAACATGCATAACAGAACTTAGGATATTAGTAAGCGAAAAGAAATGAAACTGAAAAAAAAAAAATGAAAAACTCAAGAAAACCACATGATTTTTAAAGTAAAAAGACTGGGCGCTAGGAATTGAAACCGGGCTCCTATGACTCACATCCCACGATTCCACCAGTCCTGATCACGCCGTCTTAAGGACCAAACGTAATACGAGCTATCAACATTTTCAGGCTCCAATGACTCACGGCCAGATGAGTAAAATCGAGGTACAGGGAAAAGTATACAGAAGTTATGTCTATCATGGAAGAGTTAATGCTAAAAATATTCTATACTACTCTCAGGCTGGCATCCTCACTGTTAGCTACATAATAGCAATTGGCGGAAAGTGACACAGTATCCTACGTTTGTCCCGGCCATGAAAGGACTAATTTTTACAACACTAACACTCTCAGCCTGTCATGCTCATTCTCAGATGACTAAACACAGCAACAGTTTTTAATCAACGACATCAACACAATGACGATGATGTGGTTAATAGTGCAGATCGTGGACGTCTTATCTTATTTTTACCGTCTCATGATGATTTTTATTTACATTTGGATAGAATTTTCGGAATGTGTTTGGTTAAATGAGCAACATTCTTTTATCCCCCTTCAACACTCCAACACGAGAGGCCTTTCTTAAGTTGAACACAACTGTTTGATATCGGTAATAATTAAAAAGGAAAATACATTACCAGGATTCAGAGGGTTAAATTCGTCCGCATAGAAGAATTTGGATATCGCTGTAGGAAAGGAAGAAAGGAAAATAGTTCCCCAGATGCACAAACTACCCGAAAAAAATACCAAACAGAAAGAAAAAAAATCTATAAAAAGACGGGGACTATCATCAAGGATATGAACCCTGGCTCCTATGACTCCCAGGTGACCGTCCTATCCATCTTGATCACACCGTCTTAGAGGCTGAGTAAGCACATCAACTGTTTTTAATTTAACGTCGCTGGTGATTCTGACTGGTGCAGAGTTCTGTTATCTATGAGCACCGTGGTTTGGTAGTACTTGATTATAAGTCTAGAACGGTCGTTACTGTTGAGAGGGGGAGTGATTTTCAGTGTTTTCTGGCCGTGAACGGAAAGAGACGAATTACTGAGCGAGTTCTGTACTTGGGTGCAGTTATAGAAATGGAAGTTTAATGTGCATAGACTAAATGTGAGGCACAATTGCGGAGGGAGGAAAATGGTTGGATCAATAAGGGCCTTGGTTGTAGTGAAAGGAGTGAATGTGTAGGTTGCAAGAGGACTGCATGAAGGTGTTTTTGTGCCCACAGCAGCATATAGGTGTGAGACTTTGTTGTGATGTTAGAATGAAAGCTCAAGAACGAAAGCAGTGGACTTGGGGTTTCAGAGGCACGTGTGTGGAGTACAAAGAGAGAATAAGATAAGAGATTCCGTGAATCGAGAACGATGTGAAGTAAACAAGGTCTCGTTACACAATGGTTACACAAAGTCTTTATATGTTTTGACCATATTAACAAAATGGATATGATGGGAGTGACAATGGTATGTGTGAGTCTGAAGCTGGAAGAATTCATGACAGATCAAGAAATTTGGAAAACAGGGTAAAGAAGTGTGTGTTAAATTGAGGTATTTAAGTTGATGAGACTCAGGAACTAACAGGGGATTAAGTTGGTCTGATGAGCTATGTAAGAAAGGGAATATGACAATGTTTTGCACCCCTTTTCTAAACGAAACTGTTGTCTCGGATATACTTTTTTTATACTAAATATGAAGCTCGTCTATAAAGAAAATTAAAAAAAAAAAATGTCCAGCTGATCATTTCTCTGTAATGCAACGTTTCTTAACCTGGGGTGCTAGCACCCCCAGGGGTGCTGAAATAAATTTTAGGGGGTGCTGGAAAATGCTGGATTATTGTTTTTTTTTTTTTCTTATTGGTTTTGCTTAGTATTGGCATCCTTGATTTTTTTTTTTTTTTGAGAATGTATAAAATAAACTGTTAGCTAGTACTTCACTTTAATTCAACCCTGCAGTAGTGTAGCAAGTGTAGTCCCAGTAACCAAATGTAAAGGGATACTGGACTGAGACCTTATCACAAGGGGGTTCTGAGGTCGGAAAAGGTTAAGAAACGCGGGTGCAGTGACTGATCAGTCTAGATGTTTGAATAGTAAGTGAATGAGTGTTTCACACATTTCATTGGCTGTGCGATTGGTTAGCTCTCCCATTACATATTTGTTTTTTTTTTCTTTTTGCCTTGCTTCCTGGAAGCTACCTCACCTCACCTCTGCGTGGGAATTTATAGGGGAGAGAGTGATGTTTATGGTGATAAAGTCGTCAATTACTATAGTCGCGGCGCACGACTCTGAGGTTATCATTATCGTACCCTGGCAACCAACCATTCAAAAGTGTATCCGATTTCGTATCATATTATACACGAATCATAGTATTATGCACGAATATATTATACACGAATATTATTATACACGAATATATTATACACGAATAACATGCGTCTCAAATTATACACGAAATCAGACGCACTTTTGAATGGTATGTTGCCAGGGGACGATAATAACCTCAGAGTCGAGCGCCGCGACTATTGTCAAAACACACAGAGACACACACACACACACACACACACACACACACACACACACACACACACACACACAACACATACACGCATACACTAACACAGACACAGAGAGACACAATTACACACACAGTCAAACACACGCACAAACACACACAGAGAAACACACCCATAACACACAAACACACACACTTAGTTGCAAACTAAGACCCGCCGACATGTCGTAAAAATACCCTCGGTAATACCAATACACCAGTCCTATATGAGACAGCCCTAGCATGTAGTCAGTATAGACGGTGGGTGTTAGCGCCGAAGTGGTGACATGTAGAGAGGTGTATGGTATGTAGGAGGACTACTGGACCTTCAGAGCGGGCTATGAAGCCTATGCTCAGAGTCGGACACACACACACACACACACACACACACACACACACACACACACACACACACACACACACACACAAACGCACACAGAAACCCACCCAGAAAGACAAAAACACACACAAACACAAACACACTTACATGCAAACACACACACACAGTAAAACAAGACACACACACACACACACAGTAAAACAAGACACACACACACACACACAGTAAAACAAGACACACACACACACACACACACACACACACACACACACACACACTTGCACAAACACACAAACACACACAGAAACCCACCCAGAAAGACAAAAACACACACACAAAAACACACACTTACATGCAAACACACACAGTAAAACAAGACACACACACACACACACACACACACACACACACACACACACACACACAGTCAGTAATGAAGAAAGTACAATAGGACATCATATATTCTGGTCAACTATGAACATCAGTAGAATGTAATAAATAAATAAATAAATAATAGACAGATAAATGAATAAATAAAATAAAGCAGTAACAGTTAATTTCATTTTACCCCCATGTACGCGTAGGGGCCCTAGGCTAGGCTATCGTATTCTGGTACATTTCAGGATAGTTGACCGGCCTACTTCTCCTGGTGGCTTTACATGATCGACAAACTTCCAGTCACTCTGTGGGTAACCAACTTATGCACGGCCGTCACTTCCACTGGGGCCTTCTAACCACTACACCACCAGGTAGGGCAATGACAGCAGGTAAATACTTCATTACCATCACAACTTTTGTATTATAATCTTTCTGCCTTCAGTCCACTTTATTCACCTTAGAAATAGTCTTCTCTACTGAAGAGTTCCAAACAGACTTCATTAACCCGTTCACTCCAAAGATATTATAATGGAGACTAAAAAGAAATCACAATCCCGAATGATATGAAAGATACGGCATCTGTCTGAAAGGATGTAAAATATGTGTAATAGAATTTACGATAGTACGTGAAGAGAAGTTGCTGCTTGTTTGAAGGCAGTGATAAGAAATAGTGAAGAAAATATGGAAGTAAAAAGGTCACTGCATGATAGTACTATGATACTAACTCTAACGTATGGAAGTGAAGCCTTGTACCTTGTTGGAAGGACACAAGTCATGAATGAGCACAGTGAAAATGAGTTATATGAGAGGAGCATGTGATGTTACATGGAGAGATGGACTGACAAATTAGGAAGTGATGGAGCGTTGTGGTGTGGATGTGGATGTGATAGAAAACGTTAGGGGGAATACACTGAGGTTGTTTGGCCATGTGGAGAGGATGGACTGCGAGAGACTGACAAGGAAAGTGCATGTGAACGAGGTGGAGGGGGGGAGAGGGAGGAGGAGGCTGATGATGAAATGGAGGGATGGAGTGGAGAGGAATATGAAAGAGAGGTTTGTGAGCTGGGAGCGGAGCAGTGAAATGGCGGGGAACAAGGTAACGAGGAGGCGATTTATTTGTGACTACCCCTTACGCGATTAAGGCGTTTGGCAATAGATAAGATAGAGAAGTAGAAAGATCATTCGGAAATGAAAAGTTGGGGGGTGGGGAATCAGATGCAAAATCCTCAGAAAATAAAGTGAAAATAAAAGTAAAAAGACAGTGCGGACGACTAGTGACACCGGGCTCCTATGACTCACAGGCCACGATTCCACCAGTCCTGATCACGGCGTCTGAAGGGCCAAACTTATTAAGAACTATCAACACTCTCAGGCTGGCAAAGTCACTATTAGCTAAATAAGAGCATCTGGCGCTAGGCGACATTGTATAATACATTTGTTCCGGCCATGAAAGGGTTAATTTTTGCGGTATTAATAACCAGCAACTCATGCTCATTCTCAGATGATTAACATCAGTATTGCTCTGAATTAACCACCTTACTAGGATGACGACTAAAGTAGTTAACAACAGAGCTTGATTCTTTTTTTTTTTTTTTTTTTTTTTTTTTACATTCAGATGGACTTTTAGATGTGCAGGGGTCAGATGTGGTGTTCACTTTACCCCTTCATCATTAGAGGTCATTCTTAAGCTTAATAATAAGATTGTATGATGGCCGTAACAATAAACCAAAATGACGTAACCCGGATTCAAAGAGCTAATTTAATTCAGTCGTATAGAATAATTAGGATGTCAGTTTAAGGTGAAGCCAAAGGAAAATAGTTACTGAGATGCAGAAAGTACCCGAAATCAAGTATAAAAACGGAGTAAAAACATTAGTAAAAAGACAGAGTGGTTAGAATATCAACCCTGGCTCCTGTGACTCCCACGCGGCCGCTCTGTCCATCATGATCACAACGTCTTAGAGGCTGAGTAAGCATGGACAGTTTTTAATTTAGTATCGATGGAGATGCAGAGACTGGTGCAGAGTTCTCTTGATATGTGTGAGCGCCGTGTTTTGACAGCATATGTTGATAAGTGTAGAATGATCGTTGTTGTCGAGAGGGAAATTGACAGTAGTATTTGGTTGTGAATGAAGACAGACATATTAGTATGGGAATTTCCATCACAGGGTTCGGTAATAGAAGGGAGAGTTAAACATGCAGACTAAGAGGAAAGTAGAATAGCAAAATGATGGAAAGTGGCTGGACCGATAAGGTCCTTGGATATGAGAGAAATTGTGAATGTGGGGCTGCAAGAGGACTAAATGAAAGTGTTTTAGTGCCCACAGAAGCAGATGTGTGTGACTTTGGTGTGATAATATAAGAAACTCATGAGTAAGAACAGTGAAAATGGAGTTAGTAAGGAATGTGCATGGAGTGCAAAGAGTGTACTAGATAAATGTACATGAAGGAATTAAAGATGATGAGGCTCGGGATCAGGCAGGCGATCGAGTTGATGTGATGAGCTATGTAATGAGAAGAACATGACTATGCTTAGCGACGCTTTCCTGAACTTGACTGTTGTTGATGGACTGGCGTTCTGTATAGGAAATATGAAGCTAATCTATAAACAATAATACATAAAAAATATATGTCCATCTGATAATTTCTCTGAGGTGAGAGATGATTCTAGGTGCTTGAATGGTAAGCGAATGAGTGTGTGGCCAATTTCATTGGCTATGCTGTTGATTAACTTTTCCATTATAACTTTTTTCCCCTTGCTTTCTTGGGCCTACAGAACCTCACCTCTTGGTGGGAAAAATAGATGATGTGATGATAAAATCTTCAGTCGCACAGTAAGGAAACGAACAACTAAACAAAACAAACACAAACAGGAGAGAGAGAGAGAGAGAGAGAGAGAGAGAGAGAGAGAGAGAGAGAGAGAGACAGACAGACAGACAGACCGAGAGCGGCAGTGAAGGCAAGAATGCTCTGGTAAAGAACACTATGTCGACTATGAACACCATAAGAATGAAAGCAACTAAATACTTCCCCTGCCCATCCATCCACCCATCCATTCATACACCCCCATCCATCCATCCATCCATCCACTTACTCCTTATTAACTAATTTATCTAACCCCTCGTCACTCACACAGTCATCCATCCATCCGCCTGCCTCTCATACACCATTCTATCCAAACCCTTCTCACTCACACATCCATCCATCCCTCTATCCACTTACCTCTTATCAGCCAATGTATCTACCTCCCACTCACCTACTCATTGATCCATCCATCCATCCACCCACCTACCCCTCATTCATTAATATATCTTCTCCATTTTAACATACCCCTCCACTTATCCATCAGTCCACCTACCGCCAACTCACCAATACATCCAAACCCTTCTCACTCACATTTTCATCCGTCCATCCTCCAGCCGTTCATCCACCAATCCATCCACCCCCTTCTCACTCGCACACACACCCATCCATACATCCATTCTTCGCTGTGTTGACGCCTTTTGTATTTATTCTTGCTGTCTTCAGATCACTTTATTCAACTTGGAAATGGTTTTTCGCACTGAAAGGGTTCTAAACAAATCTTCCATTAACCTTTTCAGCCCAAAGACGCAATTGTGAAGCCTATTATTCATCTATATTTAGGGAGGGTATAAGGGACGCCTTTTGTGCTTAAAAGGTTTAAATTACAGACATAGGGAAATTTAAGTTACTAGAGGAAAAGGAAAATAAGGAAAGTTAAGGAAAATAGGAAAAGATCGACGACAAGAAATTATCAGAAGAGAAATATGCATATGTAGATATATAAAAGACAGTGTGGGAATCCAGGTGAACCCGGGCTCCTATGACTCACAGGCCACGGTTCCACCAGTCCTAACCATACCGTCTTAAGGACAAAACTTATGAAGAGCTATCAACACTCTCAGGCTCCTATGATTCACAGTCAGCTGAGTATAAACCGAGATAGCAGGAAAACATGCGTAATTTCTACCATGGCAGAGTTAATACTAACAATAATAACACTCTCAGGCTGGCATATCCACTATTAGCTGGAAAAAAGCATTTGACATTATGTGACACGGTGTAATACGTTTGTTACGGCGATGAAAGCGTTAATTTTTACAGTATTAACACTCTCAGCTTCCCATACTCACTCTCAGATGACCAAACACAGCAATAGTTGTTAATCAACCACTTCAACACGATGACGAGAGATGGGGTTGACAGCGCAGCTCGAGTACGAGTTTTTCATTTTGTTTTTGCCGTCTCCTGATGATTTTTATTTAGGTGAAGCTAGAAGTTTCGAAGTTTATGTGGTCAGACATATAGCATTCTCTTACACCTTCAACACAATTTTTTGCTATGAGCTTAATAATAAGATTTTGTGGTGGCAGAAAGAATACTATAATGACGTCGCCTGGATTCAAGGAGTTAATTTAATTCAGGCGTAATAAAGAATTAGGATGTCACTGGAAGGTGAAACCGAAGGAAAATAGTTATTCAGAAGCAGAAAGTATCCGAAAACAACTTTGAAAACAAAATAATAATGTTGGTAAAAAGACGGACCTCTATTGTGGATATGAACCTTTGCTCCTATGCCTCCCAGGCGGCCGTTCTATCCATCCTAATCACACCGCCATAGAGAACGAGTAAGTACATTAATAGATATAAAATTAGCATTACAGGCGACCCAGAGACTGATGCAGATTTCTGATGACATTTATGAGCACTTCTTTGACAGTATATGTGGATAAGCATAGAATGAACGTTGCTGCTGAGAGGGAAAGTGACTATATGTGTTATTTAGCAGTGAATGGAGAGACTTGAGTCAGGCTGCGTTCACACCAAGCGATTCGATTCGATTCAATTCATGGAGAATCATTTGATTCGATTCATTTTGAATCAGCGCCGTTCATACCGACAGAATCAAACTGTCAGAATCAACAGGGAGTAGTGCAAAGGCTGACTTGAACGAGGATGGACGTAGACGCTCTTGCTGAAATAGAGGTGTTGCTGTGGCTGAGGCGGCGTAGGCGTAGGCGTCCAAGAAGAATATGGGTGCATGAAATTAATGCAAAAAGACCTGATTTTGGGAGTTTCGGACACTTGTTCCCAGATTTGATAAACAATTCAGACAAGTTTTATGATTATTTTAGGATGACCACTGAACAGTTTAAAATGCTAGTGGAGTTGACTGCACCCAACATAAGAAAACAGAATACTAATTACCGACGTGCAGTTGGAGTTGAAGAAAGGATTGCCATTTACCTTAGGTAAGAAGTGAACTGTTAAAAAGTCTGAAAGTTGGGAGAAGTAGTGTTTCATGCAGTATAAAAAACATCTTTTATTTCTGGTTATGAATACCGAATACATTAAGAAAACATATCTTTTATTTCTGGTTGTGCATAGAGTAAAAATAAGTATAAATTCTTTGTTTCTGGTTGTGAATATATTAAGAAAATAGACATCCTTTATTTATGGCTGTGAATACAGTAAAAAAATAGACAGCCTTCATTTATGACTGAATAGAGTAAAAAAATAGACATAATATGTTTATCGTTGTGAATGCACCAAAATCATTGTTCCACTTTTTAGCATCATAAATAGCACGTCGCTCTCTCACTAAATTTATCAGGACGTCCGGTAGCATAGTGCTCACTCCTCCACTGAATCGCCGTGACTGATGAAAAAATGGACCCTCGCGCATCAGTGATTCTGAATCGCCTTGAATCGCCATGATTTGAATTGAATTGATTCGCTTGGTGTGAACAGTTCCTATAGGAATTAACATGTCGCATCAAGACGAATCATGAATCGATATGATTCTCCATGAATTGAATCGATTCGAATCGCTTGGTGTGAACGCAGCCTAAAGAAGTCTGTTGGCACTAAGGATGAACAGACTTTAAATATTACGGTGATGTGGAGAGAATGGGTATAAGGATGGGAGTGAGAATGGTATATGTTAGCGAATCTGAAGTCAGAAGATAGATGTGGGAGACCATAAAAAATTCAAAATTGTTTAAAGACAGAGGAAATGAGTGAATAAAAAAATGAGATGGTGCAGTTGTTGAGGCTCGGGAACTTACAATCGATGAAGTTGGTCTGATTAGCTATATAAGGAAAACAACATGACAATATTTAGAACCCCTTTTCTGAATATGATTGTTCTCTACCGACAGACTTTATTATATGAAATATGAAGATCATCGATAAAGAAATATGTATTTGAAAAAGGCGCAGCTGATCATTTCTGTGAGGTAAACGATGATTCTAGGTTTGTGAATGGTAAGTGAATGAGTGTGTGGCCCATTTCTTTGGTTATGCTGTTCATTAGCTCTTCCACTATAACTCTTTTCTCTTGCTTTCTGGAAAGTATCTCATCTCACCTCTGGGTGGGAAAAATAAGGCGAGATTATGGCGGTACGGTGATGATAAAATTATCAATCCCTAACGAGAACACACACACACACACACACACACACACACACACACACACACACACACACACACACACACACACACACACACACACACACACACACACACACACACACACACACACACACACACACACACACACACACACACACACACACACACACACACACACACACACACACACACACACACACACACACACACACACACACACACACACACACACACACACACACACACACACACACACACACACACACACACACACACACACATACATAGTCACGCACAAACACGTACACACGCACAAACATACATAAATCATGAAACACGCACACACTAACACATGCACACTAACACACACATACTAACACACAGAGCGAACTGCACACACACACACACACACACACACCAAGCACAGTGGCGGTGAAAGTAAGAATGTTCTGGAACGGAACAAAATTGGATTGATTATGAACACCAGAAGAATGGGCTCAGCTACATACTTCACCTGACTATCCATTCGTCCATCCATCCATCCATCCACTGCATCCATTTACCCCCTACCAGGCACAATATTGCCTATCTAACCTACCCACCCACCCACTTATCCATCCATTCTTGCATCCAAACATCCATTTACCTCTCATACGCCAATACCATATACCTCTTTTTTCACAGACCGACCCACCCACCCACCAATCCCTCACCCACCAATCCATCTAGCCCATTTTCAATCACTCATCCATTCATTAATCCACCTACCCCTCATTCACCAATCCATCTAGCCCATTTCTAATCACTCATCCATTCATTCATCCACCTGCCCCTCATCCACCAATCCATCTAGCCCATTTTCAATCACTCATCCATTCATTCATCCACCTACCCCTCATCCACCAATCCGTTCATCCCCCTCTCATTCACACATCCATCCATTCTTCGCTATGTTGACGCCTTTTATATTTTACTGTTGCTACCTTCAGATCACTTTGTTCAGCTTAAAATGGTCTTTCGCACAGAGGGTTCCTAAAAGATCTTCCATTAACCGTTCCAGCCCAAGTGCTTCTACATATATATAAAAGAGCCGCGATGTTTGTTTGTACTTGATTCACGCCCAAACCATGGTCGAGAGACACCCAGACCTATATATATTCTGAATCAGGGTGACTGAAGGATGGCTTTAGGGGAGTCAAAATTTGGATCTGGGTCATTCGAGGTCGCTGGGAGACAGTTCGCCTTTTTGGCCCGGGCAAAGCCGGCTATCCTTGCAGCAAAATTTTTGGCATGGAGAATCACATTACCTCTAGTTCGGACATAGGCTATGTGAGGTTCACCTCCAAGTTCATATGAGGTCACCGCTAACACACGTTCGAACAACCAGACCCAGCAGCTAAAGTTTTGGCCTGGAGACTCACATGACCTTCGATTCAGACATAGGCTATGTGAGGTTGACCTCAGATGTCATTTGAGGTCACCAGTAATACTAAACAAGTGTACACAAATACTGCGCGTTAATCTGAGAAAGCTGAAATAGAAATTTCCTAGACTTCCTATAATCCCTCTCCAAAATCATAAGAGGTAAGTGGTCTTTTTGGAGTAGAAAGAAAGACTGAACTACAACAAATAAGGTTAGAATGTTCGCCTTCTTGGTCCGACAACGCCGAGTATCCCTGCTAGTCATTAATAAACCTATTACAATCATCTAGATTCAGGTATAATATAAAAAAAAAATCATCGGCTTGAAGGGATTAATTCACCAATACGTGGTAATTTAGGATATCAGTAGAAAGGAAAAATAAAACGCCGAGAACTCCGGCCCCGAGTTGTCGACGTAAAGCATCGCTCGGTATGTCCTCACAAAGAACTGCACACAGTCCTGCCATACAACCTCCATGACCTTGCTGACCTAATCAGTTCATCGTCCCTTTATACTTTATCACTGACAGAAGTTTGGTCTAAATCCGTCGAGAGGTTCAGAAGAAATTTCACCCAAAGATAAAGTAAATCGACCACATATGACCTTGACCTTCGACCCATTGAAGACACTAATTTAATCAGTTCATCAACACTTCATACAACATCACCGGCAAAAGTTTGTTCGAAACCAATCGAGACTTTTAGGAGGTATCGTGCCCACAATGATTAAAAAGTCGACCCCATATGACCTTGAACCTTGACGTCATGACCTAGCTGACCTAAACAGTTCATCATCTCCTACTACATCCGTGACAGAAGTTTGATGGAAGTCCGTCTATGGTTTCAGAAAATGTCGCGCGCACAACAGTGTTACAGACGCACGGACCCACACACGCACCAACGGATGGACAGACCAATCATTTATTGCCTCCGCCACCATAGGTAGGAGTAGGCATAAAAAGGAACGTTGAGGAGAATAAGGAGAAAAAGATAAAGCGTAAAAAGCACCAGATAAGAAATCTATATACATATATAAAAGAGACGTGATGTTTGCTAATTTGTTTGTCCTTCAACCATTCCCAAACCATGGGCCACAGACCCCCAGACCAATATATATTCTGAATCAGGGTGACCCAAGGATGGTTTTAGGGGTCAAAATTCAGATCTGGGTCATTCGAGGTCACCGGTAGTGTGCTCCTTTTTGGCGTTAGTCTGCAAAAGCTGAAAACAGAAATTACCTGGATCTCTGATACTCCCACTTCAAAAGCATAAGAGGTACATGGTCTTTCTGGAGTAGAAAGAAAGACTGAACTACAACAGATAGGATTAGAGTGTTGGTTTTTTTGGCCGGACAACGCCGCGTACCCCTACTAGTACATATATATAAAAGACGGCGCAGTTGTTTACTTGAACGGGGGCTCCGATGACACACAGGCCACGGCTCCACCAGTCCTAATCACACCAAATTTATCGATCAACAGTATCGAGCTCCTCTGACTCACACCCAGATGAGTAAAATCGAATTAGTGGGAATGCAATACAGAAGTTATCCCGACCATGACGGCGTTAATGGTGACAGTATTAACACTCCCATTCTAGGATACTCATTTTTATCTGATTATACGCATCGGAAGTTAACTGAAAGAGTATACTACTTTTCTTCTGACCATGAACTGGGTAATTCTGATAGTATTAAACTCTCAGACTCCCATGCTCACTCTTATATTACTAAGCAAAACAACAGTTATTAATCAACCACTTGAGCACAACGGCGAATTGAAGTGGTTAACAGCACTGCCTGGGATGTCTTATTCACTTTTTTTTTTTTTTTTTTTTTTTTTGCCGTCTCCTGCTGATTTTAATTATGACTTGGACAGATTATTCGAACTATGTGTTTAGATTACGCAGCCATTTCTTTAACCTTCAAAAAGAGAGGTCTTTCCTAAGCTTAATGAAATTTTTTGATGCCAGTAGGAAATAAAAAATCACAAACTTAAAGGATAAACCTGATGCATCCGGAGAGAAGAATGTTAATATTAGTGGAAGGTAAATGTAAAGGAAAATAGCGACATGAAAAGAGCACGTCATTGTAACAAAAAAAAAATAATAATAATAATAAGACAAATAAAAAGGCGGCTGTTGCAGTGGTGGATGTGAAACCAAGCTCTTATGACTTCTCGGCGGCAGTTCCACCCTCCCTGATCACACCCTCTTAGAGGCTGAATAACATATCCACAGTTATTAATACAGCATGGCTCGTGATTGGATGATTGGTGATAAGTTTGTTCATGTCTTGAATGTCGTGCCATGAAAGAAAATAATAATGGTTGTAAAGTGATTGTAACTGTATTGGAGGGCAATTGTCAGTCTGATGTGAGGGTGAATGTTGAGACGAATTGGTCAGATAATTTAAGGATACCAACGTGTAATGGAACGATAGAGGTATATGTGCAAAGAAAATGGAAAGTAGGGAAGCACATGGAAGGAAAGTGGACAGTAGTAGAAGTCCCTGACACTACACAGGGGTTGGAGTGTCGGGGCTGCAAAACGATAACAGGAAAGTGTTCTAATCCGACTCTTCATGTTATAGGTGAAGCTGTGAGGTGTTGCATGAGAACGAGGTCAAGAACAGAATCAGTGAAAGGGAGATATTTGAGAGCGTCCAGTGGATAGGATAATAATTCATGAAGTTTGTGAAATCCATGAAATTAGCAAATTTGATGACAGTAGGATTTAGGTGAATGTGCTTAGATGTTATGGTCATAGCGATAACCAAGGTCCAAGGAGAGAAAAGGTCTGTCCAGCCCTAGCGAGAATTCCACCTGGTTGTCGCATGACGTCACGTGGGAGACAGCTACTCACTCCATTCCACTCAGTCACTTAGGTATAGTTTCCCTAGGCCGCAATGGTGGAGAGTTCGGTGTTTCCATATGTTTATCTCATACTAGGACAGTTATCAGAAAGATGCCACTTAACTGTGCACTATTTGGATGCTATTCAGTCAGCAGAAAAGACAGTGACATCAAATTTTTCAGGTTCCCTCAAGATGAAGACACTAGAAAGAAATGGGTCCAGCTGTGTAAGAGACAAGACCTGGTTAACACAAAGCCCGTGTCTGCAGTCTACATTTTGTTGTTCTATCCCTCATTCCCCTTCTTCTCTCTCTTCACTTTCTTCCTCACTCTCTCCATTTCCTCATCTCTCCGGAGTAGTCCACCCTTCCCTCAATTACTGCTTCTTTCTCTCACATCCTCTATTCCTTCCTTCTTTTCCTTCAGTACTCCCTTTTTCTTTTATTTCCTCCATTCCCTCTTTCCTTTCCTCCATCACTCCCTCACTCTTTTACTTGCACTACTCCCTCCCTCCTTCCACTATTCCTTCACTTCATTACTCGCTAACTTCATTCCTTCATCCTTCTATGCATTCTCTCCCACCCTTCGTTATACCCTCTCTCCCTCCACTCATCCATCATTCTCTCCATTCCTTCACTCCCCGCCGCCTTTCACTGCTCCCTAATTCTTTCCATTCATCCACTCCCTCCATCCCTCCAAGTATTCCCTCCCTCATTCTTTCCATCCAACTATCTATCCTTCTAGCGAATCCCTCCACTCTCCTGTAACCACATCTCTTCTTTTCCTTCCTCGTTCTCCATTTTTCTTTCTCTTCTACCAACTTTTCGTCAAGGTTTTCCTCCATCCCCCCTTCTTCTTGCCTCCCTCCCTCTACTAGCTGTTCTTCTCTCCCACTTCTCCTCCTACTTTCCTCTCCCTCCAATTTCCCTCACCCTTTCCCTCAATCTTGCTATCCCTCAGTCAATTACCTACTTTCCTTCCTCTGCCCCTCCATCCCTTCCTCTCCATCCCTCCATCCTGCCCTCAAGTTTTTCTTTTCCTCCATTTTCTCTCTCTTCCCTCATATCTACCTATCTATCCCTTCAGCTATACCCTCACTCCCTTCCTTTAAAAACAATTATTTTATACTCTCTCTCTCTCTCTCTCTCGTTAACCGTTACATTCTCATTAACTAGTAGAAATGTTAATTATACAATGAAAACACTTTAACCATAGTATGATCAGCTGAAAGTTCGGGGGGCGAAGCTATGTAACATTATATTACCTTAGAAAAAAGCAGTATACCCTAAAAGAAAACGGAAGCCACCTTCGGTCGCCCGTTCCTTGGATAACGGGGATAAATGTCGTACCGTAATGTAAATGATGCATGTGTGTCTCTGAAGGTGGAAGGCGTGGTAGGCTGAGAAATAGGAGAACAGATGATGGTAAATGAGTGTATGAAAAACTGAATTATGGATGTTTATCAGGCTTGGCAACTAACTGACAGAGGATGGAGTTGGCTTTATAAAGTACGTATTTTAGAGATCATCACAAGGGTCTGACAATCTCTTTTTAATATGGTGGCGGACGGAGTGACAATCGGAAAGCCAGTATACGAAGGATCTGTAGAGAAAAATATCCCTACTCAAACATTAGAAAACCAGTCATGGGCTGATTACGCTTTTAACGATATGTATGCTATGATAAAAATGGTTTAATACACGGGGCAGTACGAGCTTGAGTCTTTCCTGTAACGATACAATTAGGTAAGAACAATTAGGTAAGAATGCACACCCACACCCACCCACCCACCCCACACACAAAAAAATACGTCTTCATCAAAAAGTACAATTCAATACCACAATGAACTCTGCAGAAAGATTTTAAAAACATAAAAAGAAACCATGAACTAGAACAGGTTTTGGATACCGGTCCTAACGAAACAGACGCAGTTATCTACCTGGTCTGGCTGTAGTGGCTTCTGTTTATCATATAAATTCAGGTCTCTCTATCTCTGTCTTCGCAACTACCCAAGTACCTATATATCTCTCAGTTTTTCATTCCACCTACGTGCCAATTGTCTGTGTTTCCATCTATTACTATTTTCTTGCATTTCACTCGCTGAGTATGTCTGTCTGTCTCTCTGATAGCCTGTCTGTTTCAATTTCTGCCTTTTTATGGCTGCCTGTCTCGCACACACACACACACACACACACACACACACACACACACACACACACACACACACACACACACACACACACTGGACCTCAATTTGAATGATTCAAAACAATGATATGAAAGAATTTTGATTGTCAGTGTGAAAGAAAAAAAGCCTAACTCGGTACCATTGTAAAAAATCGGTATTATATGCAAAATTTGGAAAAAAAAAAAAAAAAAGACGGCACATTGCAAAAGATGAACTCGGGCTCCTTCGACTCAGGCGCTACGATTCCACCAGTCCTGATCACTCCGTCTTAAGAATTAAACTTCGAGTTGCTTTATTTTCCTTAGAAATGATCTCTTGTACTGAAAGAGTTCGAGACAGACTCCATAAACACGATCAAAGGACATCATAACAAGGAAAGGAAAACTCGAAAAAAAGGAGATGCAATAATCTAAAGAAAATAAAAGGAAAATAAAGTAAAAAGACAGTGCTGTGACCAGTGATCCCGGGCTCGTATGACTCACAGGTCCACGATTCCACCAGTCCTGATCACGCTGTCTTAAGGACCAAGCTTATTAAGAACTATCAACACTCCCAGGCTCCTATGATTCACGGCCACCTGAGTATAAACCGGAATGGCAGGAAGTGAATACAGAAGTTATTTCTACCACTGAAGGGTTAATAATGACAAAATTAACACTCTCAGGCTGGCATATTCACTATTAGCGCTATAAAAGCATCTAGAGATTGGTGACACTGTATAATATGTTTGTTACGTAAGTGAAATGGTTATTTTTACAGTATTAACACTCTCAGCCTCCCATACTCACACTCAGATGACTAAACACAGCATTAGTTGTTAATCAACCACTTCAACACTATGACGAATGATGGGGTTGATAGTGCAGCTCGAGGACGTCTTTTTCATTTTGTTTTTGTCGTCTGATGATTCTTATTTAGATGAAGCTATAAGTTTCCAAGTTTATGTAGTTATACACATAACTTTCTCTTACCCTTGAGAAAAGATCTTTTTTTTTTTAAGCTTAATATTAAGATTGTGTGGTGGAAAAAGAATATCAAAATTACGTCCCCCGGATTCAGGGGACTCACTTAATTCAGACGTAATAAAGAATTAGGATGTTAGTGAAAGGTGAAGCGGAAGGAAAATTGTTATTCAGAAGCATAAAGTACCTGAAAACAACTATGAACCAAAATAAGAATCTCGGTAAAACGACGGACCTCTAATTTGTATATGAACCTTTGCTCCTATGCCTCCCAGACGGCCGTTCTATCCCTTCTGATCACACCGTTTTAGAGGCCGGGTAAGGACATTAACAGATATTAATTTAGCATTACAGGTGATTCAGAGACTGAAGCAGATTTCTGTTGACATTTATGTGCACTGATTTTTTATGGTATATGTGGACAAGTGTAGAATGAACGTTGTTGCTGAGAGGGAAAGTGAGTATCTGTGTTATTTGGGCGTGAATGGAGAGGCTTGAGTCAGTGAAGGAGTTTTGGTACAGGTCTGCAGCAACAGGAAATAGTTCAATGAGCAGACTCAGTGAAAATCAGAGTAACTGAGAGAAGGAAAGTGGCTGGATCTATAAGGGCCTTGCTTAAATGCATCACTTAGTGATGGCCAAAGTAAGGCTACAAAGAAAATGGGTGAAGAGACGAAGGGGAAGACAGGAGGAAACAGCTCCTGTAAGAAGAGTGGAGAAGTTGCAAGACGGTGAGAATATGGCAGAGTATAAGAGCATAGTGGAAGAAAAATTGGGAAAGTATGAGTTAGAGCAGATGGAAGGGATGGAAGACGTATGTAAGATATTCACGGAAGAGATAGGTGCAGCGTGTGAGGTTGTTTGTGGAGTGAGGAGGAGATGCAGGGATGTGCAAAGGACAGCATAGTGGAATGATGAGGTGAAACGAGCTGTGGAACAAAAGAAGAAGACATATAGTGAATGGCTAGCGAGTAGAGGTAGGGGAAGTAGATGAGAGAGAGAAGAGAGAGGTATATGTGAGCAGGAGACAGGAGGTGAAGAGATTGGTGAAGGAGAGTAAGAAGAAAGTGGATGAAGAGTTTGGGAGGAATCTGAATGTGAAATGGAGGGAGAGTAAGAAATTGTTTTGGAAGGAGGTAAAAAAAGTAAGGCAGTGTGAAAGTGGTAAGAGTAGTGGAGTAGAAAGATAGGAATAATAGGTTGTTGGTGGAGAAGAGAAAGAATTTGAGGATATGGAAGGAGCACTTTGAGGATTTGTTGAATGTAGAGAGTGAGAGCAATGCAGAGTATAAGTGGTTGGGAATGGCTGGGAGAAGAAGAGATGAGAGGAGGGAGGAAGAGATCAGTAGGGCAGGAAGTAGAGAAAGCAATGAAGAAGATCAAGATATATATTTAATATAAACATGGAGAAGAACAAGGGGGATTTAGGAAGGGAAAAGGGTGTGTAGATCACATATTTGTTCTAAGATGTTTAGTGAAGAAAATATCTAGAGAAGGGAAATAAAGTGTATGCTGCCATTATGGACTTGGAGAAAGCTTATGACAGAATAGATAGACAAGGTATGTGGAAGGTATTAAGAATATATGGAGTGGAGGGAAATTGTTGAGTGCCGTGAAGAGTATGTACGAAGGAGCTAGCGGTACGGTGTGAGTAGATGGTGAGAGCTAAGTGAGTTCTTTGATCTTAATGTGGGACTGAAACAGGGTTGATGTCTCCATGGCTGTTTAATATATACATGGATGGGGTTGTAAAGGAGGTGCAAAGTAGGGCCAGTGGATGTGGGGGTGGCTCTAATGAATGAGGGTGAGATTTGGAAGTTTCCGGTGTTGCTGTTTGTTGATGATACAGTATTGTTGAGTAAAGATAAATGGGTACTGCAAGGTTTGGTGAATGAATTTGGGACCAGTGTGTAGGAAGAGGAATCTGAAAGTTAATGTAAACAAGAATAAAGATAAGATGTTTGGAAGGAATGAAGTCACAGAATGCACAGTGAGGTTGGATGGTGAGGATATGGAGAATGTGAGTGCATTCAAGTACTTGGGTAGTGTGATGAGTAAGCATGGAAATTTGGGGGATGAAGTGCGTTGAAATGGTACAGCAGGGAAGGAAGGTTGTTGGTTCACTGAAAGCAGTGATGAGAAATAGGGAGGTGGGTATGGAAGTTAAGAAGTCACTGTATGATAGTATTGTGATCCCTACCCTGACGTATGGGAGCAAGGCGTGGACCTTGTAAGAGGGGAAAAAGTCATGAGTGAGAGCAGTGGAAATGAGTTACTTGAGAGGAGCATGTGGAGTGACATGGAGGAACAGGTTGACGAATGAAGAAGTGAAGGAACGTTGTGGGGTGGATGTGGATGTGGTTGAGAAGATTAGGAGAAATACACTGAGATGATTTGGACATGTGGAGAGAATGGAGAATGAAAGACTGACTAAGAGGGTGTATATAGGTAAGGTGGAGGGAGGGAGAGGGAGGGGAAGACCGAGGATGAGGTGGAGGGATAGAGTTGAGAAGGTATATGAGGGAGAAGGAAGTGAGTTGAGGGGAGGGTAGTCAAATGGTGGGTGAAAGAGCGACTTGGAGGCGTATTGTCTGCAGCCACCCTTGCGGGACTAGGGCGTCGGGCTATAGATAGATAGATAGATAGTGAATGTGGATGCTCCAAGAGGACTGCATGAAGGTATTTTAGCGCCCACAGTAACGCATGGGCGCAAGAGTCTGGTAAGATATTAGATTAAAGTCTCAAGACCAAGTAACAGTGGAATTGGCGTTTCTGAGGAAAGTATGTGGACTGCAAAGAGTGAACTGGATATGAAATTATGTTATTCAAATGATGCGGAGTAAAGAAGTCTGTTGACACTAAGGTTGAACAGACTCTTTAGATGTTACGATGATATGGAGAGAATAGCCTAGGTATAAGGATGGGAGTGGAAATGGTGAATATCAGTGAATCTGAAGTTTCAAGAAGGAAGTTGGAGATGATATAAGATTAAAAAAAAAAAAATGTTGAAAGACAGGGAAAATGAGTGTGTAACAAAATGAGATGGTGAAGCTGATGAGGCTTGGGATCTGACAGGCGATCCACTCCCTGCCTAGACACCATCTGATGCAGAGCTCTGGTTGTTTTCTCTCTGGCGCTGGACTTAGTCACATTTACTAGTGACGAATTTTAGTCATTTTTCTCAGTTTTTGCCAGTTTAGAGACTTGTTCTCTGGCACTGAGAAAGAATTTCTGTCTTTGTTTGCCTGTGTGTGTGTGTGTGTGTGTGTGTGTGTGTGTGTGTGTGTGTGTGTGTTTTGGCCTGCCATTAGTGTCTCTCACTGTAGCACGACACCGAACCCTGAAGGAGTGCCGTCAGGGCACTTCCATGAAGGGGGGCCTTTAGGGCCTAGTTATAGGAGGCCCAGTGATGGCGGCTCTGCTAGATTAGGGAAGACCCGAAAGAAAGAAAGGGCAGTGTGGCAGAGCTTCCCTACGTCGCCCTTTAGAGGGCAGGGAGCATAGGTTGCCCCATCACTGTAGGGACCTTGGCCACTTTTACTGTTTATTGTTTTTTGGTGATAGTCTGAGTGTTTGAGTGTGTGTGTGTGTGTGTGTGTGACATGTGTTGTTGTCTGAGTTTTGCCTTAGTGCTGTGGGAAGCATGAAGGGATCCAGCATCCCTAGGCCCCAGGGGCATTCCCGCCTTCCACTACCTCAGTCGAGACCCTCCCACCTGTCTCCTGCAGGCACCAAGCGGGAGCATGCGCCGTCCTTCTGATGCCCAGCTCCCACTCGTCATCTCATTGAGGAGTGCTTGTGCTGAGATACGCCTACTCTCCAAGCCTACGGGAGTGGTACCTCGCTCACTTGGTGCCTCAGCCCGTTCCACTAAGGCAGCCTGTCACCTACATGAGGCTATGGAAGAGGGTCGCACCCTGCTCCATCCTCTCTTTTTCCACCCGAGGCACGTCTGCACTCCTTACATGTACGGCTGCCGGCCCCGCCCCACGTGCAATGCACCTCCAGAAGTGAACCGAGCTCTCTCAGTCCTCAGCCTCACGCTCCCACCTGCACCCCCTCTCACAGGTCAAAGGTCAGCTAGGTCTGCTCGTATTCCCAAGCAGCTGGAGGTCCTGTCTGGAAGCTCCTGCTGCCTACCTCAGATCCTCCCCTCTTCTGATCCTGCTCTTCCTGATAGTTGAGGAGGTTTCACCACCCTCATGGCCCACAAGGGATCGAGGCACGGTCCCGGCAGGAAACTGGCCTAACTCTGGCACTACCTACTGGGGCTCCTCTCAGAGGCTCACTCCTGCTGCTTATCCACTCCCGTGTCCCAGTAGCTGTGCATCTGCCCGCCCCATTCTTACGTTCCCAGTGATATTCCGCATGCCCCCTGTCCAGGAAAGGCACGCAACAGAGTTATGATGCCGTGGCTGCACTAGAGTGTCACACCTGCCAGGGCCTACTTTCTGCTCCAACCTCATCGGACGGGACCGGAGCTCGGTGTTGGTGCCAAAGGACAGGGAAGCGCTTTCCAACCTCTTGAAAGCAGCTATGCAGGACAGGAGCCTCCCCTGCCAAACTAGTCAGAGCTGACGTCTGGGCAACAGTCTGCAAAGAGCCGTCGTCATGGGTTTGCATCCCTGTGAGGATTCCTGTGGAGGTACTGCTACGACACCCCCAGGTCAAAGAGGTGACCCGCTGCCAGAGGAACGAGGACCAGGGAGGAGACTCAACAGGTCTTTGTCACCCTGTGCCTTGGTCCTATGATCCCAGTGATCGACCTGGGAACTGGGGGAAATACCCATCTTCGCCCCTTCACCCCAGAGTCGCACTCCTACGCTGTTACGGGTGTTAGCGATACTGGTACCACTGTGCCACTTGCAAGTCGAGCTCTCGTCTGTGAGATGTGCAGCGACCCGCTCAAAAAAGAGGAGAGAGTGTTCCAGGCCAAATTCCAAGGCCAGAGAGGCCATCCCGACCTGCTGCCCAAACTGCTCGGGCAAACCTGCCACGCGTGGCACCCCAGCTGCACCCACCAGAATGGCACTTGTCGATTGCGAGGCAGAACGTCAGGTCGCTTGGGTGGCAGAGGGAGCAATAGGAAATCAGCACCCAACCAGCACCTCCTGGGACTTTCATTTAGGGACAGCAACGTCGGCTCAGCGTAATGTCTGCTTCCCCCCAGTGCTACAAGGAAATGCGGACTTCCCACCCCTCCAACCAGAAATACTCACTCGTCACACGACTACTGCAGAGAGTTCACCACCCTCCTCCATCCCCAGTCCAGCAGTCAGTAGAGGAGTTCATTGTCACCCACGCCCAACAACCCAGGCTCTCCTCTCCTTGTTTTCAGCAGGGACAGAATTGCGAATGCTGGGGACCAAAATAGCAACAAGCCTGTCACAGTTGCTGAGGAGGTTCTCCCAGCAAGCCTTTAGACATTGTGCCATTGGTTGCAGGCTGCTTAGACGCCATCGTCGACCGGGTGTGGTAGAGGTGAAACAACAACTACAGACCTTCTACTCTGGGCACCCCCTGTTTTGTCTCCCACACAGGACAACGTGGAAAGAGCCGCCCACCCGCCCAGCTTCCACAGCCTTGTCTCTTTGCACTTCCGGTCACCACTCCTCCGGAACTCACTCCAGTCTCGGGGACGATCGAAGGAGGAGCTCAGGGCCCTCGGCCTCCAAACAGATCAAGTTCCAAGCTTTCTCATTGCCAGACTCCGCTGCCAGCCTCCTGAGTCCTACAGGCTGGAACTGCTTAGGGACAGGGAGCAAGCCTTGCCCACTTTCAGGAAGTGGTTTGCTAAGGAGGGAATGTACATGTCTCCCTGCTTCGAGGGAGACGCTCCACTTCCCCACAGCTCCACTTTTCAGACTCGGAGGCTTCAAGGGCTATTTTCTCCCCTGGATCCGGGGTACCACACAAGGATGTGCTATCCTTGTACAGGGAACACATCCCCTGCTATGAGTATTATGACCACTCCTATCCACTGCGGCGAGGGGGCCGTTGAGGTGCAGGGTGTCGTCCTGCATCTCGCCTCCAACCTCCTGACAATCTTTAACATTTATCCTGAGAATACGGGAGGGACCCTAGACTTAGGGGAGATTATGGCTCATGCTGCAGCTGAGATCCACCTTTACTGGGGAAGACTTCAACGTTCACCATCCCGTCCCCTACCCGCCCACATCCCAACAGATAGAAGTGGGTTGCCATGTAACCATGTGACCCTTGAAGAAATCATGGGGGTTTCTACTTTTAAATGATCTGTGTGAGCCTACCCATGTCAGCGGCGGTAGACTTGACCTCTCCTTTGTCTCCTCTCCTCTTGCCAGTATGTCCAGGTGGTCACTGCACTCATTCCTCCACCAGATACCATTTCTCTCACGGTGCCAGGAAGAACTCCCCGGCGGCCCCACTTCCACTTTCCCCACCACCTCCACCCCGCTGGGACATCCGCCGGGCACGCTGGCCTAAGTATACAGAGGCTGTTGAGGTCACCTTAGTTACTGTCATTCCCCCAGTCTACCACTCCGACGATTATGCCGAACATCTCGCACCACACCCCTTCACTGTGCTGCTGCCGCCAGTATTCCCCTTGCCGAAGAGCCCCTCTGTCCACACATGAAGGGATCACTGGTACTTTGATGAAAGGGTACGAGAACTAAACCACCAACTTAACTCTGCCTGTAAGACATTCCGTCCATGGCTCTCCTCACCAACAAGGAGGAAATACCTGGCTCCAATGGCATGACATGTTCTACAAGAAAAATGTTGCATCCGAGAAGAAGCTTGGACAAAATGGTGCCGGTCTCTAGACTCCCACTCCACCTTCAAAGACATGTGGGCTTGTATTAAGTGTGTGTCCAGTCCTCGGCCGCCCGTCCCACCAGCTCCCACCCTGATCCAGCTGGCCCGAGGCCGAACGTCTTGCGGCCCTCTTTGAAGCACGCACAGCAGCCACTACTGTACTACCACAGGCTGTCAGGGACTTGCAGGCGCACCTGTGCAGGCTCCCAGAAGAGAAGCAGTTGAGGCTGCTTGCTCCCGCCCTGACTTTGCTGACCACCTGTTCACCAGTGAGTGAACTTGACAGGGCACTTAGTCACAGGTGAGATACTGCTGCAGGAAGTGACCTGAATTGTGGTATACGCTTTCCTAGCCCACGCTGGCCCGAGTGGAAATGCCGCTATCCTTGATTTATTCCAACCATTCATGGGTGGAAGGTCGCTTTCATCATTCACCCCATACCCAAACCCCGTGACCCAACCAAAAAGAAGCCGATTTCCCTTCTCAGCTACATAACCAAGACCGCGGGAAGGCTTGCTGCTTTCTCGTCTCGCTTTGAGATTAGGCCCTCTCCATCCACATCATTTTCCCTATCTCTCCCAGGCAGAAGCACAGAAGTACTGTCTGACTTCCTTTCTTGACGAGCTGAGACACAGCCACGGTATGGCTGTTTTCCTCGATCTCGAGAAGGCCTTTGAAATAGCTAACCCTGTTGCAGGTCACCTGGCAGCCCTTAGGGCTAAGGGGGTGGGGGAAAGGGCTCTCTCAGTGGGTGAGGGATTTCTTTTCATGTCCGGATCAACTCGTGTCTGCTTCCAGGGTCAGATTTCTGCCTCGTATTTGCACGAAAACGGAACTCCTCAGGGTAGTGTACTGCCCCCACTTCTGTT
>NC_137050.1:43182765-43333310 GCF_032717465.1 Coenobita brevimanus | reverse complement strand
ACTCACGGCCAGAGAAGTAAAATCGTGATAGCGGGAATAGAATACAGAAGTTATCTCTATCAAGGAAGTGTTCATGCTAACAATATTAACACTCTCAGGCTGGCATACTCATTGTTAGCTAAAAATAAGTATCTGGCGCAAGGTGACACTGTATAGGCTACTACGTTTGTCCCGGCCATGAAAGGGTTAATTTTTACAGTATTAACACTCTCAGCCTCCCATGTTCTCTCATGTAAGTAAACAAAGAAAGTCATGAACTAACCACTTCAACACGATGGCGAGTTTTGTGGGTAAGAGCGCAGCCCGAGATCGTCTTTTTTTTTTTTTTAATCTGATGTTTTTTGTTTTTTGTTTAGAGTCGCAGGAATTGTCTAACATTTGTGGTTCGGATAGACTTCTTGATTTGTAGGCGTTGAATGCAGCCTTCTTACATCCCCGTCAAAACAAGAGGTATTTCTTAAAAATAATACTACATTTTCTTGTGACAGAAAGAATAAACCAAAATGATGACCCTCGGATTCAAGGGGTTAATTTAAAGTATCCATGTAGAAGAAAGAGTATATCTGGATGAGAATAAAGTATAGGAAAATATTTCACCAGATGCAGAAAAAATAAACTATCAATGGGAACTAAAAATATCCTTAAAGAGACGGACAAGCTTCTCCTTCGGAGGGATATGAACCCAAGCTCCCATGACTCCCAGGGAGGCCGTTCTATCCATCCTGATCACACCGTCTTAGAGGATGAGAACGCAAAATCGATAGTTCTTAATTTTGGATCCAAGGTGATTCAGGGGCTGGCGAAGAGTTCTATTGATATCTGTTAACGCCTTAACTGGAGAGTATATGTTGAGAAGTGTGCAATGCAATCGTTGTTGTTGGGACAGGGAAAGCGATTATCAGTATTATCTGGTAGTGAATGAAGAGAGACGAATTAGTGATGGAATCTTGGTACATGGGTGATGGAAACAGAGAAACATTTTAAATGTGTAGTCTAAGTGGAAAGTAGAACAGAAGAGAAAGTGGTTAGAGATACAAGGGCATTTGTTGTAAGAAGAGGTGTGAATGTGGAGACGGCATGAGGAGTAAATGAAGAATTTTTAGTACCCACAGTAACATATGGGTGTAAGACTTTGGTGTGATATTAAAACAAAAACTCAAGAGCAAGAGCAGTGGAAATGGGGTTTCTGAGTATGTGTGTGTGTGTGTGTGTGTGATGTGTGTGTGTGTGTGTGTGTGTGTGTGTGTGTGTGTGTGTGTGTGTGTGTGAAGTGCAAAGCGTGGATAGGACAGTGAATGATGCTAATTCTACAGAGACGTGGGGTAATGAACTATGTTAACACAAGGGTGAACAAAATTTCTTAGATGGTATTGTCTTATGGAGAAAATAAGTATCTGGGGAATGGAAAGGATGCTAGTGAATATGAGGAGCGGAGAAAAGAGTGCAAGATGATTAAGAAGGTTGACAGACAGGGAAAATGAGTGTGAAATTAAATGGATAAACTGGAATTTGAGAACTGCCGGGACCTGACAAGCAAATCGAGTTGGTCCTGATGACGGATGAAAGAAGGGGAACATGACAGTACTTAGAACCCCGTTTCTTGACTCTTATCGACGGATTGACCTTCTATGATAGAAAATATGAAGCTTCCATTTATAAAAATAAAAAAATAAATACGTGCAGATAATAATTTCTGTGAGGTGAGCAATTATTGTAGGTGTTTGAATGGTAGGTGAATGTGTGTGTATCCCACTGTATTGGCTATAGTGTTGATTTGCTTTAGCCCCCTATAACTCTGTCTCCCTTGCTGACTAGACCCTATCTCACCTCACCTCTATTTGGGAAGAGGAGGTGGCGATGATAAAATTAGTCACTAGCCACCACACACACACACACACACACACACACACACACACACACACACACACACACACACACACACACACACACACACACACACAAACACACACACACACATTGTCAGTGAGCCAGTGGAAGTGCATTGGCAAGCACGCCACAAACTTTGGTCAACCATGAACACCAGTAGAATGCACCAAATAAATAAATAAATAAGTAAATATAACGGTAACATGCAATTCCATTTTATCCCCTTGTACGCATAGGGGCCCTAGGCTAGGCTATCGTAGTCTGGTACATTTCAGGGTAGTTAACCGGCCTACTTCTCTGGGTGGTTTTACATGATAGACAAACTTCCAGTCACTCTTGTGTGGGAGTAATCTAACTTATGCACGGCCGTCACTTCCACTGGGGCCCTTCTGACCACTACACCACCAGGTAGGGCAATGACAGCAGGTAAATACTTCATTACCATCACACCTTTTTTGCATTATAATCTTTCTGCTTTTCATTCCACTTTATTCACCTTAGAAATAGTCTCCTCTACTGAAAGAGTTACAAACTGACTCCATTGACTCGCTCAGTTCTCGAATATCATATTGAGGACGAATAAAGAAATATCTATCACAAGCCAGAACGAAAAAAAAAAAAGGCGGGGTCTTTGGCTGGAAGGAGGTAAAATATATATATAACAGAAAGCTAAGGATACTAAATTAAGAAATAATTAGGCTACGTAAGTAAAAGTTCCCTAAGGAAACAATATGAAAAACAAGAAGCGGTACCAAGGCACAGCCAAACCGTTCCCATCAGGCATGTTAGTGCTGATATATAAACACAACAGGATATCTAGTCAAAGATGTCACATATAAAATTTTGAGTGTGAATCGGATCAAAATTGACGATATTATGTCCATTTGAAATCTTAGGCCCGACTCATCTGATATTGGCCCTCCCTACTCGCTAACTAGAGGGTGATCCCCCTGATGTAATGAGGGATGTTATAGGATGCAGATTTGAAAGATGCACCATTATGTTTGGTTTCCATGTCAGTAAAATGAGTTTGAAAGGAGTTATGAAAAAAAAACATTTTTTTTTACTTTCTATTTTTTTTTTTACACTTTTTAGGCCTCCAGCCTGGGCCTTTGATACGGTCTTCTCTAAACGGGCCTGCTCTAGTGGGGGGGGGGGGTGAGTGAAAGCCTCTGCAAGGCCATCTCCCATGGGCCAGCGGACTCGGAACAACGTGACCTCAGTATAAGAGAAAATTTTGGTGGGGTCACGTTCTCTGCCCGTATTCAAAGCATTTTTTTACATACAAATCACCTAGTGTTCTTGTACAGAGCAAACACAGTGTTAAAGGAAACAATGCCCTTAAGTGTTGTGTACCCCTGTGTAGGGGTAACTACAAATCGGGACACATAAAGTCCATGTATTTTGGTTCCAAAAGTGTGAAAAACAATCTGCACAGTGGTTGGAACGCCATTAAACGGAAAGCTATATGCGTTATTTCTCCAGGACAGGAGGGTAAGTACCATGAATTATATTGTGTTTCTCGTCAAAAAGATATAGTAATACCGAGCACATAATGGTACCATATACTTGTCTCGATGAAAACAGTGGATACAGAAAATATGATATGCTGGAGAGAAGTAAATTTTTTTTTTTTTTTCTTGTTGTGGCATACCATACAAATATTTATCAGTTTTCCCAGACATTCTCTCACTTTAGATGAAAATGTAATAATATTAAAAATAATTACCATTAGTTGATTCTTATTAGTATCATTATTAATGATAATGTGCGGGAGAGAAGTGAATATTTTTTTCGTGTGGCATACCAACTAAGAATTAATCGCTTTTGCCAGACATTCTCTCATTTGTGATGGAAAAAGAAAATATTATTAATATATTATCATTATTATTATTGTTGTTCTGCAGTACCGGTATTATTATTAATGATACTGATATTGTATGGGAGAGATGTGAATATTTTTTTGGGGTGGCATACCAACAAACATTTTACCGTTTTGCCAGATAGTCTCATTATAAATAAAAAACATAATATTATATATTACCATTAATAATGATAATTTCAACAACAACAAAAACAATAATAATAATAATAGTAATAATAATAATAATAATAATAAACAGTAAAACTATCTAAATTAGACTTTCACAAATTTTAACGGTTGTATAAAAACACAGATGAAATAGGTAGATTACAGACAACTCATGTTGCAGGTATGTGACCAACACTTCCAACCAGAAGATATTGAGTGGGAAACTTCATATTTTGACGAACAGACAGGCAGACGAATTATTGTTCTCTTGAATAACCCCCAGCTTCGTGATGATGAAGTCCCTTCCAAAATGCCAAAATGTCCCGCCTACCTGTCGTCAGAAATACATTATTATATTAATTATATTATAATTAATCTATCTATCTATTGCCAGATGCCTTCAATCCTGTTGAGGGGTGGCCACAGACAAATCGCCTCCACGTTGCCCTGTCCCCCGTCATTTCACTGCCCTGCTTCCAACTCACACACCCCTCTCTCATATACCTCTCCACCCCATCCTTCCGTCTCATCCTCCATATCATTATAATTAATGATTAAGTGAAATATTAGTGGTATGATGTATTTATAACAAAATGCATCTATTGTATCCCTGCAGCCTTTATTATGTTAGATTAACCCGAGGCATCCCGTCGACGTATGGGTACGTCGCAACGTTTTGTCACACCTAGACCCGTCGACATACTGGTACGTCGCGCAATTGCAAGGTTCATAATATCCGCAATTTTCAATTTTCGAGCATAAATTTTGGTATGTATACACAGGACACCTTCCTCTATTCCTCTACAAGATGCCAGGCAGGGACAATGCCTTACCCCGCATGACCTCCCCTCCTGCGTGCCATTGTCTCACAATTCACCTGTTACCAGTGACCTGGCCAATAAAGGCATTCAGGGCCAGAGTGATTCCCCAATCGATGACAATGTGGAGGACAAAGTTTATGTTGCATTAGAGGAAGAAACAGTCGGAAATGATGATCAGGTAATGTTGCCAAAAAAAGGTCAGGTATTTTGATGTGTTAGTGAGTGAAACAATGCTTATATTGCCTACATTACTGTTTGAAAACCAATATACTCTCGTACTACATATAAATTCGTACCAAATAAATAAATAAATACCGTTAATGAGTGGTGTGAAATATTTACCCTCCCATAGAACTCGTTTTCTTTGGAGCCAGCCTGATAGAAAACCCAGTAAGGTAAGGAGTACTGCTATCTGTATCGAGTATTTAAAACCTAAGGTGAACGATTTCTCTATGAATTTTCGATGTTTCTCACCAAAAGCGGAGGTTTGAGCCAAAATTTTTTTTTTCCAAAATTGGTCAGGACTGTGGGAGTCGGTGGTTGAAAATCAGTCGGGACGTGACGGGTTAAACAAAAGGTAGAGCTGCCTGTGTCAGGTGTACATAGGTTTGATTTTGAAACTTATAATTACAGTTCGACTGTCAATAAAATTCGTTTCCTGTTTATAAGTTCAATAGAGTTTTTCATATTATCCTGGTGAAAAATATTACTTTTTCAACTAAATAATAAATGCAAGATTAAGACGTGTAAAAATGAAGCAGTATGATCAACTGCTCTGTGTAATTATATATATATATATATATATATATATATATATATATATATATATATATATATATATATATAACTGAATTTAAGAGTTATGTCAAATGATATATAAAAGATATTACTTCCAAAAGACTGGAATCAGTTACTGGCGAGATGTATTGTTGGTAGGAGAGTGGGTTGGCTAGGCCTGTCTTGGCCTGCACTAGTGACGTCACATTTTCTATGAAGAGGCCTTGTTTGAGAAGGCCATGCCTTTGCCCAGTGTGGGCAAAGTATTAATCAGGTGATCAAAAGGGCACTGCCCATCATCCCTGTAATTTTAGTTAAAATCGCATAAGTAGTTCTCGCGTTAAGTTGTTAAGAGACAGACAGACAAACAAACAGACAAACAAACCGAGTGAAAACAGTAACCGGCCCCGAGGCCCTCCGGGGCAGGGCCTGGTAATCCTGTGGTAATAAAAGTAAAGAGACAGTGCCGCAAGGAATGAAACAGGGCTCCTATGACTCACAGGCCACGATTCACCAGTCATGATCACGCCATCTTAAGGACTAAGCTCTCAACAATCTCATGCTCCTATGATTCACGGCCTGTTGGGTAAAGTTGGGATAGTGGGAACAGAATACAAAAGTTATCTCTACCATGAAAGAGCTAATTCTAACAATATTAACACTTATGCTGGCATTCTTTTAGCTAAATATAAGCATCTGGTGCTACGTGAAATTGTATACTACATTTGTCCCGGCCATGAAAGGGTTAATTCAACAGTATTAACACTCTCAGCCTCCCCTGCTCACTCTCAGATGGGTAACATATCAACAGTTGTTAATTAATCACCAACCCGATGACGAGTGATATGGTTAACTGTGCAGCCCAAGGACGTCTTTTTAATCTTATTTTTACCGTCTCATCATGACTCTTATTTAGACTGGGATAGAATTTTCAAAATTTGTGTGGTTAAATAAATATCCTTCTTCTTTTTTTTTTTTTTATTCCGCTTCAAAACGAGAGATCTTAAGTTGAACACAATTTTCTCATATTAATAATATTAAAAAAAAAAAAAAATTCACCCAGATTCAAAGGGTTAATTTAATTCATCCGCATAGGAGAATGAGCACAACTGTGTAAGAAAAGACTAAAGGAAAATAATTTCCCAAAAGTAGAAATTCCCCGAGAAAAAGAGAAGCATCACACAAATATCGATAAAAAGACGGCTTACTTCATTTATGGATATGAATCTTAGTTCCCATGGCTCCCAGTCGGTCGTTCTATCCATTCTGATCACACTGTCTTAGAGGCTGTGTAAGCACATCGACAGTTTTTTAATTAAGCATCGGTGGTGATTCATGGGCTGGTGCAAAGTTCTATTGATATCTGTGAGCGCAATGATTCGACAGTATATGATGATAAGTGTTGAATGAACGTTGTTGTTGAGAGGGAAAGTGACTATCAGTGTTATCTGGTCCTGAATGGAGAGAGACCTGATTTAGAGGGGGATATTTGGTACCCGGGTGAAGCAATAGAAAAGTTACATGTGCAGACTCATTGGGAATCAGAATACCACAGAGGAGGAAAATGGCTGGATCTATAAGGGCCTTGGTTACAAGCAAAGGTGTGACTGTGGAGGCTGCAAGAGGACTGCATGAAAGTGTTTTAGTGCCTACAGTATCATATAGGTGTGAGGCTTTTGTGTAATGTTATAACAAAAACGAAGGTACGGGCAGTTGAGGAGGGGATTTGGGGGAATGTATGTGAAGTGCAGGAGAGTACAGGATAAGAAATGACACACACAGGTAATGAATGAAAAATAAATAAAATGACACACATACACAGGTAATGAGTGAAAATGAAAAAACAATAGGTACTCGCAGAACACCAGACGCAAGATAAGAAGATACGTTCATCACACTAATTTCCTTGTTGAAAACGAAATATAATCATCAGTAAAAAGACGAAGTGGTTATGATATAAACCCTTGCTCCTGTAACTCCCACGTGGCCGCTCTGTCCATCCTGATCACAACGTCTTAGAGGCTGAGTAAGCATGGACAGTTTTTAATTATCGATGGAGATGCAGAGACTGGTGCATAGTTCTCTTGATACGTATGAGCGCCGTGCTTTGATGGCATATGTTAATAAGTGTAGAATGATCGTTGTTGTTGAGAGTGAAATTGGCAACGATAGTTGGTTGTGAATGGAGACACGAATTAGTAGGGGAATTATGATAACCTGGTTCAGTAATAAAAGGGAGGACTAAATATGCTGATTAAGAGGAAAATGGAATAGCAAAAAAAAGGGAAACTGACTGGTCCGATAAGAGCCTTTGTTATTAAAAATGTTATGAATGTGGAGGCTGCAAGAGGACTGCATGAAAGTATCTTAGTGCCCACAGTAGCAGATGTGTGTGACTTTGGTGTGATAATATAAGAAGAACGGAGAAAATGGAGTTTGTAAGGAATGTGCATGGAGTGCTAAGGTGTTCTGGATACGAAATGATGTGATTCGAAAACGATTTTGAGTAAAGAAGTCTGTTAACACCAGGGCTGAATATGTTACGGTAATATAGAGAAAATGGGTATAAGGGAGTGAAAATGGTATATATGAGTCAGTCTGATGATGGGAGGTGTGGCAGACCATCAAGAAAGTTGAGACACAGGGAAAATTAGTGTATAATTAACTGAGGAATTAAAGATGATGAGGCTCGGGATCAGGCAGGCCATCGAGATGTGATGAGCTATATAATGAGAAGAACATGACTATGCTTAGCGACGCTTTCCTGAACTTGCTTGTTGTTGATGGACTGGCGTTCTGTATAGGAAATATGAAGCTGATCTATAAACAATAAAACATAAAAAATATGTGTCCATCTGATAATTTCTCTGAGTTTAGAGATGATTCTAAGTGGTTGAATAGTACACGAATGAGTGTGTGGCCCATTGTAGTTGTACATTATAATGATGATGATGCTGTAGTGATGATAATGAAGAATTATTATTATTATTATTATTATTATTATTATTATTATTATTATTATTATTATTGCTGCTACTGCTACTACTACTACTACGATTATTATTACAGTATTATTATTATTATTATTATTATTATTTCGTTATTATTTTATTAGATGAATACCATATGAAACATTGACAACAATTAACACCAGTTGTATAATTAGCTTAGTTAGCAAGTGAGGCGTTATGCCCATTGAACACATGTGCAATGACATATTTGTCAATTATAATCTGTACCTGCCATGTGCACCACGATACTGTAACACCACCACTGTGTCCAACGGCGCCTTGTGGTGCCTGTAGTTAATAAAGCTACGAACCTTAAAAAAAAAAAAAAAAAAGGGTGGCCCATTTCATTGGCTATGATGTTGATTAGCTCTACCGATATAACTTTTTACCCCTTGGTTTCTGGGGCCTACCGCACCTCACCTCTGGGTGGGAAAAATGGATGAGATGATGATGATGATAAAAGCATCAGTCGCAAGCTAAATAAACAAATAAACAAAAAGACAAACACACACGAGAGAGAGAGAGAGAGAGAGAGAGAGAGGGGGGGGGGGATGGCAAAAAGAATGGTCTGGTAAAGAAGAACACTGTGTCGACTATGAACGCCATAAGAATGAAAGTAACTAAATACATCCCCTGCCCATACATCCACCCATCCATTCATACACCCTCGTCCATCCATCCATCCATCCACCCACCCATCCACTTCCTCCTTATTAACCAACATATCTGTCCCCTTGTCTCTTACAATTTCATCCATCCATCCAGCTGCCTCTCATACACCATTCCATCCAAACCCTTCTCACTCACACATCCATCCATCCACTCACCTCTTATCAACCAATATATCTACCCCCCACTCACCTACCTAGTGATCCATCCATCCATCCACCCACCTACCCCTCATTCACTAATATATCTTCTCGATTTTCAGATATCCCTCCACTCATCCATCATTCCACCTACCGCCAACTCACCAATACATCCAAACCCATCTCACACATATTCATCCGTCCATCCCCGTGCCGTTCATACACCAATCCATCCAGCCTCTTCTCACTCACACACCCATCCATCCATCCATCCATTCTTCGCTATGTTGTCGCCTTTTGTGTTTTATTCTTGGTGTCTTTAGATCACTTTATTCAACTTGGAAATGGTCTCTCGCACTGAAAGGGTTCCAAACAGATCTGCCATTAACCTTTTCAGCCCAAAGACACTATTATTAAACATATTATTCATCTATATTTAGGGTGGCTAAAAGAAAATCGTTCCAGGCTTAAAGGGTATAAATTACCGACATAGGGAAATTTAAGTTATCACAGGAGAAGAAATAAAAAAAAGGAAAGTTAAGGAAAATAAGAAAAGCTTGAACGCAAGAAAGTATCAGAGGAGAAATATGCATATGTAGATATAAAAAAGACAGTATAGTAGCAACAGTGAACCCGGGCTCCTACGACTCACAGGCCACGGTTCCACCAGTCCTGACGACACCGTCTTAAGGACCAAACTTATCGAACGATCAACACTCTCAGGGTCCTATGACTCACAGCCAGATGAGCAAAATTGAGTTAGTGGCAATATAATACAGAAGTTATCCCGACCATGAGAGAGTTAATGGTTACAGTATTAACACTCCCAGTCTCGTATACTCAATTTTAGCTGTGTATAAGCATCTGACGTTAGCTGATATATTATACTACATTTGTTTCGACTGTGAGCGAGTCAGTTCTGATGGTATTAAAACACTCAGACTTCTATGCTCATTTTATATGACTAAGTAAGGCAGCAGTTACCACTTCAACACGATGAAGAGTGAAGTGGTTAACGGCACAGCCCGTGGACGTCTTACTCATTTATTTTTGTCCTCTCATGATGATTTTAATTTCGTTTTGGACAGAGTTATAGATTTGTGTGTGTGTGTTTTTTGAAGTAAAGCCTTGTTTTTATCACCTTCAAAACAAGGGGTCTTTCCAAAATTTAATAATATATTTTGAAGCCGATCAAAATGAAAAATAATGTCAAGATGATGCATTCGGATAGAGGAATAAGGATATCAATTGCAGGTAAATGCAAAGGAAAATAGTCAACGAAATGGAAAGCGTAAGTCAATACAATAATAAAAAAAAACTAGCAAAAAGACTGGTATTGTGTGGTGAATGTGAAACCAAGCTTCTGTTACTCCACGGCGGCGCTCCATTTATCGTGATCACACCATCTTAGAGGCTGACTAAACATATCCACAGTTATTAATCATGGCTGGTGATTGAGTGATTGGTGTTGAGTTTGTTCATGTCAGTGAGTGTCGCGCCATAAACGTATATGGCATCTGTTGTCAAGTTATTTTCAATGAAGGGGAAGGCGCCTGTCAGAGTGATGTGAAAGTGAATGTTGTCACGAATTCGTGAGGGAATTTATGGATACCAGTGAGCAATGGAAGAACAGAGAGGTAACTGTGGAAAGGAGGTGGAAAATAGGGAAGCACATGGAAGGAAAGTGGACAGTACTAGAAGGCCTTGATAATATACAAAGGTTGGAGTGTCGGGGCTGCAAAACTATAACGTGAAATCTTTTTAATCCGGCCTATAATGGAATGGATGCAGCAGTCAGGTGTGGCATGAAAACAAGGTCAAGAAGAAAAGCAGTGGAAGGGAGAGTTCTGAGAGTGTCCAGTGATAGAATAGCTAACGAGATTCGTAAAAGCCGTGAAGTGAGCGAGTCTGATGACAATAGGGTTGAGGTGAATTTGCTCAGATGGTATGGTCGACTGGCGAGAACGGGGATATATGTGGTAATGAAAACAGTGTATGTAAGTGTGTCTGAAGGTTGCAGGCGTGGTAGGCTGAGAAAAAGGTGAACAGATAATGGTAAATGGGTGTATGAAAAAACGAGGTATGGAGGTTGACGAGGTTTAGCAGTTGACCGGGAATCGAGTTCGCTTGATGAACTATGTATTGTAGAGAAAATCACTCGATAGTCGAGCGATTGACGATTGGAAATGCAATATACAAGGCATCTGCTGTGAAAAATACACCTCCATCCAATCATATATAAAATGAAAGAAAAGCATTCGAGATCTGAATGCTAATCGCCCGCCAGAAAATGCTGTTGACCAAGGCCAAGATTTCGGCTCTGTCTTGATACCCTGAAGGTTTCGTGTTGATAGCTCAAGCCATTCATGAGAAATAACGGTGCTAAAGGCGGACGAAAAAAAAAATAGTTGGCCTTTGGCAGCCATTTTGGTGACCTTGACCTTGCCTTCGAGTGCCCATTTTCGAAGTTGGTCACGATTTTGTCCATATCTTGATACCCTGAAGCTTTCATGTTGATAGCTCAGGCCGTCAATGAGATAAAATGAGAACACACACACACACACACACACACACACACACACACACACACACACACACACACACACACACACACACACACACACACAGTCAGTTAGCGAGGCACGATAAATGCACTGCCAAAGCACAAATTTTGTCAACCATGAAAACAATCAGAATGGTTAAATAAATAAATAAATAAATAAATAAATAAAACGGCAACAGGCAATTCCTCTTTACCCCTTGTACGCGTAGGGTCCCTAGGCTAGGCTGTCGTAGTCTGGTACATTTCAGGGTAGTTGACCGGCCTACTTCTCCTGGTGGCTTTACATGATCGACAAACTTCCAGTCACTCTGTGGGGTAACCAACTTATGCACGGCCGTCACTTCCACTGGGGCCTTCTAACCACTACACCACCAGGTAGGGCAATGACAGCAGGTAAATACTTCATTACCATCACACCTTTTGTATTATATTATTTCTGCCTTCAGTCCACTTTATTCATTTTAGAAATAGTCTCCTCTACTGAAAGAGTTCCAAACAGACTCTATTAACCCGTTCAGTCCAAGGATATCATAATGAAGGCGAAAACAAATAATATCTATCTAAGGAAGACTTACATATGAAGGAAAAAAAAAGAGGTTTCGGCTTGAAGGAGATAAAATATAAATAATAGAGTCAGGATATTAAATGATAAAAAAAAAATAAGGAAAGGAAAAACTCGGGGTTAAAAATCAGATGCAAAATCCACAAGAAAACAAAAACAAACTATAAGTACACAGGCTACATGAGGAAGGGGAATAATCCACCGAGCTAGACCTTCATAGATAATATAGACCTGCTAGGGTGACGGGAAACCACTACCCCTCCCAGCAAGGCAGCTACCCGGAAGAAGGCGGGAACTTTTGACCTTGCGGTCTTGAGTCAAGCACTTTACCACTGAGCTGCCCTGCTTCCAAAAGACGGCAGAAAGTTGAGGTGAATCCGGGCTCCTATGACTCTCAGGCTACGATTCCACCAATCCTGATCACGCCGTCTTAAGGACCAAACTTAAGAGCTATCAACACTCTCAGACTCCTATGACTCACCGCCAGATGAGTACAACCGGGAATACAGAAAACAGAAGTTGTCCTTACCATGGAAGGGTTAATGCTGACAATATTAACACTCTCATCTGGCATACTCATCATTCGTTAAATATAAGCATCTGACGCTGGGTGACACTGTATACTACGTTTGTCCCGGCCACCAAAGGGTTAATTTTTACAGTATTAGCACTCTCAGCCTCCCATGCTCCCTCTCACATTAGTAAACATATCAACAATTGTTAATTATGTACTTCAGCATGATGATGAGTAAAGTGGCTAACAGAGCAGCCCGAGGACGTCTGTTTAATTCTATTTTTACCATCTAATGATGATTTTTATTTAGATTTGTACAGAGTTTTCGAAATTTGTGTCGCTAGATAAATAGCTTCCTTTTATCCCCATTCAACACGAGAGGCCTTTCTTAAGTTCAATACAATTGTCTGAAACCAGTAATAATAAAGAAAAAATTACATCACTCGGATTCAAAAGGTTAATTTATTCATCTGCACAGGAGAATGAGCATATCAGTGTGTGAAAGACTAAAGAATAGCTCCCGGGATGCAGAAAGTACCCCCCCAAAAAAAAAATAAATAAATAAATAAAATAAAAGAAAAATAAAAAGCGACAAACAAATATCGATAAAAGGACGGAGTGCTCTCACAGTGGATATGAACCCTGGCTCCTACGACTCCCAGGCGGCCGTTCTACCCATTCTGATCACACCGTCTTACAGGCTGAGCACATCGAGTTTTTAATTTAGCATCCCTTGTGATTCCTGAATTGGTTCAAAGTTCTTTTGATATCTGTGATTGCCGTGCTTTGACAGTATAAGATGATAAATGTAGAATGAATGTTGTTGAGAGGGAGGGTGACTATCAGTGTCTTCTGGTAGTGAATGGAGACAGACCTGAACTAGGAAGGGAGTTTTGGTACACAGGTGCAGCAATTGAAAAGATAAATGTGCAAATTAAGTGATAAGTAGAACAACAGAAAGGAGGAAATTGGCTGGAACTGTAAGGGTCTCGGTTATAAGCAAAGGTCAGAATGTGGAGGCTGGAAGAGGACTGCATGAAGATGATTTGATGCCAACAGTAACATATGGGTGTGAGAATTGGTTTGATATTAGAACAAAAACTCAACAGTAAATGGAAATGGCGTTTCTGGGGATTGTGTGTGAAGAGCAGAGTGAACAGGACAGGAAATGCTGTGCATTGAGAAAGAACGTGGTATATGCGAGTGAGTGTGAAGTTGGAAGAAGGCATCGCTGACCATCAAGATGTTGAGAGACATGGTAAATGAGTGTGTAATAAAATGAGGTACTGAAGTTCATGAGGCTCGGGATCTGACAGGCGATCAACTTAGTCTGATGGGCTAAGTAATTACGCGAACAAGACAATGATTAGCAAGCTTTTCCTTATCCTGACTGTTGTCGACGGAGTAACCTTTTCTGATAGGAAATATGAAGCTCATCCATAAAGACAAATAAGAAAATATGTCTATCTGTCTATAGCCAGACGTTTTAATCCCGTAACTGGTGGCCATAAACAAATCACCTCTATGTCGCCCTGTACCCTGCCATTACAATGCCCTCCCCCCAGGTCACACTTCTCTCTCTCATATACTTCTGCACTCCATCCCTCCATCGCATCCTCGGTCTCCTCTTCCCTTTCCCCTCCTCCACAAACTCACATACTCTCCTTGCTAGTCTCTCGCTTTCCATCCTCTCCACATGGTCAAACAACCTCTGTTTATTTCTCCTAAAGCTATCTGCCACATCCACATCCACACAAGAAATCCCATCACGTCCTAATTTGTCAGTCAGTCTCTCCATGTAACTCCACATGCTCCCCTCCAATAACTCATTTCCACTGCCCTCAGTCTTGACTTTTGTCCTTCCAACAAGATCTAAGCTTCGCTTCCATATGTTAAGAGTTGGTATCACAATGCTATCATGCAATAAGTTTTTTACTTCAATGAGCAATTCCCTGTATCTTAACACAGCTTTCAAAGAACCAGCAACCTTTCTTCCCTGTTGTACCCTATCAAGCACTTCTTTCTCTAAACTTCCATTCCTACTCATCACACTACCCAGGTACTGAAATACACTCACATTTTCTATTTCCTCATCATCCAACCTCACTGTGTACTGAGTGACTTAATTTCTCTCGAAGACCACAACTTTACTCTTTGCTACATTTGTAAAGTGAGCGATGATATCAAGTTTTTAAAAATTAGGCTCATCGAATGAGTGTCTGGACCATTTCATTGGCTATACTGTTGATTACCTCTGAGATTATAGCTTATTCCCATTGTTTCCTGGACCCTGTTTAACTTGATGTCTTGGTGGGAAAAAATTGTGATGAGAAAATCATCAACAGCTTTCCAGGAATGCAGAAAACACACACACACACACACACACACACACACACACACACACACACACACACACACACACACACACACACACACACACACACACACACACACACACACACACACACAAATGACCACCACCTTGGATTAAATCAATGATATATAGGAATTTTGGATGTCAGTGAGAGAGAGAAAAAAAAAAGCCGAAGTGGGGAACAGAGAAAAAGTGGTCTTAGAAACAAAAGATGAGAGAGAGAGAGAGAGAGAGAGAGAGAGAGAGAGAGAGAGAGCACTTTCCAGGCATGATTTTAGGCTGCTTTGACTCATGGGCTACAATTCCACCAGTCCTGATCACACCGTCTTAAGAACCAAACTTCTGGCTACTTTACTTTCCTTAAAAAGTATCTCTTGTACTGAAAGCGTTCGAGACAGACCCCATAAACACGAGCAGTCAAAGGATATCATAACAAGGAGAGGAAAACTTGAAAAAAAGGAGATGCAAAAATCTGAAGAAAATAAGATGAAAATAAGAGTAAAAAGACAGCGCAGTAAGCTATGAAACCAGGCTCCTATGACTCACAGGCCACGATTCCACCAGTCCTGATCACGCCGTCTTAAGGACCAAACTTATTAAGAGCTATCAACACTCTAAGGCTCCTGTGACTCACTGCCGCCTGAGAAAAAACCGGGATAGCAAGAAGAGAATACAGAAGTCATTTCTATCATGGAAGCGTTAATTCTGACAATCTTAACTCTCTCAGGCTGGCATATTCACTAATAGCTATATCAAAGCATTTGGCGCTGGGTGACACTGTATAATACGTATGTAACGGGTATGAAAGGGTTAATTTTTACACTATTAACACTTTCATGCTCCCATACTCACTCTCAGATGTTAATCTACCACTTCAACACAATGACGAGAGATGGGCTTGACAGGGCAGCTGGGGGGGGGGGTCTTTTTCATTTGGTTTTGCCGTCTCCTGATGATTTTTATTTAGATGAAGCGAGAAGTTTTGATGTTTATGTGGTTAGACACATAGCTCTTTCCTACCCCTTCAAAACGTTGTTTCTCTTTAAGCTTAATAATAAGACTGTGTGGTGGCAGAAAGAATACCAAAATGAAGTCGCCCGGATTAGAGGGGCTAATTTAAATCAGGCTTAATAAAGAATTAGGATGTCAGTGGAAGGTGAAGCCGAAGGAAAATAGTTACTCAGAAGAAAATATCCAAAATCAACTATAAAAACAAAATAAAAATGACGCTATGAAAACGGACTGCTACTCTAGATATGAACCTATGCCTCCCAGGCGGCCGTTCTGATCACACCGTCTTCGAGGCCGAGTAGGCACATTTAACAGATATTAATTTAGCATTACAGGTGATTCAGAGACTGGTGTAGATTTCTGTAGACATTTATGAGCACTGTTCTTTGATAGTATATGTGTATAAGTGTAGAATGAACGTTGTTGGTGAGAGGGAAAGTGACTATCTGTGTTATCTGGTCGTGAATGGAGAGACTTGAGTCAGTGAAGGAGTTTTGGTACAGGCCTGCAGCAACAGGAAATAGTTCAATGTGCAGACTCGCTTAAAATCAGAACAGTAGAGAGAAGGTACTTGGCTTGATCTATAAGGGCCTTGCTTAAAAGCAGAGTTGTGAATGTAGATGCTCCAAGAGGACTGCATGAAGGTGTTTTAGCGACCACAGTAACATATGGGTGCGAGAGTCTGGTAAGACATTATATCAAATATTCAAGGGCAAGTAACAGTGGAACTTGGGTTTCTGAGGAATGTATGTAGAGTGCAAAGAGTGAACTTGATATGAAATGATGTCTTTCGAGTGATACGGAGTTGAGAAGTCTGTTGACATTAAGGCTCATTAGATGTTACGGTGATGTGGAGAGAATGGGCATAAGGATGGGAGTGAAAATGGTATATGTGAGTGAGTCTGAAGTTAGAAGGAGGTGGGAGACCATAACAAATTCAGAATTGTTTAAAGACAGGGAAAATGAGTATGTAACACAATGCGATGGTGAAGCTAATGAGGCTCGGGAACTGACAGGCGATCAAGTGTGTCTGATGACCTCTAAAAGAATAAACATGACAATGTTTAGAACACCTTTTCTGAATATGATTGTTCTCTACGGACAGACTTTATTATATGATATATGAAAATCATCGATAAAGAAACGTATTTAAAAAAGGTCCAGCTGATCATTTCCGTGAGGTGAACTATGATTTTAGGTTTGTGAATGGTAAGTGAATGAGAGTGTGGCCCATTTCTTTGGTTATGCTGTTCATTAGCTCTCCTCCTATAACTCTTTTCTCTTGCTTTCCGGAAAGTATCTCATCTCACCTCTGGGTGGGAAAAATAAGGCGAGATTATGACGATACGGTATTGAGAAAATTATCAGTCGCTAACGAGAACACACACACACACACACACACACACACACACACACACACACACACACACACACACACACACACACACACACACACACACACACAATTTCAACGTGAAGGAGTTAGATCAAGTACTTTAAAGAATTCCGATGCAGTGAGAGAGAAAGATCTGAGGAATTGAGAAAAATAGGGAAAAGTGTGGTTTTAGAAGTAAATCATACTAGAACAAAACGCGGTGCCAAGGCACAGCAAACTCGTCCCCGGCAGTCATTTTAGTGCTGATGTCTAAACACAACAGGATATCTAGTCAAAGATGTCTCATATCAAATTTGGAGATAAATCGGGCGAAAATTGATGATTTTATGACCATTTGAAATTTTAGGCCCGACCCACCTGACATTGACCCCCTACCTCCAACTGGGGGTGACCCCCCTGATGTAATGAGGCATGTTATAGGATGCAGATTTGAAATATGCACATTAAGGTTTTGGTTTCATTTCCATATGACGAATTTTATGGGAGTTATGGCGAAAAAACTATTTTTAAATAAAACATCTTTTGGGTCTACAACCTGGGCCTCGGCCACTTTGGCCCAATATTTAATCAGGTGATCAGAATATTATAGTATGTCAGCCCCTGTAAGTTTAGTCAGAATCTCACCGGTAGTTTTGGCTTAAAGTTGTTAACACACAAAAAGACAGACAAATAAAAAGACAAACCGATGGAAAACAAAACCCGTCCCCCAGCCACTCCTGAGCGGGGATGGGTAAATATTAACACACACACACACACACACACACACACACACACACACACACACACACACACACACACACACACACACACACAAGACGGCGACTTATGTCGTATAAAACCGGGTTCCTATGACTCACTGGCTACGATTCCACCAGTCCTGATCACACCGTTTAGGACCAAACTTTAGGTTACTTTTTTCACTTTATGACTTTCCTCTTGTGCTGAAGGAGCTCGAGACAGACTCCACTGACCCGTTCAGTCCAAGGACAAGGTGAAGGTGACTAAAAAATTATCACCTCACAGAGAGAGAGAGAGAGAGAGAGAGAGAGAGAGAGAAGAAAAAGCGTCTTCGGTTGGGTGGAGGTAAAACACGTATTACACAATTTACGATATTATTAAGTGAAAAAATGATGTGGAAAGGAAAAGCTGAAAAATCAAGTGCAAATCCCACAAGGACACAAAATGAAAATAAAAGTAAAAAGACTAGGCTGAAGAAAGATGAACCCGGGCTCCTATGACTCACAGGCCACGATTCCACCAGTCCTGATCAGGCCGTCTTAAGGACCAAACTTATTAAGAGCTATCAACACTCTCAGGCTCCTATGACTCACGGCCAGATGAGTAAAATCGGGATAGCGGGAATAGAATACAGAAGTTGTCTCTACCATGGAAGGGTTAATGCTGACAATATTAACACTCTCAGGCTGGCATACTCACTATTAGCTAAACATAAGCATCTGGCGCTAGGTGACGCTGTATACTACGTTTGTCCCGGCTATGGAAGGGTTATTTTTTTTTACATTATTAGCATTTTCATGCTCCTATGCTCCCTCTCATGTATGTAACCATAGCAACAGATATTAACCACTACAACATGACAAGTAAAGTGGTTAACAGCGTTGGCGGGAACATTATTTTTTGATTCCAAGTTATTCATTTCTCCTGATATATTTTTTTTTCCGAATCGGAGAAACTTTTAGTTGTGTAGGGTCAGATATAGAGATCATTTTACTCCTTCAACACGACAAGTCTTTTTTAATTTTAATAATAACACTGTCTGGTGGCAGTAAGACCAGTCCAAAATGGCGTCACCTGCATTCAAGGGTCAAATGTAATTCATCCGAACGGAAGAATCAGGATATCAGCGGGAGGCGAAACTAAAGAAAATAGTTTCCCAGATGTAGGAATCATATAAATACATATATAAGAACGAAATAAGTAAAAAAGACGGACACAGAATGATATGAACCCTGGCTCCTATGACTCCCAGGCGGCCGTTCCATCCATCCTGATCACACCGTCTTAGAGGTGTTATTAATTTGGCATCGTTGGTGATTTATGGGATGGTGCAGAGTTCTGCTGATATCTATGAGCGTAGTGCTTTGTGCTTCGATAGTATACCTGTACCTTAATAGGTGAATAGTGAACGTTGTTGTTGGGATGGGGAGTGACTGTCAGTGATATCTGGTAGTGAATGGAGACTCGAATCAGAAAGGAAAGTTTGATACTTAGGTGCAGTAATTGGAAATAGTTAAATGTGCAGGCTAATGGGAAATTAGACCTGCAGAAAGGGAGGGGGAGTGGATGGATCTATAAGGGTTTTAGTTAAGCGAGGGTGTGAATGTGCAGGCTGCAAGAGGGCTGCATGAAGGTGTTTTCGTGCCCACAGCAGCATATGGATGTGAAACTTTGATGTGATGCTAGAACAAAACATTCATGAACAAGGGACGTAGACTTGGGGTATCAGAGGAACGTGTGTGGAGTACAAAGAGGGGATAAGATAAGAAATTATGTGAATCGAGAACGATGTGGAGTAAACAAAGTCTCCTTATACAAGGATTACACAAAGTCTGTTATATGTTTTAGACATACTGAAAAAATGGATATGAGGCGAATGACAATGTATATGTGAGTATATAGTTGGAAGAAATCGTGACAGACCATCAAGAAAGTTGGAAAACAGGGTAAGTAAGTGTGTAATAAAGTGAGGTACTGAAGTTGATGAGACTCAGGAACTAACAGGGGATCGAGTTGGTCTGATGAGCTGTGTAGAAGAGGGATATCACAATGTTTGGCAACCCTTTTCTAAACATAATTTTGTCGACGGCTTTACTTTTTATTATAGGAAACATGAAGCTCGTCTATAACGAAAAAAAAAAGTCCAGCTGATCATTTCTGTGTAGTTACTGATGATTCTGCATGTTTGAATAGTAAGTGAATGAGTGTGTGGCACATTTCATTGGTTGTGTGACTGCTTAGCTCTCTCATTACAATATATATATATATATATATATATATATATATATATATATATATATATATATATATATATATATATATATATATTTTTTTTTTTTTTTTGCCTTCCTTCCTGGAGGTTACCTCACCTCACCTTTAGGCGGGAAATTATAGGGGAGATAGTGATGTTGATGTTGATAAAATCGTCAACTGCTAGCAAGAACACACACACACACACATACAGATAAACACAATCACACACACACATTCACACACTCAAACACTCAGACACACAAACAGAAACATACCATTAACAACACATACACACACCGAGGCACTGAGAGAGAACAGACGCACGTCGACACCGCTCTATACCTGGCCAGCTTGGCCAGCGGCATTACCTAAATAAGTATCTCTATATGAGTCAAGCTCTGTACAAGGTTAGACTAAATGGTGTTCTAATATAAAAAAGAAGTTTTAAGTAAGACTTGGTAAAACAGAAAAGTAAACAAGCAGCGCAAGAATGCGCACAATCAGCTGATCGTTGTTTAGTCTACAATCTGCCCCAGGTAATGTAAGTACTCTATGTGCTTTTAGTACTGCAAAATGACCACATACTTTAGTAAAGGAAATTTGGAAAAGAAAAGGGATAAAGGTAGAAAGCAGGATGATGATTTCTACCAGGAACTGGTTGAAATGGAGACTCACAACAAACTGGTGGAACGAGTACGCAGACTAGAGATGGCTTTTCAAAATGAGACTGATGAAATTAAGAAATAGATGCACTTGAAAAAGGAAGAAATAGAAAAATTAGGAAAGGAAGTCAACAAGGAAGACACAACCATAGATGAGCTAACAGTTGAACTGGGTACACTGAGGAGGAAAATTAGTGAAATGGCAAGTACAGTAGTCAACCACGAGAGTATTATGGAAGAGTTCAAAAATGATACAGAGACAATTAGGCAAGTAAGCAGTCTGATAGATCAGAGCAGTGATATTGAGGAGAAGATAACACAGGTGAATGAAGCAGTGCAAAGCTACAAAAATGAAGTGGAAACCACGTATGCTGAAATGGTGAAAGTAAAGAAAAACTTGGAAACAAGGGTGGAAGAAAAAAGCATTAAAAAAGAAGAGAAAAGAATAACCCAAAACAATCCTAAGTTAGTCAGAGATTCAGTAGATATTAACAAATCTATAATAATCACTGGTATAGAAGAGGAAGAAGTAAAAAACAAGATCTCAAGAGACAAAAAGGAGATGGCAAATGCAATGGGCATATTGAAAGAAGTATCAGTGGAAATCTGTAGTAAAGACATAGAGGAACACAAAAGGTTAGGGATTTTTTTTTTTTTATGTGTCCGACTCTGGGCATAGGCTTTACAACCTGCTATCAAGGCCCAGCAGTCCTCCTACATACCAAACACCTCTACATGTCACCACTTCGGCGCTAACACCCACCGTTCATATTGAATACATGCTAGGGCTGTCTCATACAGGACTGGTGTATTGGTATTAGCGGGGGTATTTTTACGACATGTCGGCGGGTCTTCTGGTAGATCAGTAAAGCCTGATTTAATGAAATTCAAATCCTTAAACTGTTCCCTGCCCCAGCCGGGATTCGAACCTGGGTCCGGTGGGACTGCAGGCCACCTCCCTACCGATTGAGCCACTGTCTCCCCCATACGAGAAAAGCAAGTCAAGACCCCTAAAGGTAACCTTCCAGAGTGTAAACACCGTGGAGGAGATACTAAAAATTGCAAAGAATCTTATGGAAAAAGAGGAGCTCAAAAATGTATGGATAAAAAAGATGCCTAACACATGAGGAACTGGAATTACTGAAAGAGAAGAGGGAGGAAGCAAAAACAAAAAATTAGGGAAGATCAGAGGAGGAGAAGAATACATTTTTTTACAAAGTAATTGGATTGCAGGTACGAAAGTGGTACATAAACAGGAGGGAATAAAAAGGAGGAAGGTAGTAGAACCAAATCATGACAAGTATATAAACAAGATGATTAACCCTAGTTCAGTAGCGTCGTCCGGGATTCCGTATTTAGGCCTACTTTGCTTTGTGGAGGAGACGCTTCAAGGCCTACGGTGCTCAGCTGCCATGATATTTCAGTTTGTACTCTGTCCTGTGTGTGTGAGGTGTGTTCGTGTTGCTCCCGTTTTTCTCTCATCTGCTGTAGCCAATTGTCCGGTATTCCGTACAACGATTTTAAAATATGACCTTGTGAGTATACCTACGAAACATATCATGTAATGTGTCAAATTTTGTCTAGGGAGGCTGGAGCATATCGGGCGACGTCTGGACTTCATGTGTGGCACAAGTCATCACCATCAGGCAACACTGTGGCTGGCAGTGGTGAAAAGATTACAAGGATGTAGCATTGTTTGTCATTTTTACACATTTTTTGTTTTATTTTTTTTATAATGTTGTTTTAGTTAAATACATTTAGTTCATAGTTCCTAGAGTTAAGATTAGCATCTAATTTAAGTGAAATTTTTTAAAAATAAACTGTACCATTCCTATATGTATATTTCTACCCCCAAAGTTTGTCCGAGATTCCGGACATCGCTAGGAGGCACGTGATGCTGACAGCGCTACTATTCCAGGGTTAAGTTGACGTACTCAAATGTGGATGGAATGGTATCTAAATTTTTAGAGATGAATGATTAAGTCAGAGAAAATGAACCACATATAATATGCCTAACTGAAACAAAATTAACACCAAGGATATCGAATGACATCCTAAACTTAGAGGAATATAATATATGGAGAAGAGATAGGAACTTAAAAAAAGGAGGAGGAATTATAATATTAACAAAGAAAAATTTAAAAGTCAAAGAAATAGAATTAGATATACCCTCACAAGTAGAACTGATTGCAGTAGAGGTAAATACATTTGAAGGGAAAGTAATTGTAGCCAATTTGTACATGCCACCCAGATCAAACACATGGGAAAGAGACGAATATGAGGACCTGGCGGAGAGTACAATTCAGAGTTTAAGAGCATTACTACATAAAATAGAAGAGAAATCGAAAAGAATTATACTAACTGAAGATTATAATACAAATATAAATTGGAATACTCTAGATATATATATTTTTTTTAATAACAGAACGGAGGAAGGAAAAACAAATGGAAAAAATCCATACACCAGATTACTGGTGTCCTCTATTCATAAAATATCTGTAACAGTTAGACTTGAACAGTTGTGGGTTGAAATTTGGAGGAAAACAACTCTGGGGAAGCGAGTTCCAGAGAGATGCAGTTCGGGGAATGAAAGAATTCTGATAGGCAGAAGTTCTGCAATATGGTTGAGTGACATTCCAGTCATGAGCGCTACCAGATGCCCGTGTAGCACGAGGGAAGGCATGGAGAGGTGGCACCATGGACGCAACTTCGTCTGAGCATTTGCCAAAAAAATATCTGTAAAATAATGCAAGGGAGGCAACATTCCTTCTTACTTGCAGGGGAGGTAGTTTATATGTAATGGCAGGGTTGTTAATTATTCTAACAGCTTTATTCTGAATTTCGTCTAGTTGTCTTAATGCAACCTCTCCACAACCATTCCACAAGGGTGAGCAATATTCAAGCTGAGAGCGCACATGATTCTTATAAATTATAGCTAACTGCTCATCGGCGAAGAAGTTACGGACTCTGTACAATAATCCAAGTTTCTTTGAGGCGGTTTTAGCAAGTGATCTGACATGAGAGGTCCAGCTGAGGGCACTGTTAAGTGAGACACCACGAATTTCAATACTTTTGGAGATGGGAATATTAGTAGCACTGAAGGTAATGTACGAATCTGGCAATATCTGTCTATTAGTAAACTGTATATATTTAGTTTTACTAGCATTAAAAGAGACAAGGTTGTTTTGTCCCCATTCACTGATTGTAGCTAGATCTTGATTTATGGAGATGGCTGTACTGAGTTGAGAGGTAGAGATATTAGACTTTGTAAATGGATGTCTGAGTGTGAATGAACTATGTAGTGTTGAGTCATCTGCATATGAGTGAACGGGATTGTGAGTGACAGATAAGAGATCATTAATATGAATCGGGAATGGGGTTGGCGCCAGAACTGATCCCTGCGGCACGCCGGCGTTAATTGAGTGAAAATTCGAATATACATCATCTACTTTTACTCTTATTTTCCTGTCACTAAGATAAGAAGAAATCAAAGGAACAAAAGACGTTAGTCCATAGCAAGGGAGTTTGGACAGCAGGGAACGGTGCCATACTCTGTCGAAAGCTTTAGAGATATCAAGAGCTACTGCATGAGTTTCTCCAAAAAGATCAATTGATTGATGGATGGTATGAGTTAAGAGATTGAGTATGTCAATGGTGGATCTTTCGTGGCGAAAACCGTATTGTCTATCACTAATTAAGATGTTGGATTCAAGATGTTTAACAATATGCTTATTAATTAAAGTTTCAAATACCTTACCAAGAGAAGATGTGACAGCTATTGGTCTGTAATTGAAGGGGTCAGACGAACTTCCTTTCTTCGGAACTGGGTGGATATTGGCTTCTTTCCATGAATTTGGGAATAAAGAAGTACGTATGCATAGTCTGAATAATTTGGCTAGGACAGAGGCAAGCTCAGGGGAACACTTTTTCAAAACAATTGGCGGAATTCCATCTGGGCCTGGAGCTTTGTTGGTAGGTAAATTGTCTAGGATGGATTTTATGAATCTTGTCTGTATTTTAAGTGGGGCAATTTCGGGAGAATCAAGTTCCAGTACTGAGACATTCTGGCTGGTATCATCTATGGTAGAGTTTCTTGCAAAGGTACTAGCAAAGATATCTGCTTTCCCACGTGGGTCATTTGTAGTATTGCCATCTGAATATTTTAGTGGGGGAATGGAAGATGACTTGATAAAGTTATTATTGAAAGAATTAAGAGTTGACCAGAATATTCTATTGTCATTAGGGTTGTTAAGTAGTTTTGATGCTTGCTTTTGAAGAAAGTTTGATTTAGATAGATTTAATACAGCTTTTGCATGATTTCTAGCAATTTTAAATTGGGAGAGTGATTCAGATGTTTTTGATTTTAAGTAAGAGTTATATGCTAATGGGACCAATAGCTCCTGGATCTTGTGCAAGAGTTTTTCCTAATGCAACAAGTAAGGGAAAGCACCAGAAAAGAGGACTCGATGTGCCCTCAATGCTAGATTTCATATTTACTAGGCAAGAAAACGATATTGACAATTTGATATATCACCCTCCATTCGACAAAAGCGACCATGCAGTACTAAATTGCAATTTCAGGATTACATATGATATAGATAACAGCAATGAAAGTTACAAAAAGAGCCTAAACTATAAAAAGAGAAAGTATCATGACCTAAAGAAGTACTTCTTAGAAATTGCTTGGGAAAAGGAGCTTAGAGGACAAAATTTAAATGCTATATATGAAAAATTATGTGAATTTTATGAAATAGGAGTTCAGAAATACATCCCACAGCACAAAGAAGCAGAAAAGAAAAGAAAGAAATGGTTCAATACAGAATGTAAAAAATCAAAAGAAAAAAAGAGATTTGTTGTGGAACAGATACAGAAGACACAATAGTGAAATGGCATATAATAATTACAAACAGGCAAGAAACGATTATACAAGAATAAGGAGTGAAGCCCGAAAACAGTTTGAGGAGGATATCATAAATAAAAGTAGTGATCAACAAAAGCTATTTTACAGCTACATCAGAAGCAAAACCAAAGTAAAAGATAAAATACAATCCATTATGGAAGATGGAATCACCTATACACAAGAGAAGGGTATTTGTGAAGCACTAAACAAGAATTTCCAATCAGTTTTTACAGAGGAAAAAATTTTTGAGAGGGATTATGTGGAACATGCATGCCCACACATACTACCAGATATACAAACATCAGAAAAAGAAATAGAGGAGGAGCTAAGTAAATTAGACAAAGGAAAAGCAAATGGTCATGATGAAATTTCATGTTGGGTGCTACGTGAATGTGCAAAGGAGTTAAGTAAACCATTATTTTTAATTTTCAAGAAATCCTTGAGTCAAGGTAAACTACCTGATATTTGGAAGAAAGCAAACATTGTTCCCTTATTCAAGAAAGGGAATAGACAAAATCCACTTAACTACCGACCAGTATCACTAACCAGTGTTGTAAGCAAGGTATTAGAAAAGCTTATAAGAAAAGCTTGGGTAAATCACCTAGAAGAACACAGTATGATAACAGAAAAACAGTTTGGTTTCAGAAAAGGAAAATCATGTGTTACTAATCTGTTGAGCTACTATGACAGAGTAACAGACACATTACAGGAAAGAGAAGGACTGATGGTCAGTATCTATTTAGATTTCAAGAAAGCATTTGACACAGTACCTCACCAAAGACTTTTATGGAAACTGTACCATCAAGGAGGAATTCGAGGCAAACTGTATTGTTGATGCAAGATTTTCTCATGAAAAAAAAAAATAAACAGTACTAAGGGGAAATTACTCATCATGGAAAGAAGTGACTAGTGGAGTACCACAGGGCTCAGTGGTGGCACCAATCACCAATCATGTTTTTAGTGTATATAAATGATATAGACAGTAACACTGGAAATGAAAGTCATCTAAATATGTTTGCAGATGATGCAAAAATACAAAGGAGAATTACTAACACAGACTCTTGTAAAGAGCTACAAGAAGAATTAAATAAACTTCATGAATGGAGTAATACATGGCAAATGGAATTCAATGTGGACAAGTGTCATGTAATCACGTTTGGTAAAAGTGGAAAAAGACCTGATTGAGGCTATACGTTAGGAAATAAAACCCTACACACATCTGAAAGAGAGAAGGACCTAGGTGTGATTGTCAATAACAGACTATCTCCGACTGACCACATGTGTGAGAAGGTACGGAACATGTATACACTGCTTGCCAATATGAGAAAAGCGTTTACATACATAAATGAAGACATGCTTAGAAAGATAATAACATCATTCATCAGACCAACCCTGGCATATGCATCAGTAGTCTGAAGTCCTCATCTCAAAAAACACATAGACAAGATTGAAAAAGTTCAAAGGGCCGCTACAAGATGGGTACCAAGCTTAAGGGATCTAAGCTACGAAGAAAGACTGAATCTACCAACACTACAGGAGAGAAGGAAAAGAGGTGACATGATTATGCTATAAAAATGCATGTCAGGGAAGGAGAAAATAGACATAAATGATTACTTAACGTATGCGGAAGCATCAGCAAGAGGACACTGCAAAAAACTGCATAAGAAGAGAGGTGATAAAGACGTAAGGAAATTCAGTTTCCCAAATAAACCAATTGATCAGTGGAATGCACTACCGAATGAAATAGTGTGTGCCAAAACAATTCACAAATTTAAGGATATGTAAGATAAATATGGTTTAAGACACGGGACAGTACGAGCTTGACTCATTCCTGTAAAGATACAATTAGGTAAGAACAATTAGGTAAGAACACACACACACACACACACACACACACACACACACACACACACACACACACAGTAAAGGTGGAGGTGCACTGGCAAATCACAAATTCTGGTCAACCATGAACACTAGTAGAAACTAATAAATAAATAAATACATAAATAAAACATTAACAGGTCATTCCATCTTACCCCCGTGTACGTGTAGGGGCCCTAGGCTAGGCTGTCGTAGTTTGGTACATTTCAGGGTAGTTGACCGGCCTACTTCTCCTGGTGGCTTTACATGATCGATAAACTTCCAGTCACTCTGTGGGGTAACCAACTTATGCACGGCCGTCACTTCCACTGGGGCCTTTTAACCACTACACCACCAGGTAGGGCAGTGACAGCAGGTAAGTACTTCATTACCATCACACCTTTTGTATTATATTCTTTCTGCCTTCAGTCCACTTTATTCACCTCAGAAATAGTCTCCTCTACTGAAAGCTTTCCAAACATGTTCAGTCCAAGGATATCATAATGAAGGATAAGGAAGAGAATATCACACTCCAGAATGATGTGAAAGGAAAGGCTTCGGTTTGGAATGGGGTAAAACATGTATAACTGAATTTACGATATTAAGTGAAGAAAGGTTGCTGCTTCTTTGACGGCAGTGATAATAAATTGGGAAGTGAGCATGGAAGTATAAAAGTCACATCATCACAGAATTGTGATACCAACTCTAACGTATAGAAGTGAAGCTTGGACCTTGCTGGTAGGGCACAAGTCAAGAGTGAGAACAGTGGAAATGAGTTATATGAGAGGAGCATGTGGAGTTACATGGAGAGACGGACTGACAAATAATGAAGTGATGGAGTGTGGTGGTGTGGATGTGAATGTGATAAAAAACGTTTGGATAAATACACTGAGGTGTTTTGGCCATGTGGAGAGGATGGACAGCGAGAGACTGACATGGAGAGTGTATGTGAGTGAAGTGGACGGGGAGGAAAGTGAGGAGGGGGAGGCCGAGGATGAGATGGAAGGATGAAGTGGAGAGATATATGAGAGAGAAGTCTGTGAGCTGGAAGCGGGGCAGCAAAATGGCGGGGAATAGGAGAACGTGGAGGCGATTTATTTGTGGCCACCCCTTAAGGTATTAAGGCGTCTGGCGATGGAAGAAGTGAAAAAAATCATACAAAAATGAAAAGCTGGGAGGGAGAGGGGGGGGGAGGAATCAGATGCAAAATCCACAAGAGAAAATGAATATAACAGCGTTTGAGAACTGACACTGGGCTCCTATGACTCACAGGCCACGATTCCACCAGTCCTGATCACGCCGTCTTATGGACCAGACTTATTATGAGCTATCAACACTCTCAGGCTCCTATGACTCACGGCCAGATGAGTAAAATTGGAATAGCCTAATAGAGTGCGGAAGTTTTCACTACCATGGAAGGGTTAATGTTGACAATATTAACACTCTCAGGCTAGCACTCTCACTATTAGCTAAATTTATGCATCTGACGCTAGGTGACACTGTATCTTACATTTGTGCCGGCCATGAAGGGTTAATTTTTGCAGTATTAATATTCAGCCTCTCATGCTCACCCTCAGATGACTTAACATCGCTACAGTTTTGAATTAACCACCTTACTAGGATGACGATTAAAACCAACACAGCTTGATTTTTCCTCTCTCTCATTTTCAATTCAGGTAGACTTTTAGATGTCTAGGGGTCAGATGTGGTGTTCGCTTTACCCCTTCATCATGAGAGGTCATTCTTAAGCTTAATAAAATTGTATGATGGCAGTAACAATAAACCAAAATGACGTAAACCGGATTCAAAGAGCTAATTAAATTCAGCCGTATAAAATAATTAGGATATCCGTGGAAGATTAAGCCAAAGAAAAAAAGTTACTGAGAAGCAGGAAGTACCCGAAATCAAGTATAAAAACGAAATAAAAACGTCAATAAAAAGACTGAGTGATTAGCCAATGAACCCTGGCTCCTCTGACTCCCACGCGGCCGCTCTGTCCATCCTGATCACAACGTCTTAGAGGCTGAGTAAGTATGGACAGTTTCTAATTTAGTATCAATGGAGATGCAGAGACTGGTGCAGAGTTCTCTTGATATGTGTGAGCGCAGTGCTTTGATAGTATATGTTGATAAGTGTAGAATGATCATTGTTGTTGAGGGGGAAATTGGCAACGATATTTGGTTGTGAATGGAGACAGAAGAATTAGTGAGGGAATTTTGATAACCGGGTTCAGTAGTAGAAGGGAGGGTTAAATATGCAAACTATGAGGAAAGTACAATAGCAAAAAAAAGAAAAATGGTTGGACCGACTGGGGCCTTGGTTATGAGAAAAGTTATGAATGTGGAGGCTGCAAGAGGACTGCATGAAAGTGTTTTAGTGCTCACAGTAGCAGATGTGTGTGACTTTGGTGTACTAATATAAGATACCCAGGGGTAAGAACAGTGAAAATGGAATGTGCATGGAGTGCAAAGAGTGTACTGGTTACCATATGATGTGATTCGAAAACGATTTTGAGTAAAGAAGTCTGTTAACACCAGGGCTGAATATGTTATGGTAATATGGAGAAATTGAGTGTAAGGGAGTGAAAATCGTATTTATGAGTCAGTCTGGTGATCGGAGAAGGTGTGGCGGACCATCAAGAAAGTTGAGACACAGGGAAAATGAGTGTGTAATAAAATGAGGAATTAAAGATGACGAGGGTCTGGATCAGGCAGGCGATCGAGTTGGTGTGATGAGCTATGTAATGAGAACATGACTATGCTTAGTGACGCTTTCCTGAACTTGATTGTTTTTGATGGACTGGCGTTCTGTATACGAACTCTGAAGCTAATCTATAAACATTAAGACTTAAAAAATATATGTCCATCTGATAATTTCTGTGAGGTGAGAGAGAGTCTAGGTGCTTAAATAGTACATGATTGAGTGTGTGGCCCAATTCATTACTTCCGCCAAGGAGGTTATGTTTTCAATTGTGTCCCTTTGTTTGCTGGTTGGTTGGATGGTTTGTGGGCAAGATTACACAAAACTTCTGGACGGATTTCCACGAAACTTGGAAGAAGAATGGGCTTTGGCCCAGAATAGACTCCATTAAATTTTGGTGCAGATCCGGGTAAAGATGCGGATCCAGGATTTTTTTTTTTTTTCCAGTGTCTTTAACATTGCGAGATAGAGCGTTTTTCGACATTTTCGTAAAATTTTCAATGAATATTGCATGGATGTTGATGGAGGGGATATGCGATCTAATGAGTGCCATTCTAGTTAGCTATGTTGCTGATTAGCTCTCCCATTATAACTTTTTTCGCCTCGCTTTCTTGAGCATTCGGCACCTCACCTCTGGATGGGAAAAATACGTGAGATAGTGAGTATAAAATCTTCAGTTGCACGCTATAGAAACAAACAAATAAACAAAAAACAAACACCTATACAGGAGAGAGAGAGAGAGAGAGAGAGAGAGAGAGAGAGAGAGAGCGTCAGTGAAGGCAAGAATGCTTTAGTAAAGAACACTGTGTCGACTATGAACACCATAAGAATGAAAGCAACTAAATACTTCCCCTGCCCATCCATCCGTCCATCCATTCATACACCCCCATCTATCCAACCATCCATCCACATACTCCTTATTAACTAATATATCTAATTCCCTATTGTTCGTATTTTTAGTTAGGAATTTTGCGGGGAGGGGCACTAACCCTCCGCCAACCCACTTGTGTCAAATAGGGAAAACGTGAAAAAGAAGTGTGTGGTAATCATAGGGGCATTTGTCTTCTTAGTGTAGTAGGAAAAGTATATGGTAGGATACTTATTGACAGAGTTAGGGAAATAACAGAGGAATTAGTTCGAGATGAACAGAGAGGTTTTAGGAAGAGAAAATGTGGCGTAGATCAGATATTCATTCTTAGATCTTTAATGGAAAAGTTTCTAGAGAAGAGAAAGAAGTTGTATGCGGCCTTCATGGATTTGGAGAACGTATATGACAGGGTGGATAAACAAGGACTGTGGAAAGTATTAAGACTATATGGAGTAGATGGAAAATTGCTGAAGGCCGTGAAGAGTATGTATGAGGGTGCTAAGGCTGCAGTGCGTGTGGATAGTGAACTGAGAGAATTTTTCTTTTTGAAGGTTGGATTGAAACAAGGATGTCATGTCTCCATGGTTATTCAATCTGTATATGGATGGGGTTATAAAAGTGATACAAGGTAGGGCAGTGGATGTTGCAGCAGCCCTAGTGAGAGAGGGCAGTGTCTGGAAACTCCCTGTACTGTTGTTTGCAGATGATACTGTGTTGTTGTGTGAAGACGAAATGGAGCTGCAGGGCTTGCTGGATGAGTTTGGGAGAGTGTGTACGAAACGGAATCTAAAGGTGAATGTAGGGAAGAGTAAAGTTATGGTCTTTGAGAGAAATGAAGTCAGTCAATGTACAGTGAGGCTGGATGAGGAGGAAATGGAAAATGTGAGTGTTTTTAAGTACTTGGGTAATGTGATGAGTAAGGATGGAAGTTTGGAGGGTGAAGTGTTTCAAAGGGTGCAACAGGGAAGGAAGGTTGCTGGCTCCTTGAAAGCAGTGATAAGAAACAGGGAAGTGAGCATGGAAGTGAAAAAGTTACTACATGACAGTATTGTGATATCAACTCTAACGTATGGTAGTGAAGCTTGGACCTAGAAGTCAAGAGTGAGAGCAGTGGAAATGAGTTATTTAAGAGGAGCCTGTGGAGTAACATGGAGAGACAGATTGACAAATGAGAAAGTGTGAGGTGGAGGGGGGAAGAGGGAGGGAGAGGCCAGGGATGAGCTGGAGGGATGGCGTGGAGAGGTCTATGAGAGAGGGGGATGTGAGCTTGGAGCAGGGCAATGAAATGGCAGGGGACAGGGCGACATGGAGATGATTTGTTTGTGGCCACCCCTTACGGGATTAAGGCGTCTGGCAATAGACAGATAGATAGATCTAACCCCTTGTCACTCACACAGTCACCCATCCATCCACCTGCCTCCCATACACCATTCCATCCAAACCATTCTCATTCACACATCCATCCATTAATCCATTCATCCACTTACCTCATATCAACCAATGTAACTACCCCCCACTCACCTACCCACTGATCCATCATCCATCCACCCACCTACCCCTCATTCACTAATATATCTTCTCTATTTTCACATACCCCTCCACTCATCCATCAATCCACCTACCGCTAACCCACCAATACATCCAAACCCTTCTCACTTACATATTTACCCGTCCATCCTCCTGCCGTTCATCCACCAGTCCATCCAGCCCCATCTCACTCACACACCCATCCACCCATCCATCCATCCATTCTTCGCTATGCTGACGCCTTTAGTATAAAATTCTTGCTGTCTTTAGATCACTATATTCTCCTTTGAAATGGTCTCTCGCAGTGAAAGGGTTCCAGACAAATCTTCCATTAACCTGTCATCCAAAAGACACTATTATTAAACATATTATTCATCTATTATTTGGGAGACTAAAGTAAAACACACACACACACACACACACACACACACACACACACACACACACACACACACACACACACACACACACACACACACACACACGTTCTCGACTTAAAGGGTTTAAATTACCGACATGGGGAAATTTAAGTTATCAGAGAAAAAGAAAAATTAAATAAAAGTTAAGGAAAATAGGAAAAAAATTAAGATACATAAAAGCCAGAGTGGAAGTAACTGTGAACCCGGACTCCTATGACTCACAGGCCACAGCTCCACCAGTCCTGATCACACCGTCATAAGGACCAAACTTATCGGATGTTCAACATTCTCAGGCTCCTGTGACTGACAGCCAGTTGAGAAAGATCGAGCTAAATGAAATATAATACAGAAGTTATCCTGACCATGAGTGAATTAATGGTAGCAGTATTAACACTGCAGTTCTAGTATACTCATTTTTAGCTGTATATAAAACATCTTACATTGGCTGAAATAATTTACTACGTGTGTTACGACGTGACCGGGTTAATTCTGATAATATTAAAAAACTCAGACTCCTATGCTCACTCTTATGTGACTAAGCAAGACAACAGTTATCAGTCAAAAGCTTGAAACCGATGACGAGTTGAAGTGGTTAACAGCACAGCCCGGGGGCGTCTTATGCACTTTTTTTTTTTTTTTCGAACTTTGCGTGCTCAGATATACAGTATAGCCCTTTTTTTTTTTTTTTTTTTTTTTTACTCTCAAAACGAGAGGTCTTTTCTAAGTCAGATAAAATTCTCTGATGCCGTTAGGGAAACACAAAAATAATGTTACTCTAACGTTATGTATCAACTTGATGCATTCGGACAGAAGAAAGAGGATATCAGTGGAAGGTAAATGCAAAGAGAAACAGTAACAGAGATGTCAAGCGTATTTTAGGGTGATTAAAAAAAAAGCCAAAAAGACGACTCTTATGAGGAGGATGTGAAACCTGGCTCCTATGACTCCTAGGCGGCCGTTCCATCCGTCCTGATCAGACCGTCTTAGAGGATGACTAAACATATCCACAGTTATTAATTTAGCATGTCTGGTGATTGAGTGATTGGTGCCGAGTTTCTTGATGTCCGTGAGTGTCGTCATGTGAAGGTAAATATTAACTGTTGTAATGTGATTGTAACTGAAGGGAAAGGCGACTGTCTGTTTGATGTGAAGGTGAATGTAAAGACGAAATGGTGAGGGAATTTAAAGATATCTATGAGCAATGGAAGAAATGAAAGGTGAATGTGAAAATGAAGTTGGAAAGAAAGGAAGTACATGGAAGGAAAGTAGACAGCACTAGAAAGCCTTGATACTGTACAGAGGTCGGAATGTCGGGGTTGCAAAACAATAACATGAAAGTTTTTTAATCTGATCTTTAATGTTACGGATGCAAAACTCAGGTGTGGCATGAGAACTGGTTAAGAAGAGGAGCAGTGCAAGGGAGATTTTTAAAAATATGCGAAAAGCGTCGTGCGTAAAATGAGTAACGTGATTCGTGATAGCTGTGAAGTAAGGAAGTCTGATGACAATAGTGTTTAAGTGAATACGCTTAGATGGTATGGTCGTATGGCGAGAACGGGGATCAATGTGGCAATGAAAATGGTGCATGTACTGTATGTGTGCCTGACGGTGGGAGGCGTGGTTGGCGAAGAAAAAGGTGAACAGAGAATGGCAAATCTGTGTGTGAGAAATCTAGGTATAGAGGTTGACGACGCATGGCAACTGACAGGGGATCGAGTTGGCTTGATGAACTATGTATTGCAGAGAATATTAAAAGGGTTTGATACTCCTTCTTTCACTTGATAATGATCGGATTGGCTATCGGAAAACCAGCACACAAAGCATCTGGAGATAAAAATACCCCTACTCCAGAATAAGAAAAATGACGGGATGATTATGCCTTTGAGATTGAGTCAGGATTTCCTGAGGCTGACTGCTGAATGGATAAGTGTGCGACCCATTTCTCTGGGAATGCTGTTCTCTACTTCTTCCTCTATCGTTTTTTGTTTGTTTGTTTCTTTGCTTTCTAGATCCGCCTCACTCCAGCCTTCGGTGGAAAACATTAGATAATGATGGTTCACGACGACGACGACGACGATGATGATTTTCTTTATAAATACTCCTGACATTGCCTACCAAATAGTCAAACCCACAAAAATGTTTTAAAAAAGGATGCCAAAGAGTTGTGTTCCAATATCTCTCTATCAACTGAATATTCACATTATAAATCAAAATTCATACGGGCACCTTGTCAGTGGATGAGCTCCCTCCCTCATCATCACCCAATCCCTCACTATCCATCACTCCACCAGACACTATACGTATGAGCTCTCCTTGGCTACCATCATAATCATCACAATCGTCATCATCATAATCACAGACAGGGTAGAACTGTTATGAGGAGGCAGAAGTAAAATATATAAAGCATCCATATTAGTGAAACTTAAGCCTGGAGACTGCCAGTAAAGGCAAGGAGTGGACGGACGGAGAGACCAACACACACACACACACACACACACACGCACACACACACACACACGCACACACACACACACACACACACACACACACACACACACACACACACACACACACACACACACACACACACACACACACAATGAGGCAGAGTAAGTGCACTGGCGAAACACACATTTTGGTGAAACATGAACACCAGTAGAATGCAATGCAAATAAATAAATGAAAAAAATAAATAAGTAAATAAATAAATAGGGCAGTAACAGGCAATTCCATATTACCCTTTTGTACTCATAGGGGTCCTAGGCTAGGCCCTCGTAGTCTGGTACATTTCAGGGTAGTTGACCGGCCTACTTCTCCTGGTGGCTTTACATGATCGACAAACTTCCAGTCACTCTGTGGGGTAACCAACTTATGCACGGCCGTCACTTCCACTGGGGCCTTCTAACCACATCACCACCAGGTAGGGCAATGACAGCAGGTAAATACTTCATTACCATCACACCTTTTGTATTATATTCTTTCTGCCTTCAGTCCACTTTATTCACCTAATAAGTAGTGTCCTCTACTGGATGAGTTCCAGAATCCAAGAATATCATAATAAAGGTGACTGAAAATATATCACAAGCCAGAATGGCATAATAACACAGCTTCGGTTTGGAAAGGGGTTAGAGTATGAATAATAGAATTTAGGATTTTAAGTACAAAAAATTATCTGAATGAAAAGCTGGCGGAAAAAAATCAGATGCAAAATCCACACGAACACAAAATGAAAATAAAAGTAAAAAGAGATCGCCGAGATGAAGTGAACTCACAGGCCATGATTCCACCAGTCCTGATCTTATAAGCACTATCAACACTCAGGCTCCTATGACTCAGGGCCAGATAAATAAAATCAGGATGTGGGGAATAGAATACGGAAGTTATCTCTACCATGGAAGGGTTAATGCTGATAATATCAACACTCTCAGGTTGCCATACTCACTATTAGCTAAATATAAGCATCTGGTACTAAGGGACGTTAAATAAGTTTGTCCCTGTCATTACAGGGTTAATGTTTACAGTATTAATGCTCTCAGCCACCCATGCTCACTCTTAGATGACTAAACATAAAAACAGTTGTTAATCAACTACTTCAACTCGATGTAACGTGATGAGGTTAACAACGAAACCGGGATGCTTGTTTTTCATTTAGTTTTTGCCATATCCTGATGATTTATAATTATTCTGATTAAGAGTGTATTTTTTAACCGTTTGTGGTCAGCATAAACTTTGACATTTGAAGGGGTTAAATGTAGCCTTCATTTAACTCCGTCCAAACAGGAGGTCTTTCTGAAGCCTAAAATTACGATTGTCTACTGACAGTAGGAATAAATCAAAATGATGTCACTCGGACTCAGGGTGCTAAATTAATTCATCCGTAAACAAGTATCAGGATGTCGGTGGAAGGTGAAGCCAAATGAGAATAGTTACTCAGAAGAAAAAAGTACCTAAAATTATCTATAAAAACGACATAAAAATAGTATATGCTGATAAGTTTAGAACGGTCGTTGTTGTTGAGGGGGAGAGTAAGTATCAGTGTTACCTGGTAGTGAACGGAGAGACACGAATTATTGAGGAAGTTTTAGTACCCGGGTGCAGTTATAGAAATGAGAGTTAAATATGCAGACTAAATAAAACGTAGAATTCCAGAAGGAAGGAAACTGGCTGGATCTACAGTATAAGGGCCTTGGCTATAAGGAAAGGTGTGAGTGTGTAGGCTGCAAGAGGACTACATGAAGGTGTTTTAGTGCCCACAGTTACATGCGGGTGTGACATATTAGCGTGATATTAGAACAAAGATTCAAGAACAAAAGCAGTGGACGTGGGGTGTCAGAGGACCGTGTATGGAGTATAATGAGTGGATAAGAAAGAAAATCATATGACTCGAGAATGATGTGGAGACAGAGAGTCTTTTCACACAAGGGCTAAAAAGTTTTTCGATGTTCTGGTCATAGGGAGAAAATGGAACTAAGGAGAGGAGTGACAATGGTTTATATAAGCGAGTCTAAAGTTGATACAAGGCGTGGCAGACCAACAAAAGGGTTGAAAGACAGGGTAACGAGTGTGTAATAATGTGAGATACTAAAGTTGATGAGGTTCGAGATCTGACAGACAGTTGAATTGGGCTGATGAGCTATGAAGGGAGGAGAAAATGACAATGCTTAACACCCCTTTCCATAACTTAACTGTTGTCGATGGACTGAGACTTATTATAGGAAATATGAAATTCATATATTAAGAAAAACATACAAAAATAAATGTCTAGCTGATATTTTCTGCGAGGTGAGCGATGATTCTACTGTAGGTGCTTGACTGGTAAGTGAATGAGTGTGCGGCTCACTTCGTTGGTGAAGCTGTTGATTAGCTCTCCCACTAAAATTCTTTCTCCTCTTCTTCCTGGACGCAACCTCATCTCACCTCTGGGTGGGAAAAAGAGGAGAGATGACGATGGTGATGATAAAATAGTCAACCACTAGCAAGAACACACACACACACACACACACACACACACACACACATTAAATATATATATATATATATATATATATATATATATATATATATATATATATATATATATATATATATATAAAAGACGGCGCCTTATGTGATATAAAACTGGGCTCCTACGACTCACAGGCCACGATTCCACCAGTCCTGATCACACCGTCTTAAGGACCAAACTTATTATGAGCTATCAACACTCTCAGGCTCCTATGACTCACTGCCTGATGAGTAAAATCGGGATAGTGGGAACAGAATACAGAAATTGTCTACCATGGTAGGGTTAATGTGGACAATATTGACGCTCTCAGGCTGGCATCCTCACTATTGGCTAAAAATAAGCATCTGGTGCTAGGTGACTGTCTGTCCCGGCCATGAAAGGGTTAATCTTTTTACAGAATTAGCACTTTCATACTTCTGTGGTCACTCTCATATTAGTAAATATAGCAACATATATTAACCACTTCAACACGATGACAAGTAAAGTGGTTGACAGCGATGCCGGGAACATATATATATATTTTTTCTCCCACTTATTCATTTCTTCTGACGATTGTGTTTTCCTCCCAGATTCGAGGAGAAATTTAGTCGTGCAGGGGTCAGATGTAGAGATCATTTTACCCCTTCAACACGACAAGTCTATTTTAAGTTTAATAATAAGACCATCTGGTGGCAGTAAGACCAGTAGAAAATGACGTCACCTGGATGCCAGGGTCATATTTAATTCATCCAAACAGAAGAAGCAGGGTATCAGCAGGAGGCGAAACTAAAGAGTTTCCCAGATGCAAGAAGCACCCAAATATAGCCATGAGAGAAAAAAAAAAAAAAAAAAACGGGGGTCACCTGATTCCCAGGCGGTCGTTCCATCCATCCTGATCACACCGTCTTAGAGGCTGAGTAAGCACATCGACTGTTATTAATCTGGCATCGTTGGTGGTTCATGGGGTGGTTCAGAGTTCTGTTGATATCTATGAGCGTCGCGCTTTGTCCTTCGATAGTATACGTTGATAGGTGAAGAGTGAACGTTCCTGTTGAGGTGGGGAGTGACTGTCAGGTTGTCTGGTGGTGAATGGAGACTCGAATCAGAGAGGAAATTATTATACACAAGTTCAGTAACAGGAATGAGTTAAATGTGCAGACTAAGTGGAAATTAGAACTGCAGAAAGGACGAGAGTGCCTGGATCTATAAGGACCTTAGTTATGCAAAGGTGTGAATGTGCAGGCTGCAAGCGGACTGTATGAGGGTGTTTTAGTGCCCACAGTAACATATGGGTGTGATACTTGAGTGTAAAAAATAAATAAATATATAAAGAGTATTATAGTGGAAATGGTTTTCTGAGGAATATTTGTGAACTGCAGAGTGTATAGGAGAGGAAATGATGTAATTCGAGAAAGACGTAGAGTAGAAGTGTATTGACACCAAAGTGGGACAAACTCGTAGGATATTATAATCTAATGGAGGAAATGGGTAGAAAATGGGGAGTGAAAATGGTATATGTGAGCGAGAATGAAGTTGGAAGAAGGTGTGGCAGACCATCAAGAAGGTTGGGAGACACGGTAACCGAGTGTATAATAAAGTGAGGTACTGAAGGTGATGAGGCTCGGGATCTGACCGGCGATCGAGCTGCTGTGATGAGCTATGTAAGGACAAGACAAGACAATGATTACCACCCCTTTCCTTAACTTAGCTCGATTGATGTAGGTGGACTGATCTGTTTTATAGGAAATATTAATCTCATGTATGTTAAAAAAAAAAAAAAAAGTGCAAATGAGCACTTCTGTGAGGTTAGTGAACATTTTAAATGTCTCAATATGGTGACTGACATCTGATCCTTTTAATTGACTACGATATTCATCAGCTCTTCCATGAAAACCCTGTCTCCCTTGCTTCCTGGACCCTGTTTCACATAACCTCTGAGTGGAAAATTTTTGGCGAGATTATGAAGATGATAAATAAAATCGTCAATCGCTAGCAAGAACACACACACACACACACACACACACACACACACACACACACACACACACACACACACACACACTAATACGCCTACACCAAAAAGACGTTTCATTACCGCAGTGTAATCGAAATGCGGAAACATCAATAATACAAAAAGAAGCCGAAGTCTAGGAGAGGTGTCGAAGGCGGGCCTAACAAACCAGGGCCAATTATCACCTGCTTTGTTTAAAGTGGCCTCTGTTGGTCATGTGAAGGCAAGTCTGTATATTACACATCTACCTAACTACCTTTATGCTTCTGTCTTTCATTCCACCTATGTCTCTATCGTCTGTTTGTCCATCTATTACTATTTGACTGGATTTGTCCCTATAGTGCATGCCTAAACCTCCAGGCTTCCTCTCTCTCTCTCTCTCTCTCTCTCTCTCTCTCTCTCACACACACACACACACACACACACACACACACACACACACACACACACACACACGTGTATAGATAGATAAATAGATAGATAGACAGACAGAAATACATACCGGCACACACACACACACACACACACACACACACACACACACACACACACACACCTGGTGGTGAAGTGGTTAGAAGGCCCCAGTGGAAGTGACGGCCGTGCATAAGTTGGTTACCCCACAGAGTGACTGGAAGTTTGTCGATCATGTAAAGCCACCAGGAGAAGTAGGCCGGTCAACTACCCTGAAATGTACCAGACTACGAGGGCCTAGCCTAGGACCCCTATGAGTACAAAAGGGTAATATGGAATTGCCTGTTACTGCTCTATTTATTTATTTACTTATTTATTTTTTTCATTTATTTATTTGCATTGCATTCTACTGGTGTTCATGTTTCACCAAAATGTGTGTTTCGCCAGTGCACTTACTCTGCCTCATTGTGTGTGTGTGTGTGTGTGTGTGTGTGTGTGTGTGTGTGTGTGTGTGTGTGTGTGTGTGTGTGTGTGTGTGTGTGTGTGTGTGTGTGTGTGTGTGTGTGTGTGTGTGTGTTGGTCTCTCCGTCCGTCCACTCCTTGCCTTTACTGGCAGTCTCCAGGCTTAAGTTTCACTAATATGGATGCTTTATATATTTTACTTCTGCCTCCTCATAACAGTTCTACCCTGTCTGTGATTATGATGATGACGATTGTGATGATTATGATGGTAGCCAAGGAGAGCTCATACGTATAGTGTCTGGTGGAGTGATGGATAGTGAGGGATTGGGTGATGATGAGGGAGGGAGCTCATCCACTGACAAGGTGCCCGTATGAATTTTGATTTATAATGTGACTATTCAGTTGATAGAGAGATATTGGAACACAACTCTTTGGCATCCTTTTTTAAAACATTTTTGTGGGTTTGACTATTTGGTAGGCAATGTCAGGAGTATTTATAAAGAAAATCATCATCGTCGTCGTCGTCGTCGTGAACCATCATTATCTAATGTTTTCCACCGAAGGCTGGAGTGAGGCGGATCTAGAAAGCAAAGAAACAAACAAACAAAAAACGATAGAGGAAGAAGTAGAGAACAGCATTCCCAGAGAAATGGGTCGCACACTTATCCATTCAGCAGTCAGCCTCAGGAAATCCTGACTCAATCTCAAAGGCATAATCATCCCGTCATTTTTCTTATTCTGGAGTAGGGGTATTTTTATCTCCAGATGCTTTGTGTGTTGGTTTTCCGATAGCCAATCCGATCATTATCAAGTGAAAGAAGGAGTATCAAACCCTTTTAATATTCTCTGCAATACATAGTTCATCAAGCCAACTCGATCCCCTGTCAGTTGCCATGCGTCGTCAACCTCTATACCTAGATTTCTCACACACAGATTTGCCATTCTCTGGTCACCTTTTTCTTCGCCAACCACGCCTCCCACCGTCAGGCACACATACAGTACATGCACCATTTTCATTGCCACATTGATCCCCGTTCTCGCCATACGACCATACCATCTAAGCGTATTCACTTAAACACTATTGTCATCAGACTTCCTTACTTCACAGCTATCACGAATCACGTTACTCATTTTACGCACGACGCTTTTCGCATATTTTTAAAAATCTCCCTTGCACTGCTCCTCTTCTTAACCAGTTCTCATGCCACACCTGAGTTTTGCATCCGTAACATTAAAGGTCAGATTAAAAAACTTTCATGTTATTGTTTTGCAACCCCGACATTCCGACCTCTGTACAGTATCAAGGCTTTCTAGTGCTGTCTACTTTCCTTCCATGTACTTCCTTTCTTTCCAACTTCATTTTCACATTCACCTTTCATTTCTTCCATTGCTCATAGATATCTTTAAATTCCCTCACCATTTCGTCTTTACATTCACCTTCACATCAAACAGACAGTCGCCTTTCCCTTCAGTTACAATCACATTACAACAGTTAATATTTACCTTCACATGACGACACTCACGGACATCAAGAAACTCGGCACCAATCACTCAATCACCAGACATGCTAAATTAATAACTGTGGATATGTTTAGTCATCCTCTAAGACGGTCTGATCAGGACGGATGGAACGGCCGCCTAGGAGTCATAGGAGCCAGGTTTCACATCCTCCTCATAAGAGTCGTCTTTTTGGCTTTTTTTTTAATCACCCTAAAATACGCTTGACATCTCTGTTACTGTTTCTCTTTGCATTTACCTTCCACTGATATCCTCTTTCTTCTGTCCGAATGCATCAAGTTGATACATAACGTTAGAGTAACATTATTTTTGTGTTTCCCTAACGGCATCAGAGAATTTTATCTGACTTTGAAAAGACCTCTCGTTTTGAGAGTAAAAAAAAAAAAAAAAAAAAAAAAAGGGCTATACTGTATATCTGAGCACGCAAAGTTCGAAAAAAAAAAAAAAAAGTGCATAAGACGCCCCCGGGCTGTGCTGTTAACCACTTCAACTCGTCATCGGTTTCAAGCTTTTGACTGATAACTGTTGTCTTGCTTAGTCACATAAGAGTGAGCATAGGAGTCTGAGTTTTTTAATATTATCAGAATTAACCCGGTCACGTCGTAACACACGTAGTAAATTATTTCAGCCAATGTAAGATGTTTTATATACAGCTAAAAATGAGTATACTAGAACTGCAGTGTTAATACTGCTACCATTAATTCACTCATGGTCAGGATAACTTCTGTATTATATTTCATTTAGCTCGATCTTTCTCAACTGGCTGTCAGTCACAGGAGCCTGAGAATGTTGAACATCCGATAAGTTTGGTCCTTATGACGGTGTGATCAGGACTGGTGGAGCTGTGGCCTGTGAGTCATAGGAGTCCGGGTTCACAGTTACTTCCACTCTGGCTTTTATGTATCTTAATTTTTTTCCTATTTTCCTTAACTTTTATTTAATTTTTCTTTTCCTCTGATAACTTAAATTTCCCCATGTCGGTAATTTAAACCCTTTAAGTCGAGAACGTGTGTGTGTGTGTGTGTGTGTGTGTGTGTGTGTGTGTGTGTGTGTGTGTGTGTGTGTGTGTGTGTGTGTGTGTGTGTGTGTGTGTGTTTTACTTTAGTCTCCCAAATAATAGATGAATAATATGTTTAATAATAGTGTCTTTTGGATGACAGGTTAATGGAAGATTTGTCTGGAACCCTTTCACTGCGAGAGACCATTTCAAAGGAGAATATAGTGATCTAAAGACAGCAAGAATTTTATACTAAAGGCGTCAGCATAGCGAAGAATGGATGGATGGATGGGTGGATGGGTGTGTGAGTGAGATGGGGCTGGATGGACTGGTGGATGAACGGCAGGAGGATGGACGGGTAAATATGTAAGTGAGAAGGGTTTGGATGTATTGGTGGGTTAGCGGTAGGTGGATTGATGGATGAGTGGAGGGGTATGTGAAAATAGAGAAGATATATTAGTGAATGAGGGGTAGGTGGGTGGATGGATGATGGATCAGTGGGTAGGTGAGTGGGGGGTAGTTACATTGGTTGATATGAGGTAAGTGGATGAATGGATTAATGGATGGATGTGTGAATGAGAATGGTTTGGATGGAATGGTGTATGGGAGGCAGGTGGATGGATGGGTGACTGTGTGAGTTACAAGGGGTTAGATCTATCTATCTGTCTATTGCCAGACGCCTTAATCCCGTAAGGGGTGGCCACAAACAAATCATCTCCATGTCGCCCTGTCCCCTGGCATTTCATTGCCCTGCTCCAAGCTCACAACCCTCTCTCTCATATACCTCTCCACTCCATCCCTCCATCTCATCCCTGGCCTGTCCCTCCCTCTTCCCCCCTCCACCTCACTCACATAAACTCTCTTCGTCAGTCTCTCGCTCTCCATCCTCTCCACACGTCCAAACCACCTCAGTGTGTTTCTCCTAACGCTTCCTGTCACATCCACATCCACACCACAACGCTCCTTCACTTCCTCATTTGTCAATCTGTCTCTCCATGTTACTCCACAGGCTCCTCTCAAATAACTCATTTCCACTGCTCTCACTCTTGACTTCTAGGTCCAAGCTTCACTACCATACGTTAGAGTTGATATCACAATACTGTCATGTAGTAACTTTTTCACTTCCGTGCTCACTTCCCTGTTTCTTATCACTGCTTTCAAGGAGCCAGCAACCTTCCTTCCCTGTTGCACCCTTTGAAGCACTTCACCCTCCAAACTTCCATCCTTACTCATCACATTACCCATGTACTTAAAAGCACTCACATTTTCCATTTCCTCCTCTTCCAGCCTCACTGTACATTGAATGACTTCATTTCTCTCAAAGACCATAACTTTACTCTTCCCTACATTTACCTTTAGATTCCGTTTCGTACACACTCTCCCAAACTCATTCAGCAAGCCCTGCAGCTCCCCTTCGTCTTCACACAACAACACAGTATCATCTGCAAACAACAGTACAGGTAGTTTCCAAACACTACCCTCTCTCACTAGGGCTGCTCCAACATCCACTGCCCTACCTTGTATCTCTTTTATAACCCCATCCATATACAGATTGAATAACCATGGAGACATGAGACATCCTTGTTTCAATCCAGCCTTCAAAAAGAAAAATTCTCTCAGTTCACTATCCACACGCACTGTAGCCTTAGCACCCTCATACATACTCTTCACGGCCTTCGGCAACTTTCCATCTACTCCATATAGTCTTAACACTTTCCGCAGTCCTTGTCTATTCACCCTGTCATATACGTTCTCCAAATCCATGAAGACCGCATACAACTTTTTTCCCTTCACTAGAAATTTTTCCACTAAAGATTAAAGAATGAATATCTGATCTACGCCACCTCTTCTCTTCCTAAAACCTCTCTGTTCATCTCGAACTAATTCCTCTGTTATTTCCCTAACTCTGTCAATAAGTATCCTACCATATACTTTTCCTATGACATTAAGAAGACAAATGCCAATATGATTACCACACACTTCTTTTTCACGTTTTCCCTATTTGACACAAGTGGGTTGGCGGAGGGTTAGTTCCCCTCCCCGCAATACACCTAACTAAAAATACGAACAATAAGGAATTAGATATATTAGTTAATAAGGAGTATGTGGATGGATAGTTGGATAGATGGGGATGTATGAATGGATGGATGGATGGATGGGCAGGGGAAGTATTTAGTTGCTTTCATTCTTATGGTGTTCATAGTCGACATAGTGTTCTTTACCAAAGCATTCTTGCCTTCACTGACTCTCTCTCTCTCTCTCTCTCTCTGTCTCCTGTACAGGTGTTTGTTTTTTGTTTATTTGTTTCTCTAGCGTGCGACTGAAGATTATATCCTCACCATCATCTCACGTATTTTTCCCATCCAGAGGTGAGGTGCGGAATGCCCTAGAAAGGGAGGCGAAAAAAGTTATAATGGGAGAGCTAATCAACAACATAGCTAACTAGAATGGCACTCATTAGAGCGCATATCCCCTCAATCAACATCTATGCAATATTCACTGAAATTTTTACGAAAATGTCGAAAAACGTTCAATCTCGCAATGTTAAAGAAATTGGAAAAAAAAAAAAAAATCCTGGATCCACACCTTTATCCGGATCTGAACCAAAATTTAATGGAGTCTATTCTGGGCCAAGACCCATTCTTCTTCCAAGTTTCGTGGAAATCCGTCCAGAAGTTTTGTGTAATCTTGCCTGCAAACCATCCAACCAACTAGCAAACAAAGGGACACGAGTGAAAACATAACCTCCTTGGCGGAAGTAATGAAATGGGCCACACACTCAATCGCGTACTATTCAAGCACCTAAACTCTTTCTCACCTCACAGAAATTATCAGATGGACATATATTTCTTATGTATTAATGTTTATAGATTAGCTTCAGATTTCCTATACAGAAGGCCAGTGCATCAACAACAGAGTCATGTTCTTCTCATTACATAGCTCATCACACCAACTCGATCGCCTGCCTGATCCAGATCCTCATCATCTTTATTTCCTCAGTTTATTACACACTCATTTTCCCTGTGTCTCAACTTTCTTCATGGTCCGCCACACCTTCTCCCACCATCAGATTGACTTATAAATACTATTTTCACTCCCTTACACCCAATTTCCCCATATTACTATAACATATTCAGCCCTGGTGTTAACAGACTTCTTTACTCAAAATCGTTTTCGAATCACATCATCTGGTAACCAGTACACTCTTTGCACTCCATGCACATTCCTTACAAACCCCATTTTCACTGTTCTTACTCCTGAGTTTCTTATATTACCACACCAAAGTCACACATATCTGCTACTGTGGGCACTAAAACACTTTCATGCAGTCCTCTTGCAGCCTCCACACTCAAAACTTTTCTCATAACCAAGGCCCCTGTCGGTCCAACCATTTTCCTTCATTTTGCTATTCTACTTCCCTCTTAGTCTGCATATTTAACCCTCCCGTCCATTGCTGAACCCGGTTATCAAAATTCCCTCACTAATTCGTCTGTGTCCATTCACAATCAAATATTGTTGCCAATTTCCCTCTCAACAACAACGATCATTCTACACTTATCAACATACTGTATACTATCAACGGCGCTCACACATATCAAGAGAACTCTGCACCAGTCTCTGCATCTCCATCGATACTAAATTAAAAACTGTCGATGCTTACTCAGCCTCTAAGACGTTGTGATTAGGATGGACAGAGCGGCCGCGTAGGAGTCACAGGAGGTAGGGTTGATATTTTAACGTTTTTTTTGGATGTTTTTATTTCAGTTTTACACTTGATTTCGGGTACTTTCTGCTTCTCAGTAACTATTTTATTTTGGATTCCCCTTCCACTGACATCCTAATTATTCTATATGGTTGAACTGAGTTAGCTCTTTGAATCCAGGTTACGTCATTTTGGTTTACTGTTACGAACACCATACAATCTGATTAAGCTTAAGAATTACCTCTCATAATGAAAGGGTAAAGCGAACACTATATCTGAACCCTAGACATCTAAAAGTTTATCTGATGAGAGAGAGAGAGAGAGAGAGAGAGAGAGAGAGAGAGAGAGAGAGAGAGAGAGAGAGAGAGAAGCAAGCTGTATTCTTAATCACTTCGATCGTCATCCTAGTAAGGTGGTTACTTCAGAACTATGGCGGTGTTAATTCATCTGAGAGTGATCATGAGAGGCTGAATATTATCAATGCAAAAATTAATCCTTTCATGGCCGGGACAAATGTAGTATACAGTGTCACCTAGCGTAAGATACCTACATTTAGCTAATAGCGAGGGTTCTAGTATGAGTGTTAATATTGTCAGCATTAACTCTTCCATGGTAAAAATAACTTCTATATTCTACTGTATTCCCACTATCCCAATTTTACTCATCTGACCGTGAGTCATAGGAGCCTGAGAGTGTTGATAGCTCTTAATAAGTTTGGTCCTTAAGACGGTGTGATCAGGACTGGTGGAATCGTGGCCTGTGAGTCATAGGAGCCCGGGTTCATATCCAGCCAGGCAGACTTTTTACTTCAAATTTCATATTATTTCCTTCTGGAATTTGCGTTTGATTTTGTATTTATTTGGCTGTCACTTTATTTTCTTATATATTTTTTTTTCACTCACTAATATCATAAATTGAATTAAAAGTGTTTTACTTCTATCCAACCGAAATCGTTTTTTTTTATTTTCCCCATTTGTCTTATACCGTCCTGTGCTAGATAAATAATACTCGCCTTCATTATGATATCCTTGGACTGAACGGGTTAATGGACTCTGTTTGGAACTCTTTCAGTAGAGGAGACTATTTCTAAGGTGAATAAAGTGGACTGAAGGTAGAAAGATTATAATACAAAAGATGTGATGGTAATGAAGTATTTACCTACTGTCATTGCCCTACCTGGTGGTGCAGTGGTTAGAAGGCCCCAGTGGAAGTGACGGCCGTGCATAAGTTGGTTACCCCACAGAGTGACTGGAAGTTTGTCGATCATGTAAAGCCACCAGGAGAAGTAGGCCGGTCAACTACCCTGAAAATTACATGACCTGTGCCTTTTTTTTTTTTTCTTAATACTTTGCAGTTGTTTATGGCTGACTGAAGCTTGTGCTTTGCCATTGCACTTACCGTCTTCCTTGCTTCCTTGCTGTGTGTGTGTGTGTGTGTGTGTGTGTGTGTGTGTGTGTGTGTGTGTGTGTGTGTGTGTGTGTGTGTGTGTGTGTGTGTGTGTGTCTGTCTGTCTGTCTGTCTGTCTGCCTGTCTGTTTGTCTGTGTGGGTTTGTAAGGTTGGGTGAATCGATAGGTGTTTGTGAATTTTTGTGTTCTACGTGCCATGTGTTTTTTGTGTTAGTTTTATTATGTGTGTTTCTGTGCATTTGTTTCTTTGTGTTTGTGTGTGTTGGGCGTTGTCCGTTTGTTTGGTCGACTCTCTCTCTCTCTCTCTCTCTCTCTCTCTGTGTTTGTGTGTGTGTGTGTGCTGTGGCAAGAGACTGACGATTTTATCACCAACAGCATCAAATTTCCCACCCAGAGGTGAGGTGAAGAAGGTTCCAGGAAGCAAGGCAGAAAAAAGTTATAATGGGAGAGCTAACCAATCACATAGCCAATGAAATGGACCTCACAGTCTTTCACTTAGTATTCAAGCACCTAGAATCATCGTTAGCCTCACATAAATGATCATCTGGACTTTTTTGCAATATTATTCCTTATCGATAATCTTCATTTTTTGTGTAACAAAGTCTTTCCATCGAGAACAATCAAATTCAGAAAAAAGGTTCTAAGCATTGTCATGTCGTTCTCCTTATATTACTCATCACACCAACTCGGTCGCCTGTCAGCTACAGAGCCTCATCAGTTTCAGTATTTATTTTATTACACAATCGTTTTCCCTGCCTCTCAACGTTTTTGATGGTCTGCCACACCTTCTCCCATCGTCACACTCATTAACACCATGTTCAGTCCCAAGTTTATTCCATTTTCTCCTTGACCATTACATCTGAAGATTCTCTTCAGTTTGGTGTCAACGGACTTCATTATTCCACATCTCTCTAGAATCACATCATTATCTATCGTATCTACTCATTGCAATCCACACACATACCTCAGAAATCCCATTTCCACGACTCGCATACTCCAGCTTTTCTTCCAATGTCGCACCAAACTTTCTCACTTATATCTATGGGCACCAAAACACCTTCATGCCGTCCTCTTGCAGCCTCCACATTCACACCCTTGTTTAGAACCAAGGCCCTTGAGGATACAACGAATTTTCTTCTTTCTGTTGTTTACTTTCCAGTTAGTCTGCACAGTTATCTCTTTCCTATTATTGCACCAGAGTCCCAGAACTCCCTGACTAACTCTTCTGTCCCCATTCACTACCAGATAACACTGAGAGTTATTTTCCTTCCCAGCCTCAACGTTCATTCTACACTCGTCAACATGGAATAGTAGAGAGCGGCACCCATAAACATCGGCCGAGCTCTGCGAAAGCCTCTGAGTCACCAACGATGCTACGTTAAAAACTGTAGTTGTACACTTACTTAGCCTCTAAGATGGTGTCATGAGGATGGATAGAACGGCCGCCTGGGAGTCAAAGGAGCCAACGTTCAGATCCTGGTTGTTGTTCCGTCTTTTTTACTGATATATTGTGTGTTTGTGTTTAAGGAGGTTTTGGGATTTTTTCTGCCTCTTAGTAAATATTTTCATTTAGTCTCTCCTCACACTGATATCCTCTTTCTTCCCTACAGATGAAATAAATTAACCTCTCGAATCCGGGGTATGTCATTTTGGTTTATCCTTACTGCCACCAAGACGATCTTATTATTTAACTTAAGAAAGACCTCTCGTTTTGATGGGGTGAAAACAAGGCTACATTTAACATCTACAAATCTAAAAGACCAGCCTAACCACATACAGCTCGATAATTTTATCCTAATCTAAATAAAACTCATCAGGAGACGGCAAACACAAAATGAAAAACACGTCCCCGGGCTGAGTTGTTAACCACATCATATGTCATCGGGTTAAAGTGTTTTTTTTTTTTTTTAACTTTAACTATGTTTAATCATCTGAGAGTGACGATGGGAGGCTGAAAAGTTAATACTGTAAATATTAATCCTTTCATGATCGGGAGAAGCATAGTGTGCAGAGTCACCCAGCGCCAGATGCTTATAGTTACCTAGTAGTGAGTATGGTTGCCTGAGGAGTGTTAATATCGTTAACATTAACCCTTCCATGGTAAACATGACTTCTGTATTTCATTCCCGCTATTCAGATTTTATTCATCTGTCTGTGAGTCATGGGAGCCTGAGAGTGTTGATAGCTCTTAATAAGTTTGGTCTTTAAGACGGCGTGATCAGGACTGGTGGAATCGTGACCCGTGAATCATAGGAGCTTGTGTTCACCAATCTGCCCTAGTCTTTTTACTTTTTTTATTTTTTCCTTGTGGTATTTACATCAGATTTTGTTTTCATGTTAACCACATTTTCGTTTCCTTATTTTTACACTGAATAATATCCTAAATTCATTATGTTTTACCGCCTTCCATTCGAACTGTTTTTCTTGTTCTGGTTGGTAATAGATATTTTTTTTAATGAATCTCCATTATGATATCCTTGGACTGAATGGTTACTGGAGCCTCTTTCGAACTCTTTCAGTACAAGAGATCATTTCTAAGGCGAATAAAGTAGCCTGACGTTTGGTCCTTAAGACGGTGTGATCAGGACTGGTGGAATCGTATGTCTTGAGTCACAGGAACCCAAGATTTATTTAACATTCGGCGCCATCTCTTCTTTATTATTATTATTTCTAGTATCAGTTCCTTATTAATCCAGTTTTCCCTATTTCCCACACTTCCCCATATTTTCTATCATCCTGACATCCAAAATTCTTTATATCGTTGATTTACCCATTCACGTCGATTTCGTGTGTGTGTGTGTGTGTGTGTGTGTGTGTGTGTGTGTGTGTGTGTGTGTGTGTGTGTGTGTGTGTGTGTGTGTGTGTGTCTGTCTGTCTGTCTGTCTGTCTGTCTATCTGTGTGCGTGCGTGCGTGCGTGCGTGCGTGTGTGTGTGTGTGTGTGTGTGTGTGTGTGTGTGTGTGTGTGTGAGCGTGCGTGCGTGCGTGAATGCGTGTATGTGTGTGTGTGTGTGTGTGTGTGTGTGTGTGTGTGTGTGTGTGTGTGTTATTCTGTCGGGTGATAGATAATTTTAATGGGAATAATAAGGACGTCCTTGGTCTGAAACTGTTCAATTAGTCCGACTCGAACCCTCTCAGTGTAAGAGACCATTTCCAAGCTGAATAAAGTTATCTGAAACAGCAAGAATAAAATACAAAAGGCGTCAACGCAGCGAAGAATGGATGGATGGATGGATGGATGGATGAATGACAAGGGGTATAATGGATTGGTGGACGAGGGGTGGGTGGATAGATGGAGGGATGGATGAATGTGTGAGAGAGAGAAACGGATGGATGAATTGTCTGATGAGAGGTAGGTGGATTGATGGATGAAAATGGGAGTGAGAAGGGGCTGCATCTATTGGTGGATGAGCGGCAGGTGGAAGGGTAGATGGATGTGTGTGTGAGAAGGGAGTAAATATACTGTATTGCTGCACGGCATGTAGATGGAGTGATAGATGAATCAGTTGGTGGTGGTGAATAGAGGGTAGATGAGAAGAATAGATGGATGGATGGATGAATGGATGGATCAGTGGGTAGGTGAGTGAGGGTAGATATACTGGTTCATAAATGATGGATAGATGGGTGAATGGTTGGGCAGGTGAAGTATTTATCTGCTCATGTTTTTTCTGGTGTTTATAGTTGAACCTGTTTTGTTTTTGTCCAGAGAATTCTTACCTTTGTTGTGTGTGTGTGTGTGTGTGTGTGTGTGTGTTCTCTCAGTTGATTAATAATTTTATCATCACCGTACTGTCATAACGTCGCCTTATTTTTCCCACCCAGAGGTGAAATAAGATACTTTCCAGAAAGCAAAGGAAAAGAGTTATAGTGGGAGAGCTAATGAACATAACCAAAGGAATGGGCCACACACTCATTCACTTACCATTCACAAACCTAGAGTCATCGCTCACCTCACAGAAATGATCATCTGGACATTTATTATATACATATATCTTAATCGATGATTTTCATATTTCATATAATAAAGTCTGTCTGTAGAACAGTCATATTGTTGTTTGCCTTATATAGCTCATCAGACCAGCTTGATCGCCTGTGAGTCCCCGACCCTAATGAACTTCATTTCATTTTCCTGCACACTGATTTTCGCTGTCTTTCAACATTTTTAAATTTTTTATGGTCTCCCACCTCCTTCTTCTGACTTCACATTTACTAACATACACCATTTTTACTCCCATCCTTATACCCATTCTCTCCACATCACCGTAACATCTAAAGAGTCTATTCAAACCTTAGTGTCAACACACTTCTTTACTCCTCATCTCTAGAATAACATCATTCCACATTCGTTTCACTCTTTGCACTCCACATACATTCCTCAGAAGCCCCAATTCTGCTGTAACCTTCTCTTGAGAATTTATTCTAATATCTTACCAGACTTTCTCACTCATGTGTTGCTGTGGGCACTAAAACACCTTCATGCAGTCCTCTTGGAGCATCCACAGTCACACCTCTGCTTTTAAGCAAGGCCCTTATAGATCCAGCCACTTTCCTTCTCTCTGTTACTTTAATTTTCACTGAGTCTGCACATTGAATTATTTCCTGCTACTTCAGTCCTGTACCAAAACTCCTTCACTGACTCAATTCTCTCCATTCACAACCAAATAACAGAGATAGTCATTCCATCTCAACAACAACGTCCATTCTACACTTATCCACATATACCATCAAAGAACAGTGCTCATATATGTCAACAGAAATCTGCATCAGTCTCTGAATCACCCGCAATGCTAAATTATTATCTGTTAATGTGCTTACTCGGCCTCTAAGACGGTGTGATCAGGATGGATGGAACGGCCGCCTGGGAGGAATGGGAGCAAAGGTTCATATCCAGAGAAGAGGTCCGTCTTGTTACCGACATTTTTATTTTGTTTTTATAGTTGTTTTCGGGTACTTTCAGCTTCTGAATAAGTATTTCCAACGGCTACACCTTCCACTGACAACCTAATTCTTTATTGCGTCGGAATTAAATAAGCCCAATGAATACAGGGGACGACCACACAGTCTTATTAAGCTTAAAGAAAAAACTCGTGTTGAAGGGGTAAGAGAAAGCTATATGTCTAAGCACATAGACTTCGAAGCATCTACTTCATCTAAATAAAAATCTTCAAAAAACAAAATGAAAAAGACCTCCCTGAGCTGAGCTGTCAACCCCATCTCTCGTCATGATGTTTAAGTGGTTGATTAACAACTGTTGCTGTGTTTAGTCATCTGAGAGTGAGTATGGGAGGCGGAGAGTGTTAATACTGTAAAAATTAACCCTTTCACTTCCGTAACAAACGTATTAGGCAGTGTCACATTGCGCCTAATATAGTGAATATGAGAATATGAGAGTTTTAATTTCGTCAGTATTAACCCTTCCACAGTAGAAATAACTTCTGTATTCTCTTCTTGCTATCCCGGTTTATGCTCAAGTGACAGTGAATTGTAGGAGCCTGAGAGTGTTGATAGTTCGTAATAAGCTTGGTCCTTCAGACGGTGCAATAAGGTCTAGTGGAATCGTGGCCTATGAGTCATTGGAGCCTGGTTTCAGTGCTCTCCGCGCTGTCATTTTATTATTATTTTTTTTTTATATTATTTTCTTCAGAATTTTGCATCTGATTTTGTTTCAAGTTTTCCATTCCTTGTTACTGTATCCTTTGACTGCTCGTGCTTATTGATTCTGTCTCGAACTCTTTCAGTACAAGAGATCATTTCTAAGGAAAGTAAAGTAACCTGAACTGTGGTTCTTAAGACGGCGTGATCAGGACTGGTGGAATCGTAGCCCATGAGTCAAAGGAGCCCGAGTTCACGCCATGACCGAAACAGCCTTTTTTTTTTTTTTTTTTTTTTTTTTTTATTGTCCCTACCATCATTTGCTTCTAAGACCTCTTTTTTCCTATGTTCCTCACTTCGGCTGATTTGTTTCTCGCCCACTGACACGCAAAATTCTTTCATATCATTGAGTAAATAATTGAAGCTGAGATCGTTTGTGTGTGTGTGTGTGTGTGTGTGTGTGTGTGTGTGTGTGTGTGTGTGTGTGTGTGTGTTCTCGTTAGCGATTGATAATTTTATCATCACCGTACCATCATAATCTCGCCTTATTTTTCCCACCCAGAGATGAGATACTTTCCAGAAAGCAAGGGAAAAAGAGTTATAGTGGGAGAGCTAATGAACAGCATAACCAAAGAAATGGGCCGCACACTCATTTACTTACCATTAACAAACCTAAATCATTGCTCACCTCACAAAAAATGATAATGAACTTCATATTTCACGTAATAAAGCCTGTCCGTAGAGAAAAATCATATTCAGGAAAGGGGTTCTAAACACTGTCATGCTGTTTTCCTTATATAACTTATCCTACCACCTCGATCGCCTGTCACTTTCCGAGTGTTGTCAACTTCACCATCTCATTTTGTTATACAGTCAAATTCCCTGACTTTCAACATTTTTGAATTTGTTGTCGTCTCCCACCTCCTTCTTCTAACTTCAGACCCACTCACATATACCATTTAAACTCCCATCCTTATACCCATTCTCTCCACATCACCGTAACATCTAAAAAATCTGTTCAACCTTAGTGTCAACAGACTTCTTTACTACATGTCTCACGAATAACATCATTGCATATCCAGTTCACCCTTTCCACTCCACACACATTCCTCAGAAACCCCAGTTCCACTGTTACTTGCTCTTGAGTATTTGTTCTAATATCACCTTCAAACAGTCCTCTTGGAGCATCCACATTCATACCTCTGCTTTTAAGCAAGGCCCTTATAGATCCAGCCACTTTCCTTTTCTCTAATATTCTGATTTTCACCGAGTCTGCTCAATGAACTGTTTCCTGTTACTGTAGACCTATACCACAACTCCTTCACTGACCCAAGTCTCTCCATTCACGACCAAATAACACAGATAGTCACTTTCCCTGTCAGCAACAACATTCATTCTACACTTGACCACATATACCATCAAAGAACAGTGCTCATAAAAGTTAACAAAAATCTTCATCAGTCTCTGAATCACCTGTAGTGCTAATTTAATATCTGTTAATGTGCTTGCTTGGCCTCTAAGACGGTGTGATCAGGATGGATAGAGCGGCCGCCTGGGAGGCATATGAGCAAAGGTTCATATCCAAAGTAGGGACCCGTCGTTTTATCGACATTTTCATTATGTTTTTATAGTTGTTTTCGGGTACTTTCTGCTTCTGGACAACTATTTTCCTTCGGCTTCACCTTCCACTGACATCCTAATTCTTTATTACGACTGATTTAAATTAGCTCCTTGAATCCGGGCGACGTCATTATGGTATTCTTTCTGCCACCACACAATCTTAATATTAAGCTTAAAGAAAAAACTCGTGTTCAAGGAGTAAGAGAAAGCTATATGTCTAACCACATAGACTTCGAAACTTCTAACTTCATCTAAATAAAAATCATCAGTAGATGGCAAATACAAAATGAAAAAGACGTCCACGAGCTGCGCTGTCAACCCCATCTCTCGTCATCGTGTTAAAATGGTTGATTAACAACTAGTGCTATGTTTAGTCATCTAAGAGTCAGTATGGGAGGCTGAGAGTGTTAATACTGTAAAAATTACTCCCTTTCATTGCCGTAACAAACGTATTATACAGTGTGTTCTAGCGTCAAATGCTATTTTGTAGCTAATAGTGAATATGCCAGCCTGAGAGTGCTAATATTGTCAGCATCAACCCTTCCATGGTAGAAATAACTTCTGTATTCTCTTCCTGCAGTCCCGGTTTATACTCAGGCCACCGTGAATCATGGGAGCCTGAGAGTGTTGATAGCTCTTGATAAGTTTGGTCCTTAAGACGACGTGATGAGGACTGGTGGAATCGTAGCCTTTGAGTCATGGAAGCCTGATTTCTCTGCTCTCCACGCTGTATTTTTATCATTTTTCTTTTCATCATATATATTTTCTTTTTTAGGTTTTTGAATCTGATTTTTTTTTAAATTATCCTTTCCTTGTTTTGATATCTTTTAACTGATCGTGTATATGAAGTCTGCCTCGAACTCTTTCAGTACAAGAGATCATTTCAAGGGAAAATAAAGTAACCCGAAGTTTGGTTCTTAAGACGGCGTGATCAGGACTGGTGGAATCGTAGCCCAAGAGTCAAAGGAGCCCGAGTTCACCCATACGAAGTGCCGCCTTTTTTTTTTTTTTTTTTCATCGTTTACTTCTAAGACAACTTGTTCTCTATGTTCCCCACTTCGGCTGATATTTTTCTCTCCCACTGACATCCATAATTCTTTAATATCTTTGATTTAACCCCTTCAAGTTGATGTCTTGTGTGTGTGTGTGTGTGTGTGTGTGTGTGTGTGTTATTCTGCCGGGTTATAAATAATTTTAATGGGAATAATAAGGACGTCCTTGGGCTGAAACTATTAAAGTAGTCTGACTCGAACCCTCTCAGTGCGAGAGACCATTTCCAAGCTGAATAATGTGATCTGAAGCAGCAAGAATAAAATACAAAAGGCTTCAACATAGTGAAGAATGGAAGACTGGATGGATGGATGGATGAAAGTGTGAGTGAGAAAGGGATGAATGCATTGTCTGATGGATGGATGGATGGATGGGAAGATGAAGCATATAGCCACTCTCATTTTTCTGGTGTTTATAGTCGACCAAGTTTTGTTTTTTCCTGAGCATCCTTGCCTCTACTGTGTGTGTGTGTGTGTGTGTGTGTGTGTGTGTGTGTGTGTGTGTGTGTGTGTGTGTGTGTGTGTGTGTGTGTGTGTGTGTGTGTGTGTGTGTATTCTCGCTAACGATTGATATTTTTTTTATCACCGTACCTTCATAATCTCGCCCTATTTTTCCCACCCAGAGGTGAGATGAGATACTTTCCAGAAAGCAAGGGAAAAGAGTTATAGTGGGAGAGCTAATGAACAGCATAACCAAAGAAATGGGCCACACACTCATTCACTTACCATTCACAAGCTTAGAATCATCGCTCACCTCACAGAAATGGTCAGTAGGACCTTTTTTATATACATATTTCATTACCGATGATCTTCATCTCTACCTATCTATATACCCAGGCAGCTTCCCTCAAGGAAAGGGAGGTAACCGAGACAGGACGACACACTCCCAAATTACTTGTCCACTCAAACACATTCATTTGCATCTTAGCCCCAAAGTGGAGAAGGGACAGATCCTCACCGCACCACACTGCACGAGGCTCAACTGCGCAGTGCAATCAGTGACATCCGCAGCGGGGCCCGACAGCAGAGCTGGTTTACTCCTGCCACACCATAATAGACCCATCCCCTTACCCGCACCTGACCTAATCAGCTGATCAGATCTTCATACTTCATATAATAAAGTCTGTCCGTAGAGAACAATCATATTCAGAAAGAGGGTTCTAAACATTGCCATGGTTTCCTTATATAGCTCATCAGACCAACTTGATCGCCTGTCAGTTCCCAAGCCTTATCAACTTCATCTCGTTTTGTTACACACTCATTTTCCCTGTCTTTCAACATTTTTTAATTTGTTAATTTCTCTCACCTTCTTCTTCTAACTTCAGACTCACTCACATACTGTATATCATTTTCACTCCCATCCTTATACCCATTCTCTCCACATCACCGTAACATCTAAAGAGTCTGTTCAACCTTAGTGTCAACCGATGTCTTTACTCAGCATCTCTCGAAAAACATCATTTCATATCCAGTTCACCCTTTGCACTCCACTACATTCCCCAGAAACCCCAAGTCCACTGTTACTTGCCTTGAGTATTTGTTCTAATATTTTACCAGACACTCGCACCCTTATGTTACTGTGAACACTTAAACACCTTCATGCAGTCCTCTTGGAGGATCCACCTTCACACCTCTTGTTTTAAGCAAGGCCCTTATAGATCCAGCCTCTTTCATTCTCTCTTTTATTCTGATTTTCACCGAGTCTGCATATTGAACTATTTCCTGTTGCTGCAGACCTGTACCAAAACTCCTTCACTGACTCTAGTCTCTCCATTCACGAGCAAATAACACAGATAGTCACCTTGCCTTGCACCAAAAACGTTCATTCTACATTTATCCACATATATCATCAAAGAACAATGGTCATAAATATCAACAGAAATCTGCAACAGTGTCTGAATCACCTGTAAAGCTAATTTAATCTGTTAATATGCTTACTCGGCCTCAAAGACGGTGTGATCAGGATGGATAGAACGACGCCTGGGAGGCATCGGAGCAAAGGTGCATATCCAGAGCAGCAGTCCGTCTTTTTACCTTTTTTTTGTTTTGTTTTTTGAGGTGTTTTCTGGTACTTTCTGCTTCTAAATAACTATTTTCCTTCGGCTTCACCTTCCACTGACAGCCTAATTCTTTATTACGCTTGAATTAAATTAGCCCCTTGAGTCCGGGCTATGTCATTATGGTATTCTTTCTGCCACCACACAATCTTATTATGAAGCTTAAAGAAAAATCTCGTGTTGAAGGGGTAAGAGAAAGCTATATGTCTAATCACATAAACTTCGAAACTCCTTGTTTCATCTCAATAAATATCATCAGGAGACGTGACAAACAAAATGAAAAAGTCGTCCCCGAGCTGCGCTGTCAACCCCATCTCTCGTCATCGTGTTGAAGTGGTTGATTAACAACTACTGCTGTGTTTAGTCATCTAAGAGTGAGTGTGGGAGGCTGGAAGTGTTAATACTGTAAAAATTAACCCTTTCATGGCAGTAACAAACGTATTATACAGTGTCACCTTGCGCCAAATGTTTTTATATTGCCAATAATGAATATACCTGAGTGAGAATGTTAATATTGTCATTATTAACCCTTGCATGGTAGAAATAACTTCTGTATTCTCTTCCTGCCATCCCGGTTTATACTTAGGTGGCCGTGAGTCACAGGAGTCTGAGACTGTTGATAGCTCTTAATAAGTTTGGTTCTTAAGACGCTCACTGCGCTGTGTTTTTATGTTTATTTTCATTTTGTTTTCTTTAGATTTTTGCATCTCCTTTATTTTTCAAGTGTTCCTTTCCTTGTTATGACATCCTTTGACTGATTATGTTTATGGTGTCTGTCTCGAACTTTTTATTACAAGAGATCATTCCTATGTCAAATAAAGAAACTCGAAGTGTGGTTCTTAAGACGGCGTGATCAGGACTGGTGGAATCGTAGCTCATAAGTGCAAGGAGCCCGAGTTCATGCACGTAAAATGCCGCCTTTTTTTCTTTTTTTCGACTACCATCTTTTGCTTCTAAGATCACTTTTTCCTTATGTTCTCCACTTCAGCTGATTTTTTTGCTCCTTCAGTGACGTCATTGATATAACAACTTCATGTCAAGGGTGTGTGTGTGTGTGTGTGTGTGTGTGTGTGTGTGTGTGTCATTCTGCTGGGTGAGAGATAATTTTACTGGGAATAATAACGATGTCCTTGGGCTGGATCTGTTAGTCTGACTCTAACCCTGTCAGTGCGAGAGACCATTTCCAAGGTGAATAAAGTGATCTGAAGCAGCAAGAATAAAATACAAAAGGCGTCAAGATAGCTAAGAATGGATGGATGGATGTGTCAGTGAGAACGGTTTGGTTGGTTTGGTGGATGATGGGTTGTTGAATGGATGGATGGATGTGGGAGGGAGAAAGGGCTGCATGGATTGGTGGATGAGCAACAGATGGATGGATAGAAGAATGTCTGAGTGAAAATAGTTTGGATACATTCGTGGATGAGGGGGTACATGGAAGGATGGACGGATGTGTGAGAGAAAAAGGAGCTGGATTGATTGATGGATGAGTGGCAGGTGGATGCGTGGATGAGTATGGGTGAGAAGGGAGTATATATAAGGCATTAGTGGATGAGCGGTAGTTAAATGGATGGATGGATGGGTGTGTTTGTGAGAATGGAGTAGATACATTGGCGAATGAGGAGTAAGTGAACTAATGGATGGATGAATGGATGGGCAGATAAAGTATTTGTCAAGTCTCACTCCTCTGGTCTTCCTAGTCAACCCAGTTTTGTTCATTTCCGAAGCATTCTTGGTTTTCCTCTAAGCGTGTGTGTGTGTGTGTGTGTGTGTGTGTGTCTCGATGTGTTTGTGCTTGTGCTACTATGCATGTGTTTATGCATGTGTGTACATGTTTGTGCATGATTATACGTATTTGTGTCAGTCTGTGTATGCGCCTTTGTGAGTGTTTGTGTGTTTCTTTGTGGTTGCGTTTGGTTGTTGGATTGCTCGTGTGTGTATGTTCTTACGTGTGTGTGTGTGTGTGTGTGTGTGTGTGTGTGTGTGTGTGTGTGTGTGTGCGCGCTCACTTGCTCACTTTCCTGAGAGAGAGAGAGAGAGAGAGAGAGAGAGAGAGAGAGAGAGAGAGAGACACTCGATGATTAGCCAAACAATAAATACCTGTAAATAAAGACAAAAGCAGGGAAACATTAACTGACTGACAGACATATGAAATGCACATAGGTGGAATGAAAGACTGAGCGATATACAGGTAGTTAGGTAGATGCGTAGATGTAGAGATAGACAGACTTGCCTTCATATGACGAACAGAAGCCACTACAGCCAAAGCAGGTGGATAATTGGGTCTGGTTTGTTGGGCCCGGCATCGAAACCTTCGCTAGTCCGTGGCTTCTTTTTATATGTTTGAAGTGTTTTTGCACGTACAGTTCGTTGTGTTATTGCATAGTCTCTTGTGTGTGTGTGTGTGTGTGTGTGCGTGTGCTTCTTGCTGTACTGGCTGAGTCCAGTTTCTGCCTTGTAAATAAGATGAATTCCTTAAATGTTACTCTTGTTGCCACCAACAATTCTACCCTGTCTGTGATGATGATGATGATGATGATGATGATGATGAAGTGGGGATGGAGGAGGAGGAGGAGGAAGAAGAGGAGGAAGGAAGGAAGGAAGGAAACATTATGTGCAATGCCTGTGTGGTTGGATGGATGGTGAGGGTGAGGGAGACAGCTCTCCCAGTGCCAAGGTTCCTCATTGTGTCCCCTTTAAACTGTGATTTATATTTTGAATTTTCTACGTAATTAATCGTCATCATAACACAGCGGTTGCCTCTGGTAACAATGTCACGCGCTTCTGTCAAATAAAATCATCATCATCATCAACCCAACCTCTTTTTTCAACCTAAAAATAGAGTGAATCAGGATCTCGATATTAAACAGAAAGTACGATAGAGGGAAAAATAATCAACAACATGGCTGGTGAAATGTGCCACACACTGACTGACATAGCAGTCAAGCCCCAGGAAACTCTGACTTCATTTCAAAGACGTAATCATCCCGAATTTTTTTTTTTGTAGTGGACTAGGAGTATTTTTCACTATAGAGTTATTGTTCATTTCCCTTCAGATAGTCAGTCCGACCACTATTAAGTTAAAATGGGGTGTCAGACCCTTCTGATATTCTCTACAAAAGGCTATATTGTTCATCAAGCCAATTCAACCCCCGGTCAGTTGCCAAACCTTGTCAACCCCCATACTTCGTTTTTTCGTGCACTGATTTACCATTATCCGTTCACCTTTTTCTCAGCCTACCACGCCTCTCTCCTTCAGAGACACTTGCACCATTTTGATTACCACATTTATCCCCGTTCTCGCCATACGACCATACCATCTAAGCACATTCTCTTAAACCCTGTTGTCATCAGACTTACAGTACTTTCTTCACAGCTTTATCGAATCACGTTGATTACAGTATTATCCTATCTACTCGACGCTCTCAAAAATCTATTGGAGCGCCCCTAGCATTAAAGGTCGGATTAAAACACTTTCATGTTACAGTTTTGCAGCCCTGACACTCTTGGCCTGTGTCTAGTATCAAGGCCATTTAGTACTGTCCACTTTTTTTCCATGTATTTCCCTACTTTTCACCACCGTCTCACATGTACTATCACGAACAAAAGTTCGTTCTCCCAACCAGTCACTGTGTGAATCCGAAACACCTGAAGCTCGAAAAAAGATGCATCTGAAAGAAGTGTCATTTTCGCCCAACAGATGGCGCTCAATAATGTTTATGAGGGGGACAGGAAGGTTGGGAGAGGGAGGTGCGACGAGAGGAAATTTGTATCAGGGTGCAGATGAAGTAGCTTAATCACCAGATGTTGGTATGGTTTCCACTGTGATGGAGATGAATTGAAAGAAGACCGATAAATAATGCTCGGTAACAATAATTGTATGCGTTGTATGTGCTGTATATGTTGTAGCAGCAACAGTGGTCGAGTTAATATTATGATTACTAGTAATATACTGAAATTACAAATGTTAAGTGTTAAAGCAGGGGCACAGGAAAATTATTAGTAACATATGGTATTTGTGATATTATTTAATATATATATGGATGGGGTCGTAAAGGAGGTACAAGGTAGGGCAGTGGATGTCGGGGTGGCCCTAATGAATGAGGGTGAGATTTGGAAGCTTCCGGTGTTGCTGTTTGCTGATGATACAGTATTGTTGAGTGAAGATGAATGGGAGTTGCAAGGTTTGGTGAATGAATTTGGGACAGTGTGTAGGAGGAGGAAGCTGAAAGTTAATGTAAACAAAAGTAAAGTTATGGTGTTTGAGAGGAATGAAGTCACAGAGTGTGCAGTGAGGTTGGATGGTGAGGATATGGAGAATGTGAGTGCATTCAAGTACTTGGGTAGTGTGATGAGTAAGGATGGAACTTTGGGGGATGAAGTACGTGAAAGGGTACAGCAGGGAAGGAAGGTTGTTGGCACACTGAAAGCAGTGATGAGAAATAGGGAGGTGAGTATGGAAGTTAAGAAGTCACTGCATGATGGTATTGTGATCCCTACCCTGACGTATGGAAGCGAGGCGTGGACCTTGCAAGAGGGGAACAAGTCAAGAGTGAGAGCAGTGGAAATGAGTTACTTGAGAGGAGCATGTGGAGTGACATGGAGGGACAGGTTGACGAATGAAGAAGTGAAGGAACGTTGTGGGGTAGATGTGGATGTGGTTGAAAAGATTAGGAGAAATACACTGAGGTGGTTTGGACATGTGGAGAGGATGGAGAATGAAAGACTGACTAAGAGGGTGTATGTAGGTGAGGTGGAGGGAGGGAGAGGGAGGGGTAGACCGAGGATGAGGTGGAGGGATGGAGTTGAGAGGTATATGAGGGAGGGGGGGGTGAGTTGGGGGGAGGGGAGTCAAATGGTGGGTGACAGAGTGACTTGGAGGCGTTTTGTCTGCGGCCACCCTTTGCGGGATTAGGGCGTCGGGCTATAGATAGATAGATAGATAGATATTATTGTCTATGTCAGTTAAAGGCCTGCATTCAGACAATCTGTTTTACCAAAAACAACAATTTATTTTGTCCGGCACAAATTATTTGATTTTATTCCACACATTACCAAGACATAGTATCTCGCAGATAAGCAAATACATGGCACACTGTTATGTGTATATCGTCAACAAATGTTGCACCCATTCCACCAAGTGCTAAGTGTATTGCAAGAATTAGTGGCTGAACTACTCCTACGGTTACACCTGCCAGGTTTCCCTCAACCTCTGGTCAACATTAACAAAAGTGGTGTTCATTTTTTTTTTTTCCAGTTTACCCTTCTGACGATTGTCCGAATATGCTGTTCGAGGGTACAAGGGCGAAAAGACGGGTGTCCACATAATTATGTAGTCACGCCCCCCCACCCACAACACCACCACACCCCTCCACCCCCTACCACCACACTTACTCACTACCCCACACCCCCTCCACCCCCGTCCCCAACCCCACCCACCACAGCCCCCCAACCACTCCCACCCCCACTCCCCACACTCCCACCCCCCTAACCCCTCTTACCCAAATTCCTCCATCCCCCACAACCACCCCCACCCTTACCCATACCCTATCCCCCCGCTCCCACCCCACCCCCACCATCACCCCCACCCCACCCCATACTCCCCAGCCACCTCTCTCACCCCACCGCACCACCCACAAACCCCCTCCACCATATCGCACCAGCCGATGATGCCATGTATGAGCGTACGTCAAAACATTACGCAGTCTTTTGGGGGTTAATATAAATGAGCCAGCATAGTAAGCACATGCAAACAAACATCAGCATGTAAATTCCTGTTTTATATAAATAACACTGGCAAGAAAAGAAACGGTGCTGATGTAAAGCCCACAGGCCAATCACTGACTGCACTGAACTCGATGATCACTGTTTTTTTTGAACTGCTAATCCATTTAATGTGACATTTTACTATACAAAGCAAATATCATGATAACTAAAACGTGTCAGTGATTTCATGTTTAAAAAATATCTTTCTTCTATTGTGATGAAATACCAAGTTCACAAAAAAAATAATAATAATTGCAACAGACATATTTTTTATACACATTTGTGGGATGTCTAAAATATATATAGGTCATTCCTAGAAGATATTGTTCACTACCGTGGTAGTGTCTGCCCCATGTATGAGCTGGCTGTTCCACCCGCACCAAAGCTGAGCTTAAACTGGCAGGTTTCCCTCAACCATGGGACGGGCTTGCAAGAACGTCGGTATTCATATTCTCACTGTTTTACAATATACAGTACCCCATTGAAGATGCTACTTTGCTGAGGAAATATAACAACAATTGTATATATCCACAATCAAGTAGTCCGACTCATGGTTGTCGGAAACCTGCCAGTGTGACCACATCTTTACTTAGGGCACTGTTTCCTGAAATACACACTCACTATGGGTGAGGGTGGGCTGTTGGTCACAACTGCTTGAAATATTCACGAAACAGTGTGATGTTAATCTCATTATAACAGATGGGCCAGTTTACCTTGTGTTGGTATTGTATGGAATGAATTCGTAACATTTATAATAGAGCAAATAACTTATTGTTCGGTATAATAGGTTGTCAGAGGGATGGTCGATTATTGGAATTTTAATACCCTCACAAATATATTAATAACACATGTCACATACAGCTAAACTTACTATGGTGGCATCGGTCTCTCCCAACCTCCCCGACCCATAAACAAATACAGAAGCAAACACGTCTACCAGGAACAGACAGACAAAGGAGAGTGAAGATGAGAGACGTGGAAGCCACCACTCCATGAGAGTTAAGCACCTGTTTATGGGTGGTCCTGACATGCAACAACCAGTCACGTGTATCACAGACAATTTAAGACCCACAATATCCTCCTAGGCAACTATTTGCTTTATTACATAAGTTCTGGACATCATCTTTTTCTTTTTGCATGGTGATAGTAACGCAGTGAACAACTTATGTAACTGCATGATTACTAGACCTTTTCAACGAGTCTAGGAAGCTGATAATGTCTGCACCCTGTATGGGCTGTCTTTTCCATCCGCAAAAGTCGAGTCAGGATAAGGCTGTTACGATGACAAGTTTGCCTCAACTAAGCTTCGGGCTGACTATAACTATAGTCTACATATTATGCCTTTTTTTTACAAGTTGCCTCACTGAAGGTGCTAGTTTACTATGAGAGGGAAAAAACTACAGTGCAATTATTGCTCATTAATGTAGCCCGTCCGTGGGGTAAACTGGAAAAAAAATGAACACCACTTTTGTTAATGTTGACCAGAGGTTGAGGGAAACCTGGCAGGTGTAACCGTAGGAGTAGTTCAGCCACTAATTCTTGCAATACACTTAGCACTTGGTGGAATGGGTGAAACATTTGTTGACGATATACACATAACAGTGTGCCATGTATTTTCTTATCTGCGAGATACTATGTCTTGGTAATGTGTGGAATAAAATCAAATAATTTGTGCCGGACAAAATAAGTTGTTGTTTTTGGTAAAACAGGTTGTCTGAATGCAGGCCTTTAACTGACATAGACAATAATATCACAAATACCATATGTTACTAATAATTTTCCTGTGCCCCTGCTTTAACACTTAACATGTTTAATTTCAGTATATTACTAGTAATCATAATATTAGCTCGACCACTGCTGCTGCCACAACATATACAGCACATACAACGCATACAGTTATTGTTACCGAGCATTATTTATCGGTCTTCTTTCAATTCATCTCTATCACAATGGAAACCATACAAACATCTGGTGATTAAGCTACTTCATCTGCACCCTGATACAAATTTCCTTTCGTCGCACCTCCCTCATCCAACCTCCCTGTCCCCCTCATAAACATTACTGTGAGCCATCTGTTGGGCGAAAAATGGCACTCCTTTCAGATGCTTCTTTTTCGAGACTGAGGTGTTTCGGATTCGTACAGTGGCTGGGGGAATGAACTTTTGTTCGTGATAATACCTCCCTATTCTTCCATCGCACGTAGGTATCCTTAAATTCTCTCACCAGTTCGTCTCTACATTCACAATAAAATGACAGTCGCCTTCCCCTTGAGTTACAAACACTTTACAACAATTAATATTTACCTTCACAACACGACACTGACGGACATCAACAACTTTAGCAGCAAAATCTCAATCACCAGCCATGCTAAGTTAATAAGTGTGGATTTGTTCAGTCAGCCTCTAAGGCGGTCTGAGCAGGACGGATGGAACGGCCGCCGAAGTCAGAGGAGCTAGGTTTCACATCCCATGTTGGACCAACCGTCTTTTTGCGTTTTATTTCCTATATCATGAACGGACGCTTTGCATCTCGTTAATATTTTTCCTTTTCATTTTGATATCCTTATTGTTCTATCTGCGTGGATCAAGTTCATGCTTTACATTAGAATATCATATATTTTTTCCTTTTGCCATCAGATAATTTTACATAGCTTAGTAAAGGTTTCATGTTTTGAAGATGATAAAACAAGGCTAAAAACCTAAACACGTAAAGATCGAATATTTTATTCATATCAAAATAAAAATCACTAGGACACGGCAAAAATAAGTGAATTAGACGTCCCCCGACTGTGCTGTTAACCACTTCAACTCGTCATCGTGCTGAAGTGTTAATACTGTCACCATTAACTCTCTCATGGTCAGGATAACTTCTGTATCATATTCCCGCTAGCTCGATTATACTCAACTAGCTGCGAGTCATAGAAGCCAGAGTGTTGATCGTTCGATAAGCCTCGTCAACCTCCATACCTCGTTTTTTTTCACACACATTTACCATTATCTGTTCACCTTTTTCTCATCCTACCACGCCTGCAACCTTCAGACACACTCACATACATCATTTTCATGCCACATTTATCCCCGCTCTCGCCATACGACCATACCATCTGAGCACATTCACCTCAACCCTACTGTCATCAGACTTGCTCACTTCACAGTTATCGAATCTCGTTAGTTATTAATGTATCCACTGGACGCTCTCAAAAATCTCCCTTCCATTGCTCCACTTCTTGACCTCGTTCTCATGCCACACCTGACTGCTCTGCCCATAACAATAATGGTCTGATAAAAACACTTTTACGTTATCGTTTTGCAGCCCCGACACTCCAGCCTTTGCATATTACCGAGGCCTTCTAGTACTGTCCACTTTCCTTCCATGTGTTTCCCTATTTTCCACCTCCTATGCACAGTTACCTCTCTATTCTTCCATTGTTCACTGGTATCCATAAGTTCCCTCACCAATTCGCCACAACATTCACCCTCACATCACTCTGCCAGTCGCCTTCCCCTTCATTTTAATAGATACTCTTTAATTTCATGACACGACTCTCACGGACTTCAACAAACTCAGCACCAATCATTCAATCACCAGCCGTGCTAAACTGATAACTGTGGATATGTTTAGTCAGCCTTTAAGACGGTGTGATCACGATGAATAGAACGCCGCCGGGGAGTCATAGGAGCTAGGTCTCACATTCACAACACAATATCCGTCTTTTTGCTAGTTTTTGTGTTTTTATTACATTGACTTACACTTGACATCTCGTTGACCATTTTCCATTGCATTTACTTTCCACTGATATCGTTATTCTTCCTTCCGGATGCATCGAGTTGATCCTTTACATTAGAGTGACATGATTTTATTTTCCTAGAAGCTTCAGAAAATTTTACCGGACTTAGGAAAGACGTTTCGTTTTCAAGATGATAAAAGGTTATATATCTACACACACGAAGTTCAAAAGTTCTGTCCATACCAACATTCAAATCACCGAGAGACGGCAAAAACAGAAGTAAATAATACGTTCCCGGGCTATGTTGTTAACCACTTACACTCGTCGTTGTGCTGAAGTGATTGATTAATAATTGTTAGTTTAGTCACATAAGAGTGAGCATAGGAGTCTGAGTGTTATAATACTATCAGAAACAACCCTTCCACAGTCGGAACAAACGTAGTATACTATTTCAGCCAACGTCAGATGTGTATATACAGCTAAAAATGGGTATACTGGACTCGGAGTGTTAATACTGTCACAACTAACTCACTCATTGTCGGGATAACTTCTGTATTATATACCCGCTAGTTTGATTTCACTCATCTGGCTGTGAGTCATAGGAGCCTGAGTGTTGATCGTTCGGTAAGTTTGGTCCTTAAGACGGTGTGATCAGGACTTGTGGAACCGTGACCTATGAGTCATAGGAGCCTGGGTTCACATAGACGTCTTAGCCGTCATTTTTATATATTTTTCTTTTCTGGTCCTCTTTTGAACTGGATTTTTTTTTCTATTTTCCCTTACTTTCGTTACTTTTCTTTTCCACTGATATCCCAAACTTTCCTATTTCTGTGATTTGACCCCTTCAAGCCGAGGGCGTTTTTTTTTTTTTTTACTCCCTAAATACAGATGAGTAATGCGTTTAATAATAGTGTCTTTGGGCTGAAAAGGTTAATCGAAAATAAGTTTGGAACGCTTTCAGTGAGAGAGACCATTTCCAAGCTGAATAAATTGATCTGAAGCAGCAAAATAAAATACAAAAGGCGTCAACATAGCGAAGAATGGATGGATGTGTGAGGGAGAAGGGAATGGATGGATTGGAGGATAAGAGGTAGGTGGATTGATGGATGGATCTGTGGTTGGGTGAGTGGGAGGTAAATATATTAGTCGATAAGATGTAAGTGGATGGTTGGATGAGGAAGTAAACATTTACCCGCATTCGTTCTTCAAGTGTTCATAGATGACCCTTTTTTTTTTTTCTTTTCCAGGGGATTCTTGCATTCATCGGCTGCTTTTTCGTGTGTGCGTGCTTGCGTCGGTGCGTGTGACCTTATAGTGGGTGGGTGGATGGGTGGGTAGCCAAAGGAGAGACAAACAAAGATAGAGACAGGATTACAGAGAGACAGACGCAAGGATTAGCCAAGCGATTTACACTGCTAGAGAAAGACAAATACAGGGAAACAGTAATACATGGACAGACGATACGCACATAGTTAGAATGAAAGACTAATATATAAGCAGTTAGGCAGATTCATAGATGAAGAGACTGTGAGACTTCTCTTCACATAACAAACAAAAGACACTACAGCCAAAGCAAGTAGATAACTGGGTCTGGTTAATTAGGCTCGGGACTGAAACCTCACTTGGCTTGATCTTTCTTTTACAATTATAAAATGTTTCTGAACTTATTTTCCTCTTGCATTTAATCGCTCTTGGGTGTAAGAGAATTTATTGTGTGTGTGTGTGTGTGTGTGTGTGTGTGTGTGTGTGTGTGTGTGTGTGCTGGCTGGCAATTGACTATTTTATCATCTTCACCTTCTTCACAATCTCATCTATAATTTGCCACCCACAGGTGAGGTAAGCTTGGGTCCAAGAAGCAAGGGAAAACGAGTTATAGTGGGATAGCTAATCAGTATCATTGGCAATGAAATGGGTCACATAGTCAATCAGTTACCATTCAAGCACCCAGAATCATAGCTAACCTCACAGAAATGATGAGCTAGACATTTCTTTTTTAATTTTAGATGTTTTCTTTATAGGTAAGTTTTATTGGGAAAAGGGTGTTAATCACTGTCATGTTCTCCTCCTTACATAGGCCTAACTTGTCAAAACAACTCGAACGGCTGTCAGAACTCGAGCCTCATGAACTTCAATACCTCACTTCATTAAACACTTATTTCATGGTCTGCCACGCCTTCTTCCAATTTCAGACTCACTCGCACATACCATTTTCACTCCCTACTTATATCCACTTCATGGCTAAGACTAATATTTCTAAGGATTCTGTTCAATCTGGTGTCAACAGACTTTTTACTCCACATTTTTATCAAATCACATCATTTCGTATATTAACCATTCTTTCCAGTTCATAAACATTCCTCAGAAATCCCATTTCCACTTCTCTTACTGCTAAGATTTTGTTTCATATCACACCAAAGTCTCACAACCATACGTTACTGTGGGCACTGAAGCACCTTCATCCAGTCTTCTTGCACCTCCACATTTACTGTACATCTCTGCTTATAACCAAAGCCCGTATAGTTCCAGCCAGTTTCCGTCTCTTTGCTGTTCTACTTTCACTTGGTCTGCACATTTAACTCTCCCTTCTATTACGGCACCCGGGTATCAAAACCTCCTCGCTGATTCAAGTCTCCCTTCATTTATTACCAGATAACACTGATAAGTCACTTTCCCTCCCAGCAAGAACGTTCATTCTACACTTATGAACATATACTATCCAAGCACGGCGCCCATAGATTTCACCAAAAATCTGCACCAGTGATGCTAAATTAAAAACTGTTGATGTGCTTACTCAGCCTCTAAGACGGTGTGATCAATATGGATAGAACGGCCGCCTGGGAGTCATAGGAGCCAGGGTGCGTATCATTCCTACTTCTCCGTCGCTTTGCTGACATTTTTATTTCGTTCTTGTAGTTGTTTTCGGGTACTTTCTGTATCTGAAAAACTAATTTCTTTTAATCTTTCCCTCCACCGATATCGTCATTTATTTAGATGGATGAATTAATATAACGCCTTGAATCAGGGCGACGTCACTTTGGTTTAGTTTTGCTGCCACCATACAAACTTATTAAATTTGGAAAAAAAAACATCTCGTGTTGCTGGGTTTAAAGAGAGGATGAATAAATCCCCTACTGTATAAAACTTTCTATTTAGATTTAAAAAATCTTGAGGAGATGGCAAAAGCAGAATGAAAAAGATAACCCCGGGATAAGCTATCAGCATTACTCGTCATCGTACTGAAGTGGTTGATTAACACCTGTTGTTCTTTTATGTAATCTGAGAGTGAGCATGGGAAGTTGAGAGTTTTGATACTGTAAAAATTAACCCTTTCGTTGCCGGGACAAAAGTAGTATACAGTGTCACATAGCACTAGATACTTCTATTTAGCTACCAGCTAGTATGCCAGCCTGAAAGTGTTAATATTGTCAACATTAACCCTTCTGTGGTCGAGATAACTTCAGTATTCTCTTCCAGTTATCCCGATTTCACTTATCTGTCCGTGAGTCATAGGAGCCTGAGAGTGTTGATAGCTCTCAATGAGTTACGTCCTTAAGACGGTGTGATCAGGGCTGGTGGAATCGTGGCCTGAGAGTCATAGAAGCCCTGTTTCTCTTCTCCTCTACCTTGTCTTTTTATATTTACTTTCATTTAGTTTCCTTGTGGGTTTTGCATCAGATTTCCCCCCTTGTCCTTACCTCATAATATTTTAGTTAGTAACATCCTAAATTGTGTTATAACTGTTTTGCCTCCTTAAAATTGGAGTAATGTTCTTTTGTCTTCTTTATATAATTCTGACATGTGATAAATGTAATTTTTTAGCCACCTTCGTGATGGTATTCTCGGACTGAACGGCTAGTGGAGTCTGTTTTGAAATCTTTCAGTGCAAGGGATCATTTCTAAGACGACTGAAGTACAGTAACCTGAAGTTTGGTCCTGAAGACGGTGTGATCAGGACTGGTGGAAACATAGCCCGTGAATCACAGGAGCCCAAGATTTATATCACATACGGCGCTATCTTTCTTTTTTTTATTATTATTATTATTATTATTTCTATTATCAGTTGCATATAAATCAACTTTTTCTCTGTTTCCCCCACGTCCCTTATGTTTCTCTTATTCTGTCATCCAAATTTCTGTTATGTCTTTGACTTACCCCTTTACGTCAAAGTCGTGTGTGTGTGTGTGTGTGTGTGTGTGTGTGTGTGTGTGTGTGTGTGTGTGTGTGTGTGTGTGTGTGTGTGTGTTCTACCTAGCGATTGATAATTTTATCATCGCCATACCTTGATAATAATTGTTCACATCAGGAGGTGAGACGAGATACTTTCCAGAAACAAGGGAACAGAGTTATAGTGGGAGAGCTAATGAACAGCATAACCAATGAAATGGGCCACACACTCATTCACTAACCATTCACAAACCTAGAATCATCGCTCACCTCACAGAAATGATCAGCTGGACTTTTTTTAAAAACATATTCTTTTTTTATCGATGATCTTCATATTTCATATAATAAAGTCTGTCCGTAAAGAATAATCATATTCAGAAAAGGGGTTCTAAACACTGTCATGTTGTTTTCCATCTATAGCTCATCAGATCCAGTTGATCGCCTGGCAGTTCCCGAACCTCATCAACTTCACCATCTCATTTTGTTACACCCTCATTTTCTCTGTCTTTCAACATTTTAAATTTGTTATGGTCTCCCACCTCCCTCTTCAAACTTCAGACTCACTCACATATACCGTTTTCACTCCCATCCTTATACCCATTCTCTCCACATCACCGTAACATCTAAAGAGTCTGTTCAACCTTACAGTAGTGTCAACAGACTTTACTTCCCATCTCTTGAATAACATCATTTCATATCCAGTTCACCCTTTGGATTCCACATACTCGTACATTCCTCAGAAACCCCAATTCTACTGTTACTTCCTCTTGAGAATTTGTTCTAATGTCTTACCAGACTCTCACACCCCTATGTTACCTTGGGCACTAAAACACCATCCAGTCCCCTTGCAACATCCATATTCACACCTCTGCTATTAAGCAAGGTTCATATAGATCCAGCCACTTTCCTTCTCTCTGTTATTCTGATTTTCACCGAGTCTGCACATTGAACTATTTCCTGTTGCTTCAGACCTGTACCCAAACTCCTTCACTGACTCAAGTCTCTCCATTCACGATCAGATAACACAGTCACTTTCCCTCTCAGCAACAACGTTCATTCCAGACTCATCCACATATACTATGAAAGAACAGTGCTCATAAATGTCTACAGAAATTTGCACCAGTCTCTGAATCACCTGTAATATCTGTTAATGTGCTTACTCGGCCTCTAAGACGGTGTGATCAGGATGGACAGAAAGGCCGCCTGGGAGGCATAGGAGCAAAGGTTCATATCCAGAGTAGAGGTCCGTCATTTACCGACTTTTTATTATATTTTTATAGCTGTTTTCGGGTACTTTCTTCTTCTGAATAACTGTTTTCCTTCGGCTTCACCTTCCACTGACATCCTAAGTCTTTATTACCCCTGAATTAAATTAACCTGTTGGTTCCGGGCGACGTCATTATGGTATTCTTTCTGCCACCACAGAATCTTACTATCAAGCTTATAGAAAAAAAAAATTGTGTTGAATGGGTAAGAGAAAGTTAAATGTCTAACCACATAAACTTCGAAACTTCTAGCTTCACCTAAATAAAAATCATCAGAAGACGGCAAAAATAAAATGAAAAACTCGTCCCCGAGCTGCGCTGTCATCCCCATCTCTCGTCATCGTGCTGAAGTGGTTGATTAACAACTATTGCTATGTTTGGTCATCTGAGAGTGAGTATGGGAGGCTAAGAGTGTTAATACTGTAAAAATTAACCCTTTCATCGCCGCAACAAACGTATTACACCGTGTCACATAATGTCAAATGCTTTTTTCCGGCTAATAGTGGATATGCCAGCCTGAGTGTTAATATTGTCAGTATTAACTCTGCTATGGTAGAAATTACGTTTGTATTCTCTTCCTGCTATCCCGGTTTATACTCAGGTGACCGTGAATCATAGGAGCCTGAGAGTGTTGATAGCTCTTCATAAGTTTTGTCCTTAAGACGGTATGGTCAGGACTGGTGGAACCGTGGCCTGTGAGTCATAGGAGCCCGGGTTCACCTGGATTCCCACACTGTCTTTTATATATCTACATATGCATATTTCTCTTCTGATAATTTCTTGCCGTCGATCTTACCCTATTTTCCTTAACTTTCCTTATTTTCCTTTTCCTCTGGTAACTTAAATTTCCCCATGTCTGTAATTAAAACCCTTTAAGCACAAAACATGTATCTTATACCCTCCCTAAATATAGATGAATAATAGGTTTAACAATAGCGTCTTTGGGCTGAAAAGGTTAATGTAAGATTTGTTTGGAACACTTTCAGTGCGAAAGACCATTTCCAAGCTGAATAAGGTGATCTAAAGACAGCAAGAATAAAATACAAAAGGCGTCAACATAGCGAAAAATAGATGGATGGATGGATGGATGGGTGTGTGAGTGAGAAGGGGGTGGATGGACTGGTGGATGAACGGCAGGAGGATGACGGATGAAAATGTAAGTGAGAAGGGTTTGGATGTATTGGTGGGTTAGCGATAGGTGGACTGATGAATGAGTGGAGGCGTATGTTAAAATGGAGAAGATATATTAGTGAATGAGGGGTAGGTGGGTGGATGGATGGATGGATCAATGAGTAGGTGAGTGGGAGGTAGATACATTGGCTGATAAGAGGTAAGTGGATGGATGGATGGATGGATGTCTGAGTGAGAAGGGTGTGCATGGGTTGGTGTATGAGAGGCAGGTGGATGGATGGATAGATGACTGTGTAAGTGACAAGGGGTTAGATATTATAATGGTTAATAAGGAGTAAGTGGATGGATGGATGGATGGATGGGGGTGTATGAATGGATGGGTGGATGGATGGGCAGGGGAAGTATTTAGTTGCTTTCATTCTTATGGTGTTCATAGTCGACACAGTGTTCTTTACCAGAGCATTCTTGTCTTCGCTGCCGCTCTCTCTCTCTCTCTCTCTCTCTCTCTCTCTCCCTCTCTCTCTCTCTCTCTCTCTCTCTCTCGTATGTGTGTGTGTGTGTGTGTGTGTGTGTGTGTGTTGGATATTTGTTTCTTTCTTTAGAGTGCGTCTAATAATTTCATCCTCACCATCATCTCACCTATTTTTCCCACCCAGAGGTGAGATGAGGTAGGCAGAAGAGAAAGGAAGGGGAAAAAAATTATAATGGGAGAGTTAATCAAGAGCATAGCCCATTGGTCTTGAACCTGTGGCCCATGGCCCACTGGTGGGGCATGGGCTGGTTCTCAGGTGGACCACGGACACATACTAGGTAAGTAAAAATACAAAATATAAAAAATAGAAGACTAATTTATTTCTACCCTAATTAATTTATTTTTACCTTGGTAAATGTCCGTGACCCTCCATATATATATACATATATATATATATATATATATATATATATATATAAATATATATATATATATGTGTGTGTGTGTGTGTGTGTGTGTGTGTAGGGCTGAGCGCAAGAAGGGCCAATGTCAACAATTGCTCATAGCTATGGATATAAGGGTACCAGGGAGCTTGTAAAATATAGGTCTTTCAGTGTTACAAAGGCCAATGTCGCCAGAGTCTTAGAGATGATGCTATAAAGCAATGTAACAAAAAATTTTATTTTTAAAATGTGCTAATTATTACCGAATAAGAAAAAATTCGAGTGTCATAGGAAAATATTCTTTACATATATTTATTTTTTTTTTTTTACAATGCAAAGCAGGTTTTGGTTATTGAAATAGGCATTATATATGTAACTACTACTTGGCTTAAACAATGAAAAACTTACTTTTATGTCTATTCTTCTTAGATGAATTTTAGTAAAGTCTGCAAACTTTCCAATGCATTTTTCTCAAAACTTCATTTTTTGACATTAGCTCTCCCAGTGTTCAGTCCCACATATATGTAACTTGCAATACTTTGGTGATAGAAACTCCGTGTACAAACAGCTAGATAAGGAGTTTATTACAAGCTCACAGTAAAACAGTCTACCCGTGTCGGCTGTCTGCTAAGAACTGATGCAATAACGCCGTCTTCAGGCGTGGGAGAGCATGCTGACCTAGCAAATTTAGTGGGGGCATGTATGCATTTGGGGGGGACATATATACATCGGGGGTAGACATATTGTGGAGGGGGTACACTACTCCCCCGGGTAGCTGAGATGGTGTCTCCTGACACCAGGAGGTAAATGGTGGGTGATTATAGGAGTAAGGCAGGACCGGGGAGGTTTGTACAAGGGATAAGGATGATACAGGGGCAGTAGGGGAGACATGGCCATGTTGAGGGGAGGGAATTAGAAGGATATATACATATAAGATATACAAGGAATAATAGGTACAAAGCCAGTAAGGGCCGAAGGGATATATGAACATAATGGGAATTACACAATAATAGTTTGATACATGATAAACAAGGAGTAGATATGAGAGTTCTATTGTTGTTCTTCCTTCATTTTTTTTTTTTTTTGTGGATTTTCTGCAGGACACACTGTCACTGAGTAATGCATGAAAGAAATACCATCATTTTCTAGTAGGCAGAGTGCTGTTCACAGTTTGGTTAATTGTCAGATGGCATTGCTAGTCACTGAATGTGAGGGCACTAAGTACGGGGAGTTTCTACGTCGTGTGTAGGGCGTACTATGCCTGTAGCGACTCGGATTTCCTGGAGTCGACGATCCATTTTTCTGACACAACAATGCACTGCACAGATGATGAGTAGAAAACCTATGAAAGCGATAACCACAGGGGGGAAACACAACTGTTGGATGAACCCATGAACGGCTGAAGGCCAGAGAAAATTGATCCATAATGAAATCACTGTCATTGAGGAAGGTGAGCATGTGCAAGTGAGGGGAGGTGATGGTAATGTCGGCAGATGGTAGGGTTGAAGGCATGTCGATTGGTTGAAAGATGTCATAGGAGTGTTTATGAACAGCTTGGTGATAGCGAGTGGCGTAAGTGATGACGGACTCTGATTTGACGGTACAATAGTCAGGTGCTTTGTAGAGACCACTAGCGGGGACGGAGCGAACGGAATAACCAGGACACATGATTGTGACAGAGATGGGAACAGCAAAGAAGAAATACTGGACATGGTTGAGGTGAGCATGGTGGACCGGGAGGTCAGGAGCTGGGACAAAAGAACAGGCCGAGTAGATGGAATGGTTGCGAACTAAAGCAGACTCACAGGGTGTAGCACTGCTAGGGAAGATAGCGAAAAAGTGGGCAGCACAGAGACGAGAGGTCGGAGTAAGGGAGGAACATTGCTGGAAGTCTGTGGAAGAAAGGAAGGCAACGGAAAGATGATCATGGGAGAGGAGGAAATTTTCTGAAGGAACAGATACCTGTAACAAGGAGTTGTTGAGGCGGAAAGGGAAGGGAATGATGTGGAAAAGGTTAAAGGTTATGGCAGAACGGAGAGGAATATGGACGACGACGTATGTAGTGAGAAGAGTGGCTTCGAGAACAGGATAATAATATTCAAGGGAGGAGTAAGGGAGGACTGGGGAGAGACCGAAGGTGGAGTGAGCCCATTCCAGGACAGAACGGAGAGCTGAGACAGGTACTAAGTCGGCAGTGACACGTCCATTGATAGCATCAACCAGGATACGAACCAAGGTAGAGACTTGAGACAGGAGAGAGTCAACGGCCAGTTGGAGATTATCCATGTTGAGTTTGAGGTAGAAGAACTGGGAGATAACGTTAAGATCTGAAAGGTGGCGTTGTAAGATATCGGTGAAATTGTTTAGAGTGGACGTGACTTCATTGAGTTGGGTTGTGAGCTTCTGTAACATAGTGTGTTGGATTTTAATGACTCGGCGTTGTGATTCTAGGGCTGAAGCTAAATGAGTGATATCAGATTTGAAGCCAGAAATGTCACGGGCTGTAGCAACGCCAAACAAGCCACTCAGAATCTCACCGCCGAAGTCGAAGAGACCTCGTTTCACACGAGAACGACCCACGGGTGTCTGAATGGAAAATGTGTCATTGAGCTCAGTGAATCTGTTACTTATGTATTGCAATTGCCAGGAGAGTGGGAGGAAAAGGTTATAGAGATACTCATTTGGGTTGTGTGTCCCCATGAGGGCCGTGAGATGGTTCCTGATTCCGTGGAGCTGGTGCGCGTAGGCAGGTAGGGCAATGGCTACGTCGGCCAGGGGCGCAAGATCGTAGCGCAAAGAGGCGATGTCGTCGATAAGCATTACCTCGCCTCCCGAGCCGACCAAGGCCCCGGGACGTACTCCACCATCGTCCTGACCTGACCCAGACCCCAGGAGGGTCAGCACTGCCAGCAGGGAGATCGCTAACATCGTACCTAGAAAATCAGGGTAGAGTTAATGGGGGAGGTCGTGAAGAGGTTGATGGGCAGAGCGCAGTTTGGACCGATATTGATTGGTTGATGAATGAGCAGGTGGAGATGGAGATGAAGGAGACTGAGGGATAGGTGGAGACAAGGTAGACTGAGGGACGGGAGGAGGGGAAGAGGGGGCAGGAGGTTGTGTAAGTGACTCTTCCAACACGAGGCCATGGGGTGCTCGCTTTAAGTCATCGACGTGGACCCATCTGGTGTCCCTAGTGGACAGGTCCTGGAGGTGAAATTTGTTGCCTTGTTGAGTGAGGACGCGGTAGGGCCCTGTAAATTTGTCATCCAACTTAGAGGAACGCGTATGGGAATGAGCAAAGACAAGATCGCCTACACTGATAGTGATAGGAGAGGCGGACTTATGTTGGCGCTGCAGCATGTCCTCCTGAGAGGAAGCCAAAGTGGATTGGACATACTGGTGGATTGTCTGGAAGTTGGCCAATTTTAGTTTAACATAATCATCCATGTTGTAGATGGGTTCTGGCTTTGAGGATAAGAGAGAGTATGGGAGGGCCTTGTCAAAACCAAAAAGGACGAAGAAGGGAGATTCAGCAATGGATGCATTGATGGAACTATTGATGAAGGATGCCACTTGGGGAATCCAGTCATCCCAGGACGAACTATGGGAGCCTAGATGTCTGAGGCACTCTAAGATTTTTCGGTTGTGGCGTTCTACAAGGCCATTGGAAGCCGGATGGTTAGGCACGACATTGCACTTACTGATATGAAAGTGGCGACAGATCTCATCGAGAAGGCTATTGTTGAACTCTGTACCGTTATCAGTAAGAATGGTATGAGGGGTACTGAACGGGCAAATTACGTGATCTACAAGGGCACGTGCAACGCTCTTCGCGGTCTTGTCGGAGAGGGGTACGAGGACACAGTAGCGGGAGAAGTGGTCCACCGCTATGAACAAGTACTCAGCGCCAGATTCTGTGAGAGATAGTTTTAAGAGATCGATTGAGACAGTTTCCCATGGTCGTGATGGGATTGGGTATTGTAAGAGAGGTGCTGGTAAGCCGGTTGATCCTTTGTGGCGGTGGCAGGAGAGGCAAGAGTCACAGTGGGCATTGATATCGCGGCGCATGGTTGGCCAATAGTATTTGAGACGTGCTTGGCGCAAGCATTGGTCTTTACCTGGATGGGAAGCTTGAGGAGTATTATGAACAATATGAAGAACCTTTGGTATCAGGGCAGTGGGGACAACAAGTTGGTGTACTTCGCGATTGGGCATATCTTTGCCTGTTAGCAGTGTTTTTCTGTACAAGAGATCATCATCTAGCATGAACTCATCTAGTGATAACTGGCAGAGTAGGTAAGGTCGAGGCATCGCCAGATTCTAGGAAATAAATGACTTTGGACCACATGGGGTCTTGGCGCTGAAAGTTTCGAACAACGTCTGACGTTAGTGTAGTGTTTTCAGTTACTTCAGGCTGCAGTGATGTTATAGCTGCTGCTACGTGACGTGAGAGTGCGTCTGCGACTACATTCAACTTGCCTGGTACATATTGAAAAGTGGGATTAAAGTCCTGGATGATGACAGACTATCTAGCTAACCTACCTGTTAGGTTGCGATTCTTGAACAAATCACATAGTGGAAGGTGGTCTGTTTGGATATGCACTGGATAACCATAGACGATATCTCTGAAATGTTTCAAGGACCAGATTACCGCTAGTGCTTCGAGATCTGTGACACTGTAGTTACGTTCAGTGGTTGTAAGGGTGCGACTAGCATACGCTATTACGCGCTTCCTTGATGCTTCATCGAGTTGCATCAAAACGACACCAAGTCCAGTGCCTGAGGCGTCTGTGCAGAGAAGGAATGGTGTGGCATAATCAGGGAACGCTAGAATAGGGGCATTTACAAGAGCTGTCTTTAGCTTTTGGAAAGCCTGTGACTGGTCGTTAGTCCAAACAAAGGGCACATTCTGCTTGAGTAAGTGGGTCAGAGGAGCGGCGATCTTCGCGTAATCGCGGATAAAGCGACGATAATAGCCACTGAGGCCCAGGAAACTTCGTACAGCGTCGGTAGTGGTAGGTTCTGGGAAGTTAATGATCGCCTTAGTTTTATCCTCATTAGTATGAATGCCTTGTGCATCTACGACATGGCCTAGGAACTTGATTTTCTTTCGCAGGAAGTCACATTTACTGAGATTGATTTTTAGGCCTGCGAGCTTGAGGCGTTCAAAGACTTGCTGGAGTTTGGTAAAATGATCAGGGATGGATTTACTCACAACAATGATATCATCTAGGTAAGCAAAAAGAGAATGTCCCATCATGCCGCTGAAGACTGAATGGATAAGTCGCATGAACACGGAAGGAGCATTTCTCAGACCAAAAGGGAGGCTCTTAAACTGAAAATGTCCGGAAGGGGTGCTAAAGGCTGTAACTGGGCGAGAGGACTCTTCCATTTCGACCTGCCAGTACCCGCTGAGGAGGTCTAAAGATGAAAAGACTACGTTATTTTCACCAAGGGATTCTAGCAAATCAGTGAGGACAGGTAGCGGGAAACGGTCTGGAACGGTGACAGAATTGACCTTACGATAGTCGACTACTGGTCCAAGGTTGCCGTCCTTCTTTGGTACTAAGAAAAGTGGGCTATTCCATGGACTGACGGAGGGTTCAATAATGTCCTGGTCTAACATGTTCTGTACCATTTGATCTGTTTGCTTTCTCTGGCTGTGAGGCAATCGATACGCTGGTATGTAAATCGGCTGAGTTCCTGGGAGTAGTTCAATCGTATGTTTGACAAGGTCTGTTCTACCCATCGGTTCACCGGGTAAGGCAACCACGTTTCTGTACGAGGTCAGAAGGTCGAGGAGTTGAGGCATATGTTCCGGGAAATCTGTGCAAGTGAGATGTGAGAGCATATCGGGTGAATGTGTCGGCGCAGATCCCGTAGAGTTAATAGTACATACACCGATTGGCGTATCATCAGTCTGAATAGTAGGAACTGAGGAATCCTGGCACACCTTTACGGCCGCTGGGTATACTAGGAAGTCTCCAATCTTTACACCACTTTTAAGTTTTAGTGGAGCATTTGTGACATTGGGCAAGTACAGGTAGCATAAACTGTCCTCTAAGACTGTACACCACACTGACTCATAAGTCAAGCCATTCACACAACACGTCTCAGGTAGGGTTAGTACATCCACTCCTTCTTTCGCACCGGCAACACAAACCGAGACTTTGGTGAACTCATGCGGTAACAAAATTGTGCACGTATTCGTTACTGCACGTTTCGTCTCTGCGTGTTGGAGATCATTCAGACTGTGTGAGGTAGGTAACTGAGACATGTCTGAGTCAGCGATAGTGTTGTCGGGAGAGGATGTAAGAGCCATGTTCGAGGGCTGAGATGATGTATCAGGAGACATTGAGGAATTTATGTCCTTGCTCGCAGTCAGTAAAGGAATGATCTCTGTATTCTCAGATGATGAGAGTGGTGGTTTGGGCTGGGTTGGACTTTTTGGTAGTGATAGGGACAGAGGTAATTGAAGGACTGATTTGATCGTAAGAACAGGACGGGGACATTCCATAGTGTAAACCGGGAATCCAGAAATGTCTATACTACCACAAGCAGGTAATAATGCAATGGAATGTTGTGCCATGGTGGAGAAACCAATAAGGGCATCTGCGGGATACTGCAAGTCATTAGTGACATGAAATTCAATGAGGATAGGGGGCAAAGCTCTGTGGAGTTTGACTTCAAGGGTGACTCTTCCCTTAACCTTAAACTCTGAGCCGTTAACACCACATAGGCGAATGTCTGGTGGTTCTAGGAAACTGACGTGGTTGTGATGGCGATGAATAATTTGTAAGGAATTTTCGGAGATGAGATTTACTATAGATCCTGTGTCCAAGAAGAATAACGTTGGTATGTCATGACTGCTGCCGAGAATGACTAAACCCGAGGATGTTATGGGACCTACATGGCGGATGGGGAGTTGGGTTTCTGGTTCTACGTGATATTGGTCCGATACGGGCGCGGCGCTTCCCCCGACTGTGGGCGGTTGAGGTAACGACATTCCTCAGTGGTGTGAGTCGTGCTTGATTTGTGGTATTTGCAGTGTGGACGACGTGAGCAGGAAGGCGTACGCTGTCTGGTTTGGGAGTGAGGACGTCTGTATGTACGGTCGCAACTGGATGCTCGATGTCCAGGATGACCACAGTACCAGCAAAGAATTGAAGATTGTCTGTTCCGTCGCGCGCTAGACTGATCACGACCTGTGGTAGGAGAGCGATGTGTGGCAGGTCTGCCGCGTGTGGTGGGACGGGAGCGAGATTGGTCTGGGGTAGTGGAGATGTGACAGACTGAGGGGGCCAAGGGTTGGGTGGTGCCCTGACGCGTGTAGTTCGAACCTGTTCTTTCATGAATGGCTTTAGTGACCTGAATAATTTTATCTCCTGGATTGAAACCGATTTCCAAGGCTAGCTCTCGCTGTTTAGGAGTAAGCCAGTGAAGGAATCTCAGGTAACCAATTAAGTCAGCAAAGTTGGTGAGTGAAAGCATTGGAACGCCATTCTTGTCTTCTAACCATTTCGTGCCTACCAGTAATTGGAGCATCTCGCTACTAGTTGCTTTCATGGCGGCGGCAGTTTCGCGGAGCTTGGCATATTGCGCTGGGACGCGCAAGTCCTCATCTAGTTGGTTTAGGAGATTAATGAATCCCATGAGAGACGCGGTATTTGAATGGTGGCAACAAAGGCTGATGAGTTCCGTACGAAAATCAGCAAAGGTACGAATGCTATCGAAATGTCCTGCACGGATCGCGGATCCGATGTCTGATTTACCGTGATGCAAGCGACCGAGGAGGTAAGCTACTTTGAGCGATTCCTCGGTAATTTGTCTATTATTTATTTCGGTTTCGACTTCTCTGAGGAAATCATAGACAGACCAAGTTGGGTCCTGGCCGGTAAATTTGGGACGATTGGCATCGTCGAGATAGATAGACTGTGGAGGGTTGGTCATGGCTGGAAGTGCAGAAGTGGCGGGAGGAGAGGTGTGGGAGAGAGAGAAGGCAGTGGCAGTTAAGGGCGAGGAAGACGGGGTATGAAGGGAGGCAGGAGAAGTAACGACAGTGGAAGGAGTAGAGGAAGAAGAAGGGAGAGTAGAGGCAGGAGTAGAGGAGGAAGTATCTGGATTTACGAGGGTAGGACGGGTAGTAAGTGATTCTGCGGGAAGTGAAACAAGAGTCTCAGGTACAGGGCGGTGGTACTCTTTGCCACTTCGTAAATGAGTGATTGTGTTAGAGTCGGCAGACGGGGTATGAGCAGGTGATGTTTCCGGGTCAAGAGGGCTGGCGATAAGCGGTTGACGTGGAAAGTATGACATTTAATGCGGCAATGGAAGATGAAAGGATGAAGATGGATACGTAGGTGGAAATGTATAAATAACAATGAGAGAATGGAATACACTAGGTGTGAAAATGAATGAAGGTGCGGGCATGGATGGTTTAAATAAAATGCGAAGGATGAGATGGATAATAAATAACGTAGGTGAAGATGAAAACGGGGTAATGGAAATGAGAGGGAATATTTACAATAACCAATCTGTAGAGAAAATCGAGGATAATCTCTATAGAAAGGAAAGATATACTATAGTTACACAGTAGAAACGGGAGTGTCGAGAGGTATGACGTGCAGGGTGGCTGGGCTTAGCTGGGCTGGGGCGGGGCGGGGCGGGGCGGGGCGACGGGGCGGGGCTGGGCGGGGCTGGGCTGCGGGGTAGAGACAGCTGGGCGGAGACGAGAGGAGACGCCGCGATGAATCACCGGCAGGGAGTGGCGGTCTTAGGAGGCTCCGTAATGCAGACCAGATGCGGGCGACGGCGGAGGCCGGTGGTGGGTGGTGAGGCAGATGTCGGTGCAAGGCAGGTGTAGAGCCGGTGAATTGCAAATGCAGAGAATGGTGGTGGGCAGACAGCGGGTAGACAGCGATAAGTGGCACCGTGGGGGCAGGAGCTATGATGAGTCCGGAACAGGTGCTGGGAACAGGTGCAACAGGTGCGTAGGTCGGCGACGGTGACACTTGCGGTCAGGAACAAGGCGTATGGGTGCGGTTGTTTGAGAGGTGAGCACTGGCGAGAAAAATGGTACACTCGAAAAGCACAGCCAAGGTATAGAGGCACGAAGGAGGGGCGAGGCTGGCAGATGCGAGACGTCATGTATCTTGTTGTATCACTAAAAATCCAAGGAGGCGGTCAGAATGTGATGGTTCGAAACACCGCTGCTACCAAATGTAACTTGCAATACTTTGGTGATAGAAACTCCGTGTACAAACAGCTAGATAAGGAGTTTATTACAAGCTCACAGTAAAACAGTCTACCCGTGTCGGCTGTCTGCTAAGAACTGATGCAATAACGCCGTCTTCAGGCGTGGGAGAGCATGCTGACCTAGCAAAGTTAGTGGGGGCATGTATGCATTTGGGGGGGACATATATACATCGGGGGTAGACATATTGTGGAGGGGGTACATATATATATATATATATATATATATATATATATATATATATATATATATATATATATATATATTCTAAATGTGAAAGGCAGTGGGCCATGAGTATTTGGGAATGCCAGAAGTGGGTCATTGTATCAAAAAGGTTGAAGACCACTTGCATAGCCAATGAAATGGGTCACACCTTCATTTGATTATCATTCAAACACATTTAATGGTCTCTCATCTCGTGGTTATTATCAAATGGACACATTTATTATGTATTATTGTTTATAGGTGGGGGCACTCACCATCCACTCACTCGATGTAGTGCTGCTCTCGGGTGTCTGCCCTTTCCTTTCCTCCATCCTTCTTTCCTTCCATCCTCTTCTGTCTTTCTTTTCTTCGTTCTTTCCTCATCCTTCTGCCTACGGGTGACTTTACACTCCTTCTTCTGTCTTTCTTTCCTTCATTCTTTCCTCCTCCTCCTGCTTGTGGGTGACTCTACACTGAGTGACAAGCCAAATGATTTTCTGTACACCAGGAAACCATTTACTACGCTGGGTGGTAACCATATGGCCAAATTTTGGCGCCTGGTGGTTTAGTGGGTAATTATTGCGCTCCATCGGATTGAGCGGGTGAAGGTTTATATCCAAGGGATGGTTGGGGTTTATTGTTCATGTAATGCCACTCAGGGATGAGTGAGGCTGGTCACTCTCATCTTAAATGTCAGGACCAACTTGCCTAGCCCCGGGCTCCTACGCTCCTCATGGAGCAACGTAGGATTGGATGATGAATGAATGAAATTATTGTTTATAGTTTTGTTTGATATTTCCTATATAGAACGCCAGTCCATCAGATACAAAATCAAGTTTGCGAAAGCGTCACTAATCATAGTCATGTTCTTCTCATTACATAGCTCATCACACCAACTCGATCACCTGCCTGATCTCGAGTCTCATCATCTTTCATTCCACAGTTTATTACACACTTATTTTCCTCGTGTCTCAACTTCTTGATGGTCTACCACATCTTCTCCCATCATCAGACTGACTCATACAGACCATTTTCACTCCCTTATGCCCAATGTCCCCAAATTATCAGAACATATTCGGCCCTAGTGATAACAGACTTCTTTACTTAAAATCGTTTTCGAATCACACCATTTTGTATCCAGTGCACTCTTTGCACTCCATGCACATTCCTTACAAACCATTTTTCACTGTTCTGACTGACCAGTTTCTTAAATTATCACACCAAAGTCACACACATCTGCTACTGTGGGCACTAAAACACTTTCATGCAGTCCTATTACAGCCACCATTTTCACATTTTTTCTATAACAAAGGCCTTTTGTCGGTCCAGCCACTTTCCTTCATTTTGCTTTTCTATTTTCCACTTAGTCTGCCTATTCAACCCTCCCTTCTATTACTGAAGCCTGTTATCAATATTCCCTCACTAATTTGTTTGTTTTCATTCACAACCACATATCGTTGCCAATTTCCATCTCAACAACAATGATGATTGTACACTTATCAATATATACTATCAAAGCACGGCGCTCACACATATCAAGAGAACTAACCACAAGTCTCTGAACCACCAGCGAAACTAAATTAAAAACTATCCATGTGCTTACTTATCCTCTAAGACGTTGTGATCAGGATTGACAGAGCGGCCGCGTGGGAGTCACAGGAGCCAGGGTTCACATGCTAATGATTCCGTCTTTTATTACTTCTATTTTATACTTGATTTCGGGTACTTTCTGCCTCTCAGTAACTATTTTCCTTTGGCTTTAACTTCCACTGGCATGGTAATTATTCTATACGGCTTAATTAAATTAGTTCTTTGAATGTGGGTTAGCTACGTGATTTTGGTTTATTGTTCCGGCCACCATACAATCTGATTAAGCTTAAGAATGACCTCTCATGATGAAGGGGTAAAACAAACAACACATCTGACCCCTACACATGTTAAAGTCCAACTGAATCGAAAAAGAGAGAGAGAATATATCAAACTGCGTTGTTAACCTCTTCAATCGTCATCCTAGTAAGGTGGTTAATTCAGAACAATGGCGATGTTAAGTTATATGAGAGTGGGCATGAAAGGCTGAGTATTAATACCACAAAAATTAATCCTTTCATGGCCGGGACAAATGTACTATACAGTGTCACCTAGCGCCAGATGCTTATATTTAGCTAATAGTGAGTGTGCTAGACTGAGAGTGTTAATAGTCAGTATTAAACCATCCATGGTAGTGATACCTTCTGTATTCTATTCCCGCTTGTCACGGGGTTTTTATAATAATACGGGTTTTTTTAAAATGAATGCTTAAATATTATATAATTGATAATAATATTCAATAATATTAAAGAGCAGGGACAATGATTGTCTTGCTAAATCAAGCAACGATTCTCTAAGAACGAGAATTTATAAACTTTCTCAACAGTGCACGGCAGAGACTAATTACTCACAAATGCTGAATTAGTACTGTTAGCCTCTGGAGAAAGTTACTTCACCCCTGACAATAAATAACTAATACTAATAATAATATCAGGCTCTTGCTGATGCTAAACTCCTAGGTGGCACAACGGATTTTAAGTTAATACAACAAGACTGGCCTAAGTACCAGTTATGAATAGCAAAACGTTTATGCAAGCTAGGAGCTATAAGAGAAATAAGCTTAACTGCGGAGAAATGAAACAAGAGTTTACGTTACATTAAGCTCAAGCAAAAGAACTGTTAAATTTATTGATTACAAAATAAATTTAACGTTACAATTCAAAATCAAATTAATGAGATCGCACTCACTCACTCACTCGAGCTAAATTCTTACGCCTAGGAAAAACACCTTAATTAAACTCTTAAGACTAGGAAAATACAAGAAGGAAATACTAGTCGATGAATGCTTTGTATCACCAAGGTGGGAGCACTGGGTAACTGTGATTCTAGTGGAGCTTGGGTTGACCTCTCACTTCTGGAGCACAGGACCTCTCTCCGTCAGAGCAACAACTGGACTGCATAAGTCGTGGGAAAGAAAAAGGGAGCAGTAGGCCGCATTTTTTAATGGTCGAGTGAGCGAAACATGCCCAAAACAAATCGCTCAGCGGAAGCGCTAATGTCTCACACAAAGACGATCACGTATGACAATGAAAAATTGATTTGACAAAGCTTCCGTCCAAATGAGCGGTTAACTGAACGATACACAGTGAGTTTTCCACTAATAGTTCGTGGCTTCTCACAAAAGGGAAATGTCGCGAATTTGATTTGTGACATTACGCCCCTACAAAATTAAATTTTTTCCTTATGGGAAAAAATTTGTGGATATATATATATATGTACACATCCTAACTCAGTCACACAAGATTCACACTGTGGTGTGTGTGCTATCCTGCTACAGGAGAAAGTCGCAGTCACCAGTGAGTGAAAAAAACCTCGTATTTACATTAATAGAAGCAAGCTTGAGGGAAAAACTCCGTGACGACGGTGAAAATCCTGTACTCAGGTCAAACTGAGCGAAAAGTCGCTACATTTACACTGACAACTAATTGTTGTGTAGCGTGGTGTATGTAATACACGGTGTAGGTGTGACAGTTGTAGTGTAACTGTACCTACGTGTAAAATGACACAGTAAATAATAATATGACGACGACGAAGGCAGAGGAGAAGAGGCGGCAGCGTGCGGCAGACGATCAGCTGGCCCACACAGCAAAACTGCTACGCCCATTGCTGTACCTGCAAAATCAATTGAGGTGGAGCATCAAAAGTGTCAATGAGACAAAATTTTATCATGTTACAATTACTCTCTCTGCCTTGCAGTCAGTGCTACGACGTACATTCGAGGTCGCCATTAATTATAGCACACGATCATGGTCAGCAAGTTGAGAATCCCTGTGCAAACTCGGGTCTTCCATAGCCTCGAGTCGCCTCTGCGGAGTTCTCTCTCGAACTTCCCCCTTAACGTACAGTACTTATATTAGTACCGGGAAGCTGAGAATCCTTGTGAAAACTTGGGTCTTCCATAGCCTCGAGTCCCCTCTCAACTTCCCCCTTAACCTACAGTACTTATATTAGTATCGGGGAGCTGAGAATCCTTATGCAAACTCGGGTCTTCCATAACCTCAAGTCGCCTCTGCGGAGTTCTCACTTCCCCCTTAACCTAGAGTACTTATATTAATATCGGGAAGCTGAGAATCCTTGTGCAAACTCGGGTCTTCCATAGCCTCAAGTCGCCTCTGCGGAGTTCTCTCTCGAACTTCCCCCTTAACCTACAGTACATGTGTATGTACAGGCCCTGGACATACTGTGTCCTGTGGGGCCAACAAGTGAGACGTCAGGTCTACACTTTTGACTGGGAACCAGGCTGGTCCTTGGATTACTCAAATCTCTGAGGATGCCTATCACGGAACCTAGCATACAACAACTGCCCATGTTAGTCAGCAGTTAGCAGGCGAGACATCAGGTCTGCACCTACGTTATCACTACCCTGTCTCTCACACTGCAGGAACGGACAAAACTATCTATGTCTCGTCCCATCCCTGGCCAGAAAAAGTCAGCTCGGATACAGCCCTGGGTCTTCCTTTTGCCCATGTGACCTCCTGAGACTGAACAATGACCCCATTGTAACACTGCTAGGCGGTACTTGGCAGGAACGACAAACTGCAGTCGAACCTCGCCCTCGGGTGTTCGTGACTCACGGTAGAGCCGTCCTTGTTTGCGAAGGAACTTGGCTCGACCTCCCCGTGAATACTTAATCACTCGACCCTTTTGTTTGTTCTGCACGGTAGTAAGTGTCAGGTCAGAATGTTGTTCTTGTACAAGAAGTTGACTACACATCAGATCTTGCGGCGATTCAATGATCACTGGGGTGACACAGTCTGGAGCCTCAGCCATGGCTCGTGTTACCGCAGCAGCCGAAGTCTGAGTAGCGTCAACGTCGGAGCAACTATCCTTGGCTCCGCGAATATTTCCTACTATGAGGTCAAATAAGGGTTCTGGCATGACAACTGCAAGTGTCATACCAGTATAAAATGGAGATGCCACCTGGATACATGCCTCAGGGAACAATCTCACTGATCCATCAATAAGGTTTGCATGGATCTGTCGACCTGTGTACTGCTCAGGACGAACTAAACTCTGCTTAACAGAGCAACCTGAGGAACCATTGTCTCTCAGGACCTTCACAGGAATGCCTCCCACAAACCCTGGCTGAACAAGGAAGGTACTGTCACCTGTGGGAGGGCCTGTGGAGGAAGCAGCTAGCCACTCATGAGGCTGCTGAATTGATGTGGCAAACATTGTGCCGTGTAAATTATATTGGGAAGATGGAACATTGGCCATCTGTGGAGGGGGGTTCACTGTCACTGTGGGACTAGTGAACTGTGGGGAAGTACCCATACTGGTAGGGAAGTGACCACCGTGCTGCTGCTGAGGAATGAAGGCTGCATTCGCTTCCTGCCTCTTTTGAGCTGGTGGTGAAAAAGTTTGTCCCGACGGTCGGTTGCGTGGCTGATACTGCTGCTGGTTAGGGTACTTGTTGTACCTCTTCCACTCAAGTTTCTGAGTGTTTTGCCCCTGGTCCTTCCACTGCGGTTTTGGACCTTGGCCATTATTCTGAGAATGGCCTTGTTGCTGGGGTTCAGTCTGAGACGGCTTCCCAGACTTATCAGGTTTTCTGTTCCAGGTGTTTTGCTTACGAGTTTGATACCCGTATGCAGTAAAGAATGCGTCAGCCTTTTCTGCCATTTGGCTGGCATCTTTCACCTGGCAGATCTTAAGCTGTGCTATGAGCTCAGCAGGCCACGATCTCTCTAGCTGTGTACGCAGCATAAGGTCAATTATCCCCTCACGCGTGGAAGGAGTTTCATCTTTCTCCATCCACTCATTTAAGTAAGCAGTGAGACGATCAAGGAACTGAACAGGTGTCTCCTTGTCTTGGAGACGAGCTCGCATGAACTGAACTTTGGCGTCGTCTACTGTGAGACCATACGCCTTAGTGAGTGCAGCTTTCATCATCTCATACGTGAGATTGTCTCCACGAATTCTGTGGAGAATATCGAGGGCAGGGCCCTCAAAAAAACTAAGAAATTGGATCGGCTTAGCTGCCTCATCCAGTTGATACATGTCTGCCATGTCCTCAAAACGAGCTATGTATGGCTCGATTCGCTCGCTTTCCTTGTATGAAGGAAGCTTGATGCGTGGGGTCGCCAGGACATGTGCAGGAGGAACGCTCGTGGAGCTTGGACCAACTGCACCAGACGTGTCTGAAGCCAAGGAATCTCGCTTGAGCTTCATCATTTCAAGTTCATGTTTTTCGCGTGCTTCTCGCTCGGCACGTTCGTGTTCTCGTTCTCTCTCTCGTTCCTCACGCTGTTCTCGCTCATGTTCCAAGTCGAGTTTGCGCTGTTTTTGCTTGTCTTCGCGCTGTTGTCACTCTTTTTCTAACTCGAGCTCGCGTTGTTTCTGCTCGTATTCGCGCTGTTCTCGCTCGTACTCGCACTCCTTTTTGCGTTCCTCACGCTGTTCTCGCTCGTATTCGCGCTGAATCTTACGCTCTTCACGGGCATCATTCTCATGCTGCTGCTCCTGATTATGCCGTGAGAGTATATACTCTTTAATTTCGGTTGGGTCCGAAAGACCCATTTCTTTGGCTTCCTGTAAAAATAAAGTGGTAGCCATGACGCTAATTTATTAAGCAAACGAAACTGAGTACTGACTGCTTCGCAACGAATGCTAATAACACAAACAAAGAATACAGACACAAGCTAGTGGTGACCAGTCTTATCTAGTTAACTGGCAAAAATAAAACAAAATTTGCAAATAACTGAGATGACTCAATAATTAACACAATGGGTACGGTGGGTACCCAGGAGCGAATAAAATCGTCTGGTGTTACCAAGAATAAACTAGAGTTAAGTACTCTATTGATTAATAAAGCAAAAATTCACTTGCTAAATTAACGGTAACCACCAGTAAACTTGTGCCTATAAACTTTAATTATAAATACCTAAATATGAACGAGTGAGCACTATCTCGTGAATAGCTTTAGAGCTAGGAGCTAATATCCTGGAATGAGGTCGCCAATTGTCACGGTTTTTTTTTTTTAAATATCACGGAGTTTTTAAAATAAATGCTTAAATATTATTTGATTGATAATAATATTCAATAATATTAAAGAGCAGGGACAATGATTGTCTTGCTAAATCAAGCAACGATTCTCTAAGAACGAGAATTTATAAACTTTCTCAACAGTACACAGCAGAGACTAATTACTCACAAATGCTGAATTAGTACTGTTAGCCTCTGGAGAAAGTTACTTCACCCCTGACAATAAATAACTAATACTAATAATAATATCAGGCTCTTGCTGATGCTTAACTCCTAGGTGGCACAACGGATTTTAAGTTAATACAACAAGACTGGCCTAAGTACCAGTTATGAATAGCAAAATGTTTATGCAAGCTAGGAGCTATAAGAGAAATAAGCTTAACTGCGGAGAAATGAAACAAGAGTTTACGTTACATTAAGCTCAAGCAAAAGAACTGTTAAATTTATTGATTACAAAATAAATTTAACGTTACAATTCAAAATCAAATTAATGAGATCGCACTCACTCACTCACTCGAGCTAAATTCTTACGCCTAGGAAAAACACCTTAATTAAACTCTTAAGACTAGGAAAATACAAGAAGGAAATACTAGTCGATGAATGCTTTGTATCACCAAGGTGGGAGCACTGGGTAACTGTGATTCTAGTGGAGCTTGGGTTGACCTCTCACTTCTGGAGCACAGGACCTCTCTCCGTCAGAGCAACAACTGGACTGCATAAGTCGTGGGAAAGAAAAAGGGAGCAGTAGGCCGCATTTTTTAATGGTCGAGTGAGCGAAACACGCCCAAAACAAATCGCTCAGCGGAAGCGCTAATGTCTCACACAAAGACGATCACGTATGACAATGAAAAATTGATTTGACAAAGCTTCCGTCCAAATGAGCGGTTAACTGAACGATACACAGTGAGTTTTCCACTAATAGTTCGTGGCTTCTCACAAAAGGGAAATGTCGCGAATTTGATTCGTGACACCGCTATACTGATATTACTCATCAGGCCTTGAGTGTTAGGAACCTAAGAGTGTTGATAGCTCTTAACAAGTTTGGCCCTTAAGACGGCGTGATCAGGACTGGTGGAATCGTGGCCTGTGAATCACAGGAGCCCCGTGTCACTTGTCATACGCGTTTTTTTTTTTTTAATTCTATTTTCAGTTTGTTTTCTTGAGGATTTTGCATCTGATTCCCCCTCCCCCCCAAGCCTTTCATTTCCGTATGATTTTTTAACTTCCCTGTCTATTTCCAGACGCCCTTATCCCATAATGGATGGCCACAAATAAATCACCTCCACGTTACCCTTTACCCAGCAATTTTTCTTATCCGCTACCCGCTCCACATCCACACCACAACGATCCACCACTTCCTAAATTATCAGGCCTTCTCTCCATGGAACTCCACATGCTCCTCGCATATAACTCATTTCCACTGCTCTCACCCTTGACTGTCTTGTGTCCTTCCAACAAGATCCAAGCTTCACTATCATACGTTAGAGTTGGTATCACGATACTATCATGCTGTGACTTTTTTACTTTCGAGTTCACTTGCCTATTTCTTATCGCAATATTCAAAGAAACAGCAACCTTTCTTCACTTAATATCCTAAATTCTATTCACATGTTTTACCCCTTTCCGAACCGAAGCTGTTTCTTTCATATCATTCTGGATTGCCTTTTTTTTTTTTTTTTTTTTTTTTTTTTTTAAATGATATCCTTCAACTTAACTGGTTTATGGAGTGTGTTTGGAACTCTTTCTGTCTGGATCTCTTTCAGTAGTGGAAACTATTTCTAAGGCGAATAAAGTGGACTGAAGGCAGAAAGAATAAAATACAAAAGGTGTGATGGTAATGAAGTATTTACCTGCTGTCATTGCCCTACCTGGTGGTGTAGTGGTTAGAAGGCCCCAGTGGAAGTGACGGCCGTGCATAAGTTGGTTACCCCTACAGAGTGACTGGAAGTTTGTCGATCATGTAAAGCCACCAGGAGAAGTAGGCCGGTCATCTACCCTGAAATGTACCAGACTACGATAGCCTAGCCTAGGGCCCCTAAACTTATAAGGAGTAATAAGGAATTGCCTGTTACCGTTGTATTTGTATGTTTATTTATTCGTATTGCATTTTCCTGGTGTTCATGGTTCACCCAAATTTGTGTTTCCCCAGGGCACTTAGCCTGCCTCACTGACTGTGCTCGCGCGCGCGCGCGCGCGCGTGTGCGTGTGCGTGTGTGTGTGTGTGTGTGTGTGTGTGTGTGTGTGTGTGTGTGTTGGTCAGTCCGTCCGTCCACTCCTTGCCTTTACTGGCAGTCTCCAGGCTTAAGTTTCACTAATATGGATGCTTTATATATTTTACTTCTGCCTCCTCATAACAGTTCTACCCTGTCTGTGATTATGATGATGACGATTGTGATGATTATGATGGTAGCCAAGGAGAGCTCATACGTATAGTGTCTGGTGGAGTGATGGATAGTGAGGGATTGGGTGATGATGAGGGAGGGAGCTCATCCACTGACAAGGTGCCCGTATGAATCTTGATTTATATTGTAAATATTCATTTGATAAGGAGATATTGGAACACAGCTCTTTGGCATCCTTTTATAAACATTTTGGTGGGATTGACTCTGGTATAGGCAACGTTCCTGGTATCAATAGAGAAAATAATAATCATCATCATCGTCGTCATCGTGAACCATTATTATCTAATGTGTTCTACCCAAGGCTAGAGTGAGGCAGGTCCACAGAGCAAAGAAACAGAAAAAAACGATAGAGGGAGAAGTACCGAACAGCATTCCAGAGATATGGGTCACACAATTATGCATACAGCAGTCAGCCTCAGGTAATAATGACTCCATCTCAAAGGCATAATCATCCCGTCATTTTTCTTATCCTGGAGTAGGGATATTTTTCTCTCCAGATGCTTTGTGTGTTGGCTTTCCGATAGCCAATCCGACCACTATCAAGTGAAAGAAGGAGTATCAAACCCTTTTAATATTCTCTGCAATACATAGTTCATCAAGCCAACTCGATCCCCTGTCAGTTGCCAAGCATCGTCAACCTCTATACCTCGATTTCTCACACAGTGATTTGCCATTCTCTGTTCAACCTTTTCTCCGCCAGCCACACCTCCCACCTGCAGGCACACTCACATGCACCATTTTCATTACCACATTTATCCCCGTTCTCGCCATAAGACCATACCATCTAAGTACATTCTCTTAAACCCTATTGTCATCAGACTTTCTTATTTTGCAGCTATCACGAATCACGTTAATCATTAGATCAACTAGACGCTTTTCACATGTTTTTAAAAATCTCCCTTGCACTGCTCCTCTTCTTAACCAAGTTCTCATGCCACACCTGAGTGTTGCACCCATAACATTAGAGGTCGGACTAAAACACTGTGAAGTAATCGTTTTGCAACCCCGACACTCCGACCTCTGTACAGTATCAAGGCTTTCTAGTGCTGTCTACTTTCTTTTTATGTACTTCCTCACTTTCCCCCTTCTTTTACACATTTAACTCTCAATTCTTCCGTGCTCACAGATATCTTTAAATTCCTTCATCATTTCGTCTTTACATTCACCCTCACATCAAACTGACAGTCGCCTTCCCCTTCAGTTACAATCACTTTACAACAGTTAATATTTACCTTCACATCACGACACTCACGGACATCAAGAAACTCGGCACCATTCATTCAATCACCAGCCATACTAAATTAATAACTGTGGATATGCTTAGTGATCCTTTAAAACGGTCTGACCAGGACGGATGGAACGGCCGCCGAGGAGTCATAGGAGCCAGGTTTCGCGCCCTCCTCATGAAGACTCGTCTTTTTGCCTATTTTTTTTATTATTACATTGACCTACGCTTGCCATCTCGTTAACTGTTTCTCTTTGCATTTACCATCCACTGATATCCTCATTCTTCTGTCCGAATGCATCAAGTTGATACATAACATTAGAGTGACTATTTCTGTGTTTCCTTAAGAGCACCAGAGATTTTAATTAAACTTAGAAGAAAACTCTCGTTTTGAAACTGATAAAACATGGCTATATATCTGAGCACGCAAAGTTCAAAAATTCTAAGGAAATCAAACTTGAAATCATCATTAGACTGCAAAAAGAGAAGTGCATAAGTCGCCCCCGGGCTGTGCTGTTAACCACTTCAACGCCTCATCGTGCTGAAATGGTTGATTAATAATTGTTGCTTTGCTTAGTAATATACTAGTGTCCATAGGAGTCTGTTTTAATACCAGTACTCTCAGGATCAACCCGTTCACGTCGGAAGAAACATAGTATACTATTTCAGCTAACGTCAGATGCCTATACACTGCTAAAAATGAGTATAGGAGACTGACAGACTTAATACTGCCACCATTAACTCACTCATGGTCGGGATAACTTCTGTATTATATTCCCATTAGCTCGATCTTACTCATCTGGCTGTGAGACATAGCAGCCTGAGACTGTTGATCGTTCGATAAGTTTGGTCCTTAAGACGGTGTGATCAGGACTGGTGGATCTGTGGCCTGTGAGTCATAGGAGCCCGGGTTCACAGTTACTCCCACTCTGTCTTTTATATATCTACTTATGCATATATCTCCTCTGATACTTTCTTGCCTTTGATTTTTTTTTTATTTTCCTTAACGTTCCCTATTTTTCTTTTCCTCTGATAACTTGAATTTCCCTGTGTCGGTAATTTAAACCCTTTAACCCGAGAACGATTTTTTTTTAACCACCCTGAATATAGATGAATAATATTTTTATTAATAGTGTCTTTGGGTTGAAAAGGTTAATGGAAGATCTGTCTGGAACACTTTCAGTGCTTGAGACCATTTCCAAGTTGAATAAATTGATCTAAAGACAGCAAGAATAAAATACAAAAGGCGTCAACATAGCGAAGCCTCTGAATCACCAGGGGTGTCATATTAAAAACTCAATGTGGTTATTCAGCCTCTAAGTCGGTGTCATCAGGATGGATAGAACGGCCGCCTGGGAGTCAACGGAACCAAGGGCCAGGTCCTGGCTGCTCCTCCATCTTTTTTACTGAAATAGTGTGTGTGTGTGTGTGTGTGTGTGTGTGTGTGTGTGTGTGTGTGTGTGTGTGTGTGATTAGTAATGTTTTGGGTGTGTTTTCTGCCTCTTAGTAAATATTTTCTTTTCGTCATTTCTCACACCACACTGATATTTTCATTCTTCTCTACGGATGAAATAAATTAACTTCTCGAATCCGGGGTATGTCATTTTGGTTTACTCCTATTGCCACCAAGACGATCTTTTTAGTTAACTTAAGAAAGACCTCTCGTTTGCACGGGGTGAAAACAAGGCTACAATTGACATCAACAGATCTAATAGACCATCCTGACCACATAAAGCTCGATTGTTCTATCCCAATCTAAATAAAAGTCATCAGGAGACGGCAAACACAAAATGAAAAACACGTCCCCGGGCTGCTTTGTTAACCACATCATTTGTCATCGGGTTGAAGTGATTGATTAAAAACTTTAACTATGTTTAATCACCTGAGAGTAAGGAAGGGAGGTTGAGAGTTTTAATACTGTAAATATTGATCCTTTCATGATCGGGAGAAGCATAGTATACAGTGTCACCTAGCGCCAGGTGCTTATGTTTAGCTAGTAGTGAGTATGCCAGCCTGAGAGTGTTAATGTTGTCAGCATTAACACTTCCATGGTAGCGATAACTTCTGTATTCTGTTATTTCTATCTCGATTTTACTCATCTGGCCGTGAGTCATAGGAGACTGAGAGTGCTGATAGTCTTAACAGGTTTGGTCCTAAAGATGGGGTGATCAGGATTGATGGAATCGCGGCCTGTGAGACATAGGAGCCCATGATTTATATCACATACGGCGCCGTCTTTATTTTATTATTATTATTTCTTGTATCAGTTGCTTATCAATCTACTTTTTTCCATTTTCCCCCACGTACCATACTTTTCTCTCATTCTAACATTCAAAATACTTTTTGAACGATTTATCATTCACGTCGAAGTCGATTATGTGTGTATATATGCATGTATGAATGTACCCGTGTGTGTGTGTGTGTGTGTGTGTGTGTGTGTGTGTGTGTGTGTGTGCTATTCTGCCGAGTGATAGATAATTTTAATGGAACTAATAAGGACGTCCTTGGGCTGAAGCTGTTAAAGTAGTCTGACTCGAACCCTCTCAGTGCGAGAGACCATTTCCAAGCTGAATAAAGTGATCTGGAGCAGCAAGAATAAAATACAAATGGCGTCAACATAGGGATGAATGGAAGGATGGATGGATGGATGGATGGATGGATGTGTGAGTGAGAAGGGGCACAGTGGATTGGTGGATTAGAGGTAGATGAATGGATGGATGAATGTGTGAGTGAGAAAGGGATGAATGCATTGTCTGATGAGCGATGGGTGGATGGATGGATGGATGGAAATGGAAGTGAGAAGGGGCTGCATCTATTGGTGGATGAGCGGCAGGTGGAGGAATGAATGGATGTGTGTGTGAGATGGGATTATTATACGGTATTGCTGCACGGGAGGTAGGTGGAGTAATAGATGAATCAGTTGGTGGTGGTGAATAGAGGGTAGATGAGAAGAGTAGATGAATGGATGGATGAATGGATGGATCAGTGGGTAGGTGAATGGGGGTAGTTATATTGGTTCATAAGGGATAGATGGATGGATGGATGGATGGATGGATGGATGGACGGCCAGATGAAGTATTTAGCTGCTCTCATTTATCTGGTGTTTATAGTCGACCCAGTTTTGTTTTTTTCCGGAGCAATCTTGCCTCTACTGTGTGTGTGTGTGTGTGTGTGTGTGTGTGTGTGTGTGTGTGTGTGTGTGTGTGTGTGTGTGTGTGTGTATTTTCTCGTTAGCGATTGATAATTTTATCATCACAGTATCGTCATAATCTCGCCTTATTTATCCCACCCAGAGGTGAGATGAGATACTTTCCAGAAAGCAAGGGAAAAGAGTTATAGTGAAATAGGCCACACACTCATTTACTTACCATTCACAAACCTAGAATCATCGCAATGATCAGCTGGTCCTTTTCTAAATATATGTTTCTTTATCGATGATCTTCATATTTTATATAATAAAGTCTGTCTGTAAAGAACAATTATATTCAGAAAAGGGGTTCTAAACATCATCATGTTGTTTTCCTTTTTAGAGGTCATCAGATGCACTTGATCGCCTGTCAGATCCCGAGCCTCATCAACTTCACCATCTCATTTTGTTACACACTCATTTTCCCTCTCCTTCAACATTTTTTTTTATCTTTTATCGTCCCCAACCTCCTTCTTAAAACTTTAGATTCACTGACATTCACCATTTCCACTCCATCCTTATACCTATTCTCTCCACATCACGGTAACATCTAAAGAGTCTGTTGAGCCTTATAGTGTCAACAGACTTCTTTACTCCGCATCTTTCGAATAACATCATTTCATATCCAGTTCACTCTTTGCACCCCACATACGTTCCTCAGAAACCCCAATTCCATTGTTACTTGCTCTTGAGACATTACTGTAATATCTTACCAGACTCTCGCTCCCATGCGTTACTGTGGGCTCTAAAATACCTTCATGCAGTCCTCTTGGAGCATCCACATTCACACCTCTGCATTTAAGCAAGGCCCTTATAGATCCAGTCACTTTCCTTCTTTCTGTTATTCTGATTTTCACAGTCTGCTCATTGAACTGTTCTCCTGTTGCTGAAGACCTGTACCAAAACTCCTTCACTGACTAAGTCTCTCCATTCACGCCCAAATAACACAAATACTCACTTTACCTCTCAGCAACAACGTTCATTCTACACTTGTCCACATATACCATCAAAGAACAGTGCTCATAAAAGTCAACAGAAATCTGCATCAGTCTCTGAATCACCTGTAATGCTAAATCAGTATGTTAATGTGCTTACTCGGCCTCTAAAACGGTGTGATCAGGAGGGATAGAACGGCCGCCTGGGATGCATAGGAGCAAAGGTTCATATCCAAAGTAGAGGTCCGTCTTTTTACCGACATTCTTATTTTTGTTTATAGCTTTTTTCAGGTACTTTATGCTTCTGAATAACTATTTTCCTTCCGCTTCACCTTCCACTGACATCCTAATTTTGATATTCTTTCTGCCACCACACAATCTTATTATTAAGCTTTACGAAAAAAACTCGTTTTGAAGCGATAAGAGGGTATAACTACATAAACCTCGTAACTTCTAGCTTCATCTAAATAAGAATCATCAGCAGACGGCAAAAATAAAATGAAAAAGACTTCCCCAAACTGCGCTGTCAACCCCATCTCTCGTTATCGTGCTGATGTGATTGATTAACAACTATTGCTATGTTTAGTCATCTGAGAGTGAGTATGTGAGGCTGGGAGTGATAATACTGTTAAAATTAACTTTCCATGGCCATTACACGCGTATTATACAGTGTCACCTAGCGCCAAATACTTTGATAAACCTAATAGTGAATGTGCCAGCCTGAGAGTGTTAATATTGTCAGTATTAACCTTTTCATGGAAGAAACAACTTTTGTATTCTCTTCCTGCTATCCCGGTTTATACTCAGGTGACCGTGAGTCATAGGAGCCTGAGAGTGTTGATAGCTCTTAATAATTTTGGTCCTTAAGACGGCGTGATCAGGACTGGTGGAATCGTGGCCTGTGAGTCATAGGAGCCTGGCTTCTCTGCTGTCCACGCTGTCTTTTTATTTGTTTTACTTTCATCATATTTTTTTCAGGTTTTTACATCTGATTTTTTTTTCAAGTTGTCTTTTCCTTGTTTTGATAACCTTTTACGGATCGTGTTTATGAACAGAGTCTCGAACTCTTTCAGTACAAAAGATAATTTCTAAGGGAAACAAAGTAACCTGAAGTTTGGTTCTTAAGACGGTGTGATCAGGACCGGTAGAATCGTAGCCCATGAGTCAATGGAGCCCGAGTTTATCCTTGAAATGTGCCGCCTATTTTTTTTTCCCCCTTCCATCTTTTGCTTCTAGGACCACTTTTTCCCTATGTTCCTCATTTCGGCTGATTTTTTTTTTTCTCTTCGACTGACATCCAAAATTCTTTCATATCATTGATTTAAAAAATTAAAGCTGATGTGTGTGTGTGTGTGTGTGTGTGTGTGTGTGTGTGTAGTGTACAAGACAGGCAGACATAAAAAGGCAGAGATAAAACAGACAGGATATCAGAGAGACAGACAGACAGACTCGGGGATTAGGCAAATCTTGTATACAATGACAAATGCAGGAATAAAGTGATAGAGGGACAGACGGAAGATGGGTACACAGGTGGAGTGAAAGACTGAGCGATATACAGGTAGTTAGGTAGATGCGTAGATGTAGAGATAGACAGACTTGCCTTCATATGACGAACAGAAGCCACTACAGCCAAAGCAGGTGGATAATTGGGTCTGGTTTGTTGGGCCCGGCATCGAAACCTACAGGAGTCTGTGGTTTCTTTTTTATATTTTTGAAGTGTTTCAGAACGTACAGTTAGTTTTGTTATTGAACAGTCTCTTGTGTGTGTGTGTGTGTGTGTGTGTGTGTGTGTGTGTGTGTGTGCGCGCGCACTTCTTGCCGTACTGGCTGCGTCCAGTTTTAGTCCAGTGACTAAGATGAACTCTATATGTTTTTCTTGTTGCCGCTGAAGTTGTACCCTGTCTGTGATGATGGTGATGTTGAAGGAAGGAAGGGATAGTGAAAAATTAGTACCAAGCTCCAATACGACCATATGGCACTGTAGGAGTAATGGAATGATAAAGGACGGACGAAACACAGAAATATCAACAAGAGAGGTAGGATAGAGGACACTAGTGACAGAAAGACTGGGGACAGAATGGCCCCTTTTAATTGCCTCTTACAAGCAATGATAATGGGGAAGTATTCTTTTACTCTCTCCCCATGGGGCGATGCTGATGAAATGTAGGAGGAGGAGGACGACGAAGACGAGGAGGAAAGAAACATTAAGGGAAAAGCCTGTATAGTGGAATGGATGGTGAGAGTGAGGAAGGCAGCTCTACCAATGCCAAGATCGCAGATCGATTCCTGTCTGAAGTGTGATTTTTATTTTGAATATTTATTTAACTAATCGTTATTGCTACACAATTCTCTGACATCCCTGTTTAAAACTTTACAGACGCTGGTTGGCTCTGGTCAAATGATCATCATCATCATCATCAAGCCAGTGTCTTTTTCCAGCCTAACGATGGAATAAGGCAGGATTTAGATTAAAAAAAAAAAAAAAAAAAAAAAGGGCAGCACGATAGGGGGGAAAATAACCAACAGCATGAAATGTGCCACACAGTGATTGACACAGCAGTCAAACCACAGGAAATCCTACTCCATCTTAAAGGCGTGTTATCACATCACTGTTTTTTCTTATGTTTGAGTAGGGATATTTTTCTCTACTGATCCTTTGCACAGTATATTGGCTTTCCGACTGTTAGTCCGTCCGCTGTTAAGTTAAAAAGAGGGTGTCAAACTTCTGTAATGTTCTCTAAAATACATAGTTTATGAATCCAACTCGATCCTCAGTCAGTTGTCAAGCCTGATAAACATCCATAGTTCATTTTTTCATACACTCATATACCATTATCTGTTCACCTTTTTCGCTGCCAACCATGCCTTCCACCTTCAGAAACACTCATAAGCACAATATATATTACTACATTTATCCCCGTTCTCGCTATAGGACCATAACATCTATGCACATTCACCTACTGTCATCAAACTTGCTCATTTCACGGCTTTCATGAATCACGTTAATTATTATCCTATCCACTGGACGTTCTCTTCCACTGAGTCTCTTCTTGACCTCGTTCTCATGCCACACCTTACAGCTTCAACCATATCATTAAAAGTCGGCTTAAAAGACTTTCATGTTATCGTTTTGCAGCCCCGACACTCCAACCTCTGTGTACTGTAGTATCAAGGTCTTCTAGTACTGTCCACTTTCGTTCCATGTGCTTCCCTATATTCCTCCTTCTTTGCACATATACGTCTATTGTTCCATTGGACGTTCGTATCCTTATATTCTCTGACCAATTCGTCTCGATATTCACCCTCACATCAAACTGACAGTCACCTTCCATTTCAGTTACAATCACTTTACAACCATCATCATTAACTTTTGGCACGACATTCCACACATGAACAAAGTCATCACCAATCACTCAATCACGAGCCATGCTAAAATAATAACTGTGGATATATTTAGTCAGCCTCTAAGACGGTGTGATCAGGAAGGATGGAATGGCCTCCGTGGAATCGTAGGAGCCAGGTTTCACATCCACCTCTGCAACAGCAGTCTATTTGTTCGTCTTACTTTTATTTTCATGACATTGACGTGCGCTTTTCATATTGCAAACTATTTTCCTTCCGGATGCATCAGGTTTATCCTTTAAGTTAGTGGTGTATTTGTTTTTCCCTACTGGCATCAGAGAATTTCATTAAGCTTAGGAAAGACCTCTCGTTTTGAAGGATATAAGAAATGGTTGCATAATCTAAACACAAAGTTTTTAAATTCTGTCCAAATCAAAATTAAAATCAGCAGGAGACGGCAAAAACAGAAGTGAATAAGACATCCCAGGCAGCGCTGTTAACCGCTGCAACTCGCCATCGTGCTCAAGTAGTTTATTAATAACTGTTGCTATGCTTAGTCACGTAAGAATCAGCATAAGCGTCTTAGTGCTTTAATACTGTCAGAACTAACTCGTTCACAGTCGGAACAAACGTAGTATACTATTTCAGCTACAGTCAGATGCTTATAAACAGATAAAAATGAGCATACTAGAATGAGAGTGTTAATACTGTCACCATTAACTCTCTCATGATCGGGATAGCTTCTGTATTACATTCCTGCTGATTCGATTTTACTCATCTTAGCTGTGAGTCACAAGAGTTCGAGAGTGATCGATAAGTTTGGTGTGATCATGACTGGTGAAGCCGTGGCCTGTGAGTCATCGGAGCCCCTGTTCAAGTAAACTACTGCGCCGTCTTTTATATATGTACTAGCAGGAGTACCCGGCGTTGCCCGGCCAAAAAGGCGAACACTCTAATCCTATTTGTTGTAGTTCAGTTATTCTTTGTACTCCAGAAAGACCATGTACCTCTTATGCTTTTGAAGTAGGATCTTAAGAGGTCCAGGAATTTTCTTTTTCAGCTTTCCCAGACTAACGCACAGTATTTGTGCGCACTGTTTTATCATTACCGGTGAGCTCAAATGACCTCGGAGGTCAACCTCACATAGCCGATGTCTGAACTGGGGGTCATATGAGTCTCCACGCCAAAAATTGGGCTGCTGGGTCCTGTCGTTCGACCATGTATTACCGGCGACTTCGACTGACCTCCGATCAGTGACCTCAAATGACCTCGGAGGTCATTCTCTCATAGGCTGTTTCCGAACTGGAGGTCAAGTGAGTCTCCATGCCAAAAACTGGGCTGCTGGGTATAGCCATTCGAGCGTGTATTACCAATGACCTCAAATGACCTCCAACCAGTGACCTCAAATGACCTTGGAGGCAAACCTCACATGATCTGTCTGAACTGGAGGTCATATGAGTCTCCATGCCAAAAATTGGGCTGCAGGGATACCCGGCGTTGCTCGGGCCAAAAAGGTGAACACTCTACTGGTGACCTCGACAGACCTAGATCAGAATTCCAACCCCCCCTAAAACCATCCTTTGGTCACCTTGAATCAGAATATATATGGGTCTGGGGTCTCTGGCCCATGGTTTGGGCGTGGTTGGAGGACAAACAAACATTGCAGCTCTTTTAGAGAGAGAGAGAGAGAGAGAGAGGGAGATTTATCTGGTACTTTTTTATGTTTTTTTTTTTCTTATTCTCCCCAGCGTTCCTTTTTAAGCTTACTCCCACCTATGATGGCGGAGGCAATAAATGATTTGTCTGTCCATCCGTTGGTGCGTTTGTGGATCCATGCATCAGTAACATTATTGTGGGCACGATATCTTCTGTTAACGTTAATGGATTTCCATCAAACTTTTGTTGGTGACGTAGTAGATGATGAACTGTTTAGGTCAACTAGGTCACATAGTCAAATTTCAAAGGCATATGGGGTCAAGCTTTTTACCTGTACTGTGCTAGCGACGTAGATCTACGTCCCCTTCAAAAACGCCAGTGACGTAAATCTACATCCTGCAGCACTGAGAAGTCATTGCATGCAACTGAAGTAGAATGGAAGGTAATATCATGCCTCGCTACCTTCAGACATTTCTCCGTTATGCTTGCAACACTGATTTAGGAGCACAGGAGGCCAGTGAGTCTTCAGAGGCTCACTGCCACTCAGCCTTTTCAGTAACCTTGAAAATTTCAGAGGTAAAGTGGCACCAACCTGCCTCCATTCAACCAACTATCTGGCTTTAGTGATTACTTTTATTAGTGCCAGGGATCTTATATCGACGTATTAAGCCCATTTATAGTCTGACAAATCTAAACGTAGGGTTTTGGTGGAGTCACCCCCTCCCTGCACTGTTGTCACGTTTCCGAGCTGACCTCTCCATCAGCGATGACCTTGACACTGTTTCCCTCTTGTGATCTCCGTTTTTCTAATACCCCCTATACCCCTGCCACCAACACCCCCTATACCCCTACCCCCAACAACACCCCCATTAACAACACCCGCTATACCTCCACCACCAACACCTCCTATAAATATAGACCCCCACCATCAACACCTGTATAATAATTAGCCGTTGATAATTGCTATACTTTTATTGAGAGCATACATTCTACCCTATTGCTCAAACTCCCTAATCTTACAATCCCATCTGTCTTAATCCTTCCCACTGCCTTCGTTCCTAAATCCCTTAATTGATCTATTTTTAACCTAAGTGTCCCCACACCTTTTAAACCATTTACCTCTCTGTCACTATTCTCCACCATATGTATCAACTTGTATTATATTGTGTATAGAACTTTCATACTGTATGCTGTACTACTGTATAATGTATAAGAATACCCACTGTTTAGTGGAAATAAAGTTTTATTATTATTATTTCTCTCTCTCTCTCTCTCTCTCTCGCTAGATTTTGTTATGTGTCATCCATGGTTTTTTACTTCCATTTTTATGTATGGATTATAATTTTGACTTTATTTCCGCACCACCCTTGAGGTAAAAGTCACGGCTCGTTTTTTTTATAGAGGTTTCCCCAATAGGCCTAAATCCTGTTGGGGGTTGGTGACCTCCCATAGCGTACACACAAACACGTGTCGCGTGAGTGCTGCCACCCCAGAGCTGTTTGATATATTTATTTTAATTATGAAAGGATCGCCTCTTCCCACTTTTATCCCTTCAAATTTTCTTGCAATTATACTTGCTAAATTAATTAGCAATGTTAGAAGTGTTGGGGAAGTAAATGATAATTAGAATATTTTTAGAGCAACACTGCCAAATTTTTATGCCACGTTTCTCTATTATCGTATAATATAGTATGCAGAATAGTTTTATTCTTCCTTGATACATGTCAGCACTTTCATTACAGTTTTATTAGTATGAGTTATGTTTATGTATCATTCCTACTACACAAACCACAGGCTTTATACATCGTAGGGTTAGGAAACATGGCAATAGTGTAGGGAGGGGGTGACTCCACCCAAACCCTATGTTTAGATTTGTCAGACTATAGCAAGAAGAAAAAATCCAAAATCTGCTGCCATAGAAGGGTATCATTTTTTTTTTTCAAGTACGGTACGTGTTAATCACTGTCGGCATGATATCTCCTGAACCCCTTGACTGATTCTGAACAAACTTCTGCCAGTGATATAGTATGAGGTGACGATGAACTGATTAAATCAGCGTGGTCAAGGGGTCAAAGGTCAAGGTCATATGTGGTCAATTTACCTTATCTTTAGACGAAATATCTCCTGAATCTCTAGACGGATTTTGACCAAACTTCTGTCAGTGATATAGTAAGAAGGGACGATAAAACCATTAGGTCAGCAAGGTCATGGAGGCTGAATGGCAAGGCCGTGTGCAATTTTTGGTGTGAGCATACTGAGCGACGCTTTATGCTGACAGCTCGGGGCCAGACTTCTTGGCGTTTCATTTTTCTTTTCCACTGATATCCTAAATGACCACATGTTGGTGATTTAACCCCTTCAAGCCGATGAATTTTTTATATTATACCCGAATAGATGATTATAATAGGTTTATTAATGACAAGCAGGGGTACCCGGCATTGCCAGGCCAAAAAGGCTAACACTCTAACCCTATTTCTTGTTCAATCTTTCTTTCTGCACCAGAAAGACCATGTACCTCTTATGCTTTTGAAGAGGAATTAGAAGACCAGGAACTTTCTATTTCAGCTTTCGCAGACTAATGTACAGTATTTGTGCACTCTTGCTTAGTATTACTGGTGACCTCAAATGACCTCTGACCATTCACCTCAAATGACCTCCGAGGTCAACCTCACATAGCCTATGTCTGAACGGGAGGTCCTGTGAGTCTCCAGGCCAAAAATTGGACTGCTGGGTCCACTCATTCAAGCGTGAAATACCGGTGACCTCCAATGACCTCTGATCAGTGACCTCAAATGACCTCGGAGGTGAACCTCACATAGCCTATGTCCGAACTAGAGGTCATGTCAAAACTAGAGGTCCATGCAAAAAATTGGGCTGTAGGGATACCCGGCGTTGCCTGAGCCAAAGAGGAGAACGCTCTACCAGTGACCTCGGATGACCCAGACCTGAATTTTGACTCTCCTAAAGCCATCCTTGGGTCACCTTGATTCGGAATATATATAGCACTGGAGGTCTCTTGCCCATGGTTTGGGCGTGTTTGAAGTACAAACAAACAAACAAACATCGCGGCTCCTTTATGTATATACTATATGTAGAAGTACTTGGGCTGAAAGGGTTAATGGAAGATCTGTTTGGAACCCTCTCAGTGAGAGAGACCATTTCCAAGTTGAACAAAGTGATCTGAAGTGTCACGGGGTTTTTATAATTACGGTAATTTTGATATAAATGCTTAAATATTATTTAAATTGATAATAATATTCAATAATATTGAAGAGCAGAGACAATGATTGTCTTGCTACATCAAGCAATGATTACTTTACGCTGCTTCTTCGCACGACTCTCTGAGAACGAGAATTTATAAACTTTCTCCACAGTACACAGCAGAGACTAATTACTCACAATTGCTGAATTACTGTACTGTTAGCCTCTGGAGAAAGTTACTTCACCCTTGACAATAAATAACTAATACTAATAACAATAATCAGGTCCTTGCTGATGCTTAACTCCTATGGCACAACGGATTTTAAGTTAATACAACAAGACTGGTCTAAGTACCAGTTATGAAAGCAAAACGTTTATGTAAGCTAGGAGCTATATGGGAAATAAGCTTAATAATGGAGAAATGAAACAAGATTTTACTTTAAGCTCAAGGAAAAGAACTGTTAAATTTATTAATTACAAAAAATAAATTTAACGTTACAATTCAAATCAATTAAATGAGACGCACTCACTCACTCGCACAAAAGCTAAATACTTACGCCTAGGAAAAACACCTTAACTAAGCTCTTAAAACTAGGAAATACACAAAGGAAATACCAGTCGATGAATACTTTGTATCACCCAGGGGGTGGGAGTTTGAAGAAACTGATACTCTGTGGAGCTTGGGATGCTAGCTGACCTCTCTTCACTTCTGAGCACAGGACCTCTCTCCGTCAAAGCCACCACTAGACTGAATTCAAATCGTGGGAAAGAAAGGCGGAGCACTAAGCCGTATTTTCTAACGGTCGAGTGAACGAAACGCGCCCAAAACAATCGCTCATCAGAAGCGCTAATGTCTCACACAGAGACGATCACGTATGACAATGAAAAACTGATTTGACAAAGCTTCCGTCCGAATGAGCGGTTAACTGAACGAAAAACAGTGAGTTTTCCACTAATAGTTCGCGGCTTCTCACAAAAGGGAAATGTCGCGAATTGATTCGTGACATTACGCCCCATGAAAATTAAATCTTTCTTCCTTCAGAAGAAAGATTTCAATATACATACATATAAATCCTAACTCAGTCACACAAGATTCACACTGTGGTGTGTGTGCTATCCTGCTACAGGAGAAAGTCGCAGTCGCCAGTGAGCGAAAAAACCTCGTATTTACGTTAATAGAAGCAAGCTTGAGGGAAAAACTCCGTGACGACGGTGAGAATCCTGTACTCAGGTCAAACTGAGCGAAAATTCGCTACATTTACACTGACAACTAATTGTTGTGTAGCGTGGTGTATGTAATACACGGTGTAGGTGTGACAGTTGTAGTGTAACTGTACCTACGTGTAAAATGACACAGTAAATAATATGGCGAAGACGAAGGCAGAGGAGAAGAGGCGGCAGCGTGCGGCAGACGATCAGCTGGTCCGCACAGCAAAACTGCTACACCCATTGCTGAACCTGCAAAACCAATTAAGGTGGAGCATCAAAAGTGTCAATGAGACAAAATTCTTATTATGTTACAATTACTCTCTCTGGCTAGCAGTCAGTGCTACGACGTACATTCGAGGTCGCCATTAATTATAGCACACAATTATGATCGGCAAGTTGAGAATCCTTGTGCAAACTCGGGTCTTCCATAGCCTCGAACTGCACATGGGTCCTCAACCTGTGCCTCAACCTACAGTACTTATATTAATATCGGAGAGCTGAGAAACCTTGTGCAAACTTGGGTCTTCCATAGCCTCAAGTCGCCTCTGCAGAGTTCTCACTTCCCCCTTAACCTACAATACAATACTTATATTAGTACCGGAAAGCTGAGAATCCTTGTGCAAACTTGGGTCTTCCATAGCCTCAAGTCGCCTCTGCGGAGTTCTCTCTCCCCCTTAACCTACAATACAATACTTATATTAGTACCGGAAAGCTGAGAATCCTTGTGCAAACTTGGGTCTTCCATAGCCTCAAGTCGCCTCTGCGGAGTTCTCACTTCCCCCTTAACCTACAATACAACACTTATATTAGTACCGGAAAGCTGAGAATCCTCGTGCAAACTTGGGTCTTCCATAGCCTCAAGTCGCCTCTGCGGAGTTCTCTCTCCCCCTTAACCTACAATACAATACTTATATTAGTACCGGAAAGCTGAGAATCCTTGTGCAAACTTGGGTCTTCCATAGCCTCAAGTCGCCTCTCAACTTCCCCCTTAACTTACGGTACATATATTAGTACCGGGAAGCTGAGAATCCTTATGCAAACTTGGGTCTTCCATAGCCTCAAGTCGCCTCTCAACTTCCCCCTTAACTTAAGGTACATAATATGCATGTACAGGCCCTGGACATACTGTGTCCTGTGGGGCCAATGGGCGAGACATCAGGTCTGCACCCACTTCACCACTACCCTGTCTCTCAACTGACTCAGAGATTACAGGTGTGGTTATGAACGGCACAGGAAGGACATGTCCCTGATCAGTGGTGATACTTTGGCACACACTGCAGGAACGGACAAAACTGTCTATGTCTCGTCCCATCCCTGGCCAGAAAAAGTCAGCTCGGATACGGCCCTGGGTCTTCCTTTTGCCCAGGTGACCTCCTGAGGCTGGACAATGACCCCATTGTAACACTGCTGGGCGGTACTTGGCGGGAACGACAAACTGCAGTCGAACCTCGCCCTCGGGTGTTCGTGACTCACGGTAGAGCTGTCCTTGTTTGCGAAGGAACTTGGCTCGACCTCCCCGTGAATACTTAATCACTCGACCCTTTTGTTTATTCCGCACGGCAGCAAGTGTCGGGTCAGAATGTTGTTCTTGTACAACAAGTTGACTGCACATCAGATCTTGCGGCGATTCAATGATCACTGGGGTGACACAGTCTGGAGCCTCAGTCATGGCTCGTGTCACCGCAGCAGCCGAAGTCTGAGTAGCGCCATCGGAGCAACTATCCTTGACTCCATTAATATTGCCTACTATTAAGTCAAATAGAGGCTCTGGCATGACAACTGCAAGTGTCATACCAGTATAAAATGGAGATGCCACCTGGATACATGCCTCAGGGAACAATCTCAATGATCCATCAATAAGTTTTGCATGGATCTGTCGACCTGTATACTGCTGAGGCCGAACTAAACTCTGCTTAACAGAGCAACCTGAGGAACCATTGTCTCTCAGGACCTTCACAGGAATGCCTCCCACAAACCCAGGCTGAACAAGGAAGGTACTGTCACCTGTGGGAGGGCCTGTGGAAGAAGCAGCTAGCCACTCATGAGGCTGCTGAATTGATGTGGCAAACATTGTGCCTTGAAGGTTATATTGGGGAGATGGAACATTGGCCATCTGTGGAGGGGGGTTCACTGTCACTGTGGGACTAGTGAACTGTGGGGAAGTACCCACACTGGTAGGGACGTGACCACCAGGCTGCTGCTGAGGAATGAAGGCTGCATTCGCTTCCTGCCTCTTTTGAGCTGGTGGTGAAAAAGTTTGTCTCGACGGTTGGTTGCGTGGCTGATACTGCTGCTGGTTAGGGTACTTGTTGTATCTTTTCCACTCAGGTTTCTGAGTGTTTTGCCCCTGGTCCTTCCACTGCGGTTTTGGACCTTGGCCATTACTCTGAGAATGGCCTTGTTGCTGGGATTCAGTCTGAGACGGCTTCCCAGACTTGGCAGTATCTTTTCTGCTCCAGGTGTTTTGCTTACGAGGTTGATACCCGTATGCAGTAAAGAATGCGTCAGCCTTCTCTGCCATTTGGCTGGCATCTTTCACCTGGCAGATCTTAAGCTGTGCTATGAGCTCAGCAGGCCACGACCTCTCTAGCTGTGTACGCAGCATAAGGTCAATTATCCCCTCACGCGTGGAAGGAGTTTCATCTTTCTCCATCCACTCATTTAAGTAAGCTGTGAGACGATCAAGGAACTGAACAGCTGTCTCCTTGTCTTGGAGACGAGCTCGCATGAACTGAACTTTGGCGTCGTCTACTGTGAGACCATACGCCTTAATGAGTGCAGCTTTCATCATCTCATATGTGAGATTGTCTCCACGAATTCTGTGGAGAATATCGAGGGCAGGGCCCTCAAATAAACTAAGAAATTGGATCCGCTTAGCTGCCTCATCCAGTTGATATAAGTCTGCCATGTCCTCAAAACGAGCTATGTACGGCTCGATTCGCTCGCTTTCCTTGTATGAAGGAAGCTTGATGCGTGGGGTCGCCAGGACATGTGCAGGAAGAACGCTCGTGGAGTTTGGACCAACTGCACCAGATGTATCTGAAGCCAAGGAATCTCGCTTTAGCTTCATCATTTCATATTCGTGTTTTTCACGTGCCTCACGTTCGGCACGTTCGTGCTCTCGTTCTCGCTTGCGTTGTTCACGCTCGTATTCGCGCTGTTGTCGCTCTTTTTCTAACTCGAGCTCGCGTTGTTTCTGCTCGTGTTCGCGCTGTTCTCGCTCGTATTCGCGCTCTTTCTCACGCTGCTCTTGTTCATAAGCACGCTCTCTTTCACGTTCCTCACGCTGTTCTCGCTCGTATTCGCGCTGTTCTCGCTCGCATTCGCGCTGAATCTTACGCTCTTCACGGGCATCATTCTCGCGCTGCTGCTCCTGATTATGCCGTGAGAGTATATACTCTTCAATTTCGGTTGGGTCCGAAAGACCCATATCTTTGGCTTCCTGTAAAAATACAGTAGTAGCCATGGCGCTAATTTATTAAGCAAAACCGAAATTGAGTACTGACTGCTTAGCGACGAATACTAATAAACACAAGTAAAGAGTACAGACACAAGCTAGTGGTGACCAGTCTTATCCAGTTAACTGGCAAAGAATAAATAAAAAATGTAAATGACTGGGAAGACTCAATAATAAACACAATGGGTACGCCGACTTCCCAGGAGCGAATAAAATCGTCTGGCATTACCAAAAATAAACTAGAGTTAAGTACTCTATTGATTAATAAAGCAAAAACTCACTTGCTAAATTAACGGTAAACACCAGTAAACTTGTGCCTATAAACTTTAATTATAAATACCTAAATATGAATGAGTGAGCACTATCTCGTGAATAGCTTTAGAGCTAGGAGTTAATATCCTGGAATGAGGTCGCCAATTGTCACGGGGTTTTTATAATTACGGTAATTTTGATATAAATGCTTAAATATTATTTAAATTGATAATAATATTCAATAATATTGAAGAGCAGAGACAATGATTGTCTTGCTACATCAAGCAATGATTACTTTACGCTGCTTCTTCGCACGACTCTCTGAGAACGAGAATTTATAAACTTTCTCCACAGTACACAGCAGAGACTAATTACTCACAATTGCTGAATTACTGTACTGTTAGCCTCTGGAGAAAGTTACTTCACCCTTGACAATAAATAACTAATACTAATAACAATAATCAGGTCCTTGCTGATGCTTAACTCCTATGGCACAACGGATTTTAAGTTAATACAACAAGACTGGTCTAAGTACCAGTTATGAAAGCAAAACGTTTATGTAAGCTAGGAGCTATATGGGAAATAAGCTTAATAATGGAGAAATGAAACAAGATTTTACTTTAAGCTCAAGGAAAAGAACTGTTAAATTTATTAATTACAAAAAATAAATTTAACGTTACAATTCAAATCAATTAAATGAGACGCACTCACTCACTCGCACAAAAGCTAAATACTTACGCCTAGGAAAAACACCTTAACTAAGCTCTTAAAACTAGGAAATACACAAAGGAAATACCAGTCGATGAATACTTTGTATCACCCAGGGGGTGGGAGTTTGAAGAAACTGATACTCTGTGGAGCTTGGGATGCTAGCTGACCTCTCTTCACTTCTGAGCACAGGACCTCTCTCCGTCAAAGCCACCACTAGACTGAATTCAAATCGTGGGAAAGAAAGGCGGAGCACTAAGCCGTATTTTCTAACGGTCGAGTGAACGAAACGCGCCCAAAACAATCGCTCATCGGAAGCGCTAATGTCTCACACAGAGACGATCACGTATGACAATGAAAAACTGATTTGACAAAGCTTCCGTCCGAATGAGCGGTTAACTGAACGAAAAACAGTGAGTTTTCCACTAATAGTTCGCGGCTTCTCACAAAAGGGAAATGTCGCGAATTGATTCGTGACATGAAGGCAGCATGAATAAAATATAAAAGATGTCAACATAGCGAAGAATGGATGGATGTGTGAGTGAGAAGGGGATGGATGGATTGGTGGATGAGCAATAGGTGGATGGGTGGGCCCGTCTGTGAGAAAGGTGTATATATAAGGTATTGGTGGATGAGGGGTAGATGGATGTTTGGATGCATGGATGGATGGATGAGTGGATGGGTGAGTAGGGTAGATAGGCAATATTGTGTTTGGCAGAGGGTAAATGGATGGATGGATGGTCAGGTGAAGTACTGTATGTAGCTGCACTAATTCTTCTGGTGTTCATAGTCAACCCAGTGTTGTTCATTTTCAGAGTATTCTTACCTTCAGTGCCACTCTGCGTGGTGTGTGTGTGTGTGTGTGTGTGTGTGTGTGTGTGTGTGTGTGTGTGTGTGTGTGTGCGCGCGCGCATTTCGCTCTATGTGTTAGTATGTGTGTGTGTTAGTGTGCATGTGTTAGTGAGTGCGTGTTTCGTGGTAAATGTATGTTTGTGCGTGTGTTTACGTGTTTGTAAGTGACTATGTGTGTGTGTGTGTGTGTGTGTGTGTGTGTGTGTGTGTGTTTGCTAGTACCTGCGTCTTTCTTGTGTTGGTATATATGAGTTGTGTGTGTGTTTGTGTGTTTGTGTGTATGTGTATGTACGTCTGTGTCTGTGTTTGTATGTATGTGTGTGTGTATGTACGTCTATGTCTGTGTTTTTGGTTTTGTGTGTGTGTGTGTGTGTGTGTGTGTGTGTGTGTGTGTGTGTGAGAATGAGAAACAGACAGACACGGGGATTAGCCAGTCAATATATAAACAAAAAACACAAGGAAACAATGGTAAAATTATGGACTGACAGAAGGTAGGCACAAAGGTAGAATGTGAGGCTGACACTTATGTAATTAGTTAGGTAGATTCATAGATGGAGTTGTCACGAATCAATTCGCGACATTTCCCTTTTGTGAGAAGCCACGAACTATTAGTGGAAAACTCACTGTTTATCGTTCAGTTAACCGCTCATTCGGACGGAAGCTTTGTCAAATCAGTTTTTCATTGTCATACGTGATCGTCTCTGTGTGAGACATTAGCGCTTCCGATGAGCGATTGTTTTGGGCGCGTTTCGCTCACTCGACCGTTAGAAAATGCGGCCTAGTGCTCCGCTTTTCTTTCCCACGACTTGGGCAGTCCAGTTGTTGCTGCGACGGAGAGAGGTCCTGTGCCAGCAGTGTGAGGTCAGCTAGTACCCAAACTCCACAGTTCTTCAGTACTTTCATCCTAGTTCAGCTTGGGTGATACGCAGCATTCATCGACTATAGTATTTCCTTCTTGTATTTCCCTAGTTATAAGAGTTTAATTAAGGTGTTTTTTTCTAGGCGTAAGTATTTAGCTATTGCGTGAGTGAGTGCGTCTCATTTAATTTGATTTGAATTGTAACGTTAAATTTATTTTTTGTAATTAATAAATTTAACAGTTCTTTTCCTTGAGCTCAATGTAAAGTAAAATCTTGTTTCATTTCTCCATAATTAAGCTTATTTCCCATACAGCTCCTAGCTTGCATAAACGTTTGCTTTCATAACTGGTACTTAGACCAGTCTTGTTGTATTAACTTAATATCCGTTGTGCCACCTGGGAGTTAAGCATCGGCAAGAACCTGATGTTAGTATCAGTTATTTATTGTCAGGGGTGAAGTAACTTTCTCCAGAGGCTAACAGTACTAATTCAGCATTTGTGAGTAACTAGTCTCTGCTGTGTACTGTTGAGAAAGTTTGTAAATTCTCGTTCTGAGAGAATCGTGCGAAGTAGGCCAGCGTAAAGTAATCGTTGCTTGATGTAGCAAGACAATCATTGTCTCTGCTCTTCAATATTATTGAATATTAATATCAATTTAACATTTAACCATTTATATTTTAAAAACACCGCGATATCATAAAAACCCCGTGACAATTGGCGACCTCATTCCAGGATGTTAACTCCTAGCTATAAAGCTATTCACGAGATAGTGCTCACTCATTCATATTTAGGTATTTATCATTAAAGTTTATAGGCACAAGTTTACTGGTGGTTACCGTTGATTTAGCAAGTGAATTTTTGCTTTATTAATCAATAGAGTACTTAACTCTAGTTTATTCTTGGTAACGCCACACGATTTTATTCGCTCCTGGGTAGCCGCCGTACCCATTGTGTTAATTATTGAGTCTTCCCAGTCATTTACATTTTTGATTTATTCTTTGCCAGTTAACTAGATAAGACTGGTCACCACTAGCTTGTGTCTGTATTCTTTATTTGTATTATTACCATTCGTTTGCGAGGCAGTCAGTGCTCAGTTTCGTTTGCTTAATAAATTAGCGCCATGGCAGCCAGTGCTTATGTACAGGAAGCCAAAGATATGGGTCTCACTGACCCAGAGAAAATACAGAGTTACGTTCTCTCACGGTTTAATTACGAGCAAGAACGTGAGAAAGACGCTCGTGAACGTGAGCGAGAACAACGCGAATACGAGCGAGAACAGCGCGAATATGAGCGACAACAGCGCGAACACGAGCTAGTACAAGAGCGAGAACAGCGCGAATACGAGCGTGAACAGCGAGACAAAGAACGAGAACATAAACTTGAAGTGCTGAAGCTCAAGCGAGATTCCTTGGCTTCAGACACGTCTGGTGCAGTTGGTCCAAGCTCCACGAGCGTTCTCCCTGCACATGTCCTGGCGACCCCACGCATCAAGCTTCCTTCATACAAGGAAAGCGAGCGAATCGAGCCGTACATAGCTCGTTTTGAGGACATGGCAGACTTATATCAACTGGATGAGGCAGCTAAGCGGCTTCAGTTTCTTAGCCTATTTGAGGGCCCTGCCCTCGATATTCTCCACAGAATTCGTGGAGACAATCTCACATATGAGATGATGAAAGCTGCACTCATTAAGGAGTATGGTCTCACAGTAGACGACGCCAAAGTTCAGTTCATGCGAGCTCGTCTCCAAGACAAGGAGACAGCTGTTCAGTTCCTTGATCGTCTCACAGCTTACTTAAATGAGTGGATGGAGAAAGATGAAACTCCTTCCACGTGTGAGGGGATAATTGACCTTATGCTGCGTACACAGCTAGAGAGGTCGTGGCCTGCTGAGCTTATAGCACAGCTTAAGATCTGCCAGGTGAAAGATGCCAGCCAAATGGCAGAGAAGGCTGATGCATTCTTTACTGCATACGGGTATCAAGCTCGTAAGCAAAACACCTGGAGCAGAAAAGATACTGCCAAGTCTGGGAAGCCGTCTCAGACTGAATCCCAGCACCAAGGTCGTTCTCAGAGTAATGGTCAAGGTCCAAAACCGCAGTGGAAGGACCAGGGGCAAAACACTCAGAAACTTGAGTGGAAGAGGTACAACAAGTACCCTAACCAGCAGCAGTATCAGCCACGCAACCGACCGTCGGGACAAACTTTTCCACCACCAGCTCAAAAGAGGCAGGAGGCGAATGCAGCCTTCATTCCTCAGCAGCAGCACGGTGGTTACGTCCCTACCAGTGTGGGTACTTCCCCACAGTTCACTAGTCCCACAGTGACAGTGAACCCCCCTCCACAGATGGCCAATGTTCCATCTTCCCAATATAATTCACAAGGCACAATGTTTGCCACATCAATTCAGCAGCCTCATGAGTGGCTAGCTGCTTCCTCCACAGGCCCTCCCACAGGTGACAGTACCTTCCTTGTTCAGCCAGGGTTTGTGGGAGGCATTCCTGTGAAGGTCCTGAGAGACAATGGTTCCTCAGGCTGCTCTGTTAAGCAGAGTTTAGTTCGGCCTGAGCAATATACAGGTCGACAGATCCATGCAAAGCTTATTGATGGATCAGTGAGATTGTTCCCTGAGGCATGTATCCAGGTGGCATCTCCATTTTATACTGGTACGACACTTGCAGTTGTCATGCCAGAGCCTCTATTTGACTTTATAGTAGGCAATATTAATGGAGTCAAGGATAGTTGCTCTGATGACGCTACTCAGACTTCGGCTGCTGCGGTAACACGAGCCATGACTGAGGCTCCAGACTGTGTCACCCCAGTGATCATTGAATCGCCGCAAGATCTGATGTGTAGTCAACTTGTTGTGCAAGAACAACATTCTGACCCGACACTTGCTACCGTGCGGAACAAACAAAAGGGTCGAGTGATAAAGTATTCACGGGGAGGTCGAGCCAAGTTCCTTCGTAAACAAGGACAACTCTACCGTGAGTCACGAACACCCGAGGGCGAGGTTCGACTGCAGTTTGTCGTTCCCGCCAAGTACCGCCTAGCAGTGTTACAATGGGGTCATTGTTCAGCCTCAGGAGGTCACGTGGGCAAAAGGAAGACCCAGGGCCGTATCCGAGCTGACTTTTTCTGGCCAGGGATGGGACGAGACATTGATAGTTTTGTCCGTTCCTGTAGTGTGTGCCAAAGTATCACCACTAATCAGGGACATGCCCTTCCTGTGCCATTTGTAACCACACCCATAATCTCTGAGACAGTTGAGAGACAGGGTAGTGGTGAAGTGGGTGCAGACCTGACGTCTCGCCCATTGGCCCCACAGGACACATTATGTCCAGGGCCTGTACATACATATTATGTACCGTAAGTTAAGGGGGAAGTTGAGAGGCGACTTGAGGCTATGGAAGACCCAAGTTTGCACAAGGATTCTCAGCTTTCCGGTACTAATATAAGTACTGTACTGTAGGTTAAGGGGGAAGTTCGAGAGAGAACTCCGCAGAGGCGACTCGAGGCTATGGACGACCCGAGTTTGCACAAGGATTCTCAGCTCCCCGATACTAATATAAGTACTGTAGGTTAAGGGGGAAGTTCGAGAGAGAACTACGCAGAGGCGACTTGAGGCTATGGAAGACCCAGGTTTGCACAAGGATTCTCAGCTTCCCGATATTAATATAAGTATTGTAGGTTAAGGCACAGGTTGAGGACCCGTGTGCAGTTCGAGGCTATGGAAGACCCGAGTTTGCACAGGGATTCTCAACTTGCCGACACTAATCGTGTGCTAAAATTAATGGCGACCTCGAGTGTACTTTTTGTAGCATGTACTGATTGCTAGGCAGAGAGAGTAATTGTAATGTAATAAGAATTTTGTCTCATTGACACTTTTGATGCTCCACCTTAATTGGTTTTGCAGGTTCAGCAATGGGTGTAGCAGTTTTGCTGTGCGGGCCAGCTGATTGTCTGCCGCACACTGCCGCCTCTTCTCCTCTGCCTTCGTCGTCGCCATGTTATTATTTACTATGTCATTTGACACATAGGTACAGTTACACTACAACTGTCACACCTACACCGTGTATTACATACACCACACTACACAACAATTAGTTGTCAGTGTAAATGTAGCGACTTTTCGCTCAGTTTGACCTGAGTACAGGATTTTCACCGTCGTCACGGAGTTTTTCCCTCAAGCTTGCTTCTATTAACGTAAATACAAGGTTTTTTCGCTCACTGGCGACTGTGACTTTCTCCTGTAGCAGGATAGCACACACACCACAGTGTGAATCTTGTGTGACTGAGTTAGGATGTGTACATATATATATATATATCCACAAATTTTTTCCCATAAGGAAAAAATTTAATTTTGTAGGGGCCTAATGTCACGAATCAATTCGCGACATTTCCCTTTTGTGAGAAGCCACGAACTATTAGTGGAAAACTCACTGTTTATCGTTCAGTTAACCGCTCATTCGGACGGAAGCTTTGTCAAATCAGTTTTTCATTGTCATACGTGATCGTCTCTGTGTGAGACAATAGCGCTTCCGATGAGCGATTGTTTTGGGCGCGTTTCGCTCACTCGACCGTTAGAAAATGCGGCCTAGTGCTCCGCTTTTCTTTCCCACGACTTGGGCAGCCCAGTTGTTGCTGCGACGGAGAGAGGTCCTGTGCCAGCAGTGTGAGGTCAGCTAGTACCCAAACTCCACAGTTCTTCAGTACTTCCATCCTAGTTCAGCTTGGGTGATACGCAGCATTCATCGACTATAGTATTTCCTTCTTGTATTTCCCTAGTTATAAGAGTTTAATTAAGGTGTTTTTTTCTAGGCGTAAGTATTTAGCTATTGCGTGAGTGAGTGCGTCTCATTTAATTTGATTTGAATTGTAACGTTAAATTTATTTTTTGTAATTAATAAATTTAACAGTTCTTTTCCTTGAGCTCAATGTAAAGTAAAATCTTGTTTCATTTCTCCATAATTAAGCTTATTTTCCATACAGCTCCTAGCTTGCATAAACGTTTGCTTTCATAACTGGTACTTAGACCAGTCTTGTTGTATTAACTTAATATCCGTTGTGCCACCTGGGAGTTAAGCATCGGCAAGAACCTGATGTTAGTATTAGTTATTTATTGTCAGGGGTGAAGTAACTTTCTCCAGAGGCTAACAGTACTAATTCAGTATTTGTGAGTAACTAGTCTCTGCTGTGTACTGTTGAGAAAGTTTGTAAATTCTCGTTCTGAGAGAATCGTGCGAAGTAGGCCAGCATAAAGTAATCGTTGCTTGATGTAGCAAGACAATCATTGTCTCTGCTCTTCAATATTATTGAATATTAATATCAATTTTAATAACATTTAACCATTTATATCCCAAAATTACCGTGATATTATAAAAACCCCGTGACAATTGACAGTTAGATATGCCCTCACATGACGAACAGAAGCCACTCAAAGCACGTAGATAACTGGATCCGGTTAGTGAGGCCTGGGATGGAAACTTGTCTTGAGTTTTGCTTTCTTTTACGTGATTAAAATATTTCTGAATTCAATTGGGTATCCCAGTGAAGCGTCCTTAGGTGTAGGCGTAATTATGTTGTGTGTGTGTGTGTGTGTGTGTGTTCTAGCTACGATTGACCCAGAGATGAGGAGAAATGGGGTCTAGGAAGCAAAAGGGTTATCGTGGGGGATCTAATCAACAACATAGTTAAAAGAGTCAGATGTCAGTCAGTATCATTAAAGTATTTAAAATCTTCTCTCATCTGACAGCAGTGCTCATCTGCACATATTATTTTGCTTCCGCCAGGAGGTATGTTTTTGCACATGTTGGTTGGCTTGTCTGTTTATCCATCTGCCTGTTAGGAGGATTCCTCAAAAAGTTATCAACAAATTTTGCTGAAATTTTTTTGCAGGGGTAGGGTATGACCCTGTGAACAATCTATTAGATTTTGGTTGTGATGTTGAGTTTTTGTTTGTTTATTCACACCATATCTCCAAAAGTTCTCAATGAATTTCAATGAAATTTTGTGGCAGGATGGGTCATGAACCAGAAAATAATTGAATAATTTTTGTGGCTGATCCAGATCCGGATCCGGATCTAGATCCTATCGAACAGTATCTCCCAAAGTTCTCAATGAATTTCAATGAAATTTTGTGGAAGGGTGGACAATGGGCCAAGAAAGAATTCTTTAGATTTTAGGGCGGATCGGGAACCGGATCCTCCCGCAAAATATTTCCAAAAGTTTTCAGTGAAGTTCAATGAAATTTTGTGGAACAGTGGGCCATAGGCCAAGAAAGAATTGTTTAAATTTTGGAGCTGATGATGAAACTGATCCAGCAATGGCGGAGGTATGCGTCCTCTGAGTGCTTTCTAGTTAAAACATATTTTCTTATACTTGAGATTCGTATTTCCTATAAAAAAAGGTCAGTATACTGAAAAGAATTAAGTTAAGGAATGGGATGCTAAGCACTTGTCTTGTTTTCTCCTTACATAGCTCATCACACCAGCTCGATCGCCTGTCAGATCCTGGGCCTCAACTTCAGTACCTCACTTTATTACACACTCTATTACCGTGTCTCTCAACTATCTCCAGGGTTTGCCACGCCTTCTTCCAACTCCATTCTCACTCACATATTCCATTTTTATTCCCTCTTTTATACCCACATACTCCACTAGACTATAGTATGTAATGAGTTTGTCTGGCTTTGGTGTCAACAGACTTCTGCTCAACATCTTTCTCGAATCACATCATTTCCTCTCCTATACATTGCATTTCACACACATTCCTCAGAAACCAGTTTCAACTACTTGTACTCTTTAGTTTTTTTTTTTTTTTTTTTTTTTTCATCAAAGCCTTACACGTATGTTACTACGGGCAATAAAACACCTTCATACAGTCCTCTTCCAGCGTGCACATTCACACCCTTGCATGACTTAGGTCCTTAAAGATCTAGAAGCTCTCCTCCTTTTTGCAGTTTTAATTTCTACTTAGTCTGCACATTTAACTCTTTCCTCTTACTGAACTTGTGTATAAAACTTTCCTCTGTGATTCGAGTCTCCATTCAGTACCAGATAACACTGATAGTCACTCCCCCTCTTCACAACAACGTTCACTCTTCATCTATCAACGCATTATATCGGAGCACAAAAGCACTACTCATAGACATCAACCGAACTTTTCATCACTCCATGAACCACCAACGATGCCAAATTAATAACCGTTGATGCGCTTACTCAGCCTCTAAGACGGTGTGATCAGGATGGATGGAACTGCCGCCTGGAAATCAAAGGAGCCAGGGTTCAGTTCTTGCTACTGTATAGTCATAAGAAAAACTATCCTTACCCTTCCGAGCTATGCACTATGACACAACGACGAAGTGTTGTGGAATGACGGGACAGGAAAGCTTGTATAGTCAGCCAAAAAAGTCATGTCTTCGTTCCGAACCCCTCAAATATTCGAAGAGATAAGTCGAAGCAGAAGGGATAGCTTCACAAATCTGGCAACTGTGTCAGACCAGACTGTGATGGAGGTGAGTTTTTTGGGGGTGGAGGTGGGGTAATGAAGTATGTGTGTGCTGTAGTTGTTGTTTGCAGTGTAGTCTAGCATTACACCTCAGAGTAAAGGTGCTAAATGTGATATTACACCTGATTTCATAACTGCAAATAATTATATGTATCATCAACCTGAAATAATGCCTAGATCGTGTAGCCAGTCAAACAAATGAAATGACGAGGTGCAACCCCGCCCCCTCCCCACTTTCCTCCCACACCCACTCTGCCGGGTATCATATGTCTAATATGACATTGGAATAAAGGACAGAAAGCTGTGTTTTTACAGTATGTTTACTTTTTGAACATGGCAGGATATACTGCATATATACCATGTTTCGTGTGGCAGAGGCATGCTGTGCCTTCACAGAAATGACGAGAAAAGCATTCCACAAGTGGTTAGTGTTTTGGTAAAGGGGTGAGGGAAACCCATAGATATAAATAAGCCTAGATGCCGCATGACACTACTTTAGATGCATCTCCCAAGCCGCCATCTTGCAACGGTCGAGGCAGACGATGTCGTGTTCCTGACGATGGTCAAAGTTGACCACCATTTACCTAGCAGTGAAGCAACACTGTGCTGCTTTCGGGTGTAGAAAGCGCCAGAATATTATCTATAGTGACACCGATAGCATGAGTGGCTCTAGCCTTTCATTATGCAAACGTCCCCTCAGCTGCTTCCATATCCCTCGAAAGGAGGAGGATGGGTTCAAGAAGGGAAATTTAAACCTGCAGTCCACCGAGTTCACATTTCAGATTAACCAGGAACCACAACCATTACCACCACAACATTAACAGCCACCACAACAACCGCCACCACAACCTTCACCGTCACAACAACCACCACCACCATAACAACAACCACCACCACCACAACAATAACAACAACCATAACAACAACAGCCACCACCACCACCACAACAACAACAACAACCACCACCACCCTAACCACCACCACCACCACCATCACCACCACCCTAACAACAACCATCACCCTAACAACCACCACCACCACCATCCTAACAACCACCACCACCCTAACCACCACCATCACCCTAACTACCACCACCACCCTAACAACCACAACCACCACCACCACAACAACAACAACAACAACCGTAAAGACAACAACCATTACCACCACCACCATAACAACCATCACCATCACCACCACAACAAACACAACCACCACCACCACCACCATCACCACCATAACAACCACCACCACCACCACAACCACCACAACCACCACCACAACAACAATAACAACAACAGCCACCACCACCACCACAACAACAACAATCACAACCACAACCACCACCACCACAACCACCACCACCACAACCACCACCACCACAACAACAACAACCACCACAACCACCACCACCACCCTAACCACCACCACCACCACCATCACCACCACCCTAACAACAACCACCACCCTAACAACCACCACCACCACCACCCTATCAACCACCACCACCACCACCCTATCAACCACCACCACCACCACCCTAACAACCACCACCACCACCACCACCATCACCCTAACTACCACCACCACCCTAACAACCACAACCACCACCACCACCACAACAACAACAACAACCGTAAAGACAACAACCATTACCACCACCACCATAACAACCACCACCATCACCACCACAACAAACACAACCACCACCACCACAATCATCACCACCATAACAACCACCACCACCACCACAACCACCACCACCACCACCACCAAACAACAACAACAACAACAACAAACATAGCAACAAAAACAACCACCACCACCACCCTAACAACCACCACCACTACCACCACAACAACAACAACCGTAACAACCATAACCACCACCACCACCACAACAACAACAACCATAACAACAACATCCACCACCACCACATCAACAGCTACCATTGCAACAACAACAACTGTAACGACAACAACCATCACCACCACCATAAAACCACCACCACCACAACAACCACAACAACCACCACCACCACCACCACCACCACCACAACCACCACAACAACCACCACCACCACCACAACAACAACCACCACCACCACCACCACCACCACCATAACACCACCACCACCACAACAATAACAATAAAAACAACAACCACCACCACCATAACAACAACCACCACCACCACAACAACCACCATCACCACAACAACAACAAAAACAACAACCATCACCACCATAACAACCACCACCACCACCATAACAACCACCACCACCACCACCATAACAACCGCCACCACCACCACAATAACAACCACCACCACCACCACAATAACAACCACCACCACCACCACAATAACAACCACCACCACCACCACCATAACAACAACCACCACCACCATAACAACCACCACCACCACCATAACAACAACCATCACCACCATAACAACCACCTCCACCACCATAACAACCTCCACCACCACGACAACCACCACCACCACCATAACAACAAGAATTCGAGTAACAACAACCACTACAACAGCAACAACAGCAACCACCACCACCACCACCACCACAACAACAACAATAGCAACCACCACTACCACCATAACAACAACCACCACCACCACCACCACAAAAACTACCACCACCACCACCACAACAACAACAACATCCACAAAAAAAACAACCACCACCACCACCACAACAACAACAGCAACAACCACCACCACCACAACAACAACAGCAACAACCACCACCACCACCATAACAACGATAGCACCACCACCACCACCATAACAACGATAGCACCACCACCACCACCATAACAACAATAGCACCACCACCACCAGCACCACCACCACCAGCACCACCACCACCACCACCACAACAACAACAACCATAACAGCAACCACCACCACCACTACCACCACCACCACCACCACCACCACTACCACCACCACCACCACCACTACCACCACCACCACCACCACCACCACCACCACCACCACCACAACCACCACCACCACAACAATAACAACAACAACAACCATAACAACACCACCAACCCACCACAACAACCACCACCACCACAACCACCACCACCACATCCACCACCACAACCACCACCACCACATCCACCACCACAACCACCGCCATCACATCCACCACCACAACAACCACAACCATGACAACAACAATTACCACGACAACAACAACGAGCACTATCACAACATTAACCACCACCATCACCACAACCACCATCACAACCACCACCACCATCACCACAACCACCATCACAACCACTACCATAACAATAACTACCACAACAACCACCACCACAACAACCACCACCACAACAGCCACTATTATAACCATCATCACAACAACAGCCACCACAATAACCACCACCGCCACAACAATAACAACCACAAATATCACCATCAACACAACAACCACCACTACCAACAAACTAACCACCTCTACCACCACAACAACAAAAAACCACCACCACCACCACCATCACACCAAAAACCACCATCATCACCACCACCACAACAACACCAAAAACCACCATCACTATCAGCACCACAACAACAAAAACCACCATCACCACCACCACAACAGCAACAAAAGCCACCACCACAACAAAAATCACCATCACCACCACCACAACAAAACCATCATCACCACCACCACAACAAAACCACCATCAACACCATCGCTACAAAAACCACCATCACCACCACCACAACAATAACCACCATCACCACCACCACAACAATAACCACTATCACCACAACCACAGCAGTAATCACCATCACCACCTCCTCCACAACAACATTCATTCTCATAGTCTGAATTCACTCTAAAACAAGCCCCACTATTACATGCTTGACCGCTCCAAGATGACGGCAGCACAGACGCACCGCTGCTTTACTGAAGAATGGGCGATGCGGCATCTAGTCTTATTTATATCTATGGGGAAACCTAGCCATAGGTGTTACGCAAGGTGATGAAACCAAGATATACACCCACCAACATATAGTCATATCTTCAGTGTCATTCAGTTATCTGTACTGGACGACGGGAAATAGAGACACACACACCACAAAGCCAGTCAGGAGACAGGACGTGTGTGCTGGGCAATCCCCAGGTCCTGTCCTCCCCACTTACTGTTTTTTAATCAGCCCATATACCACTGACCGGGCTAATGTATGGCCCGGCCTGCACTATATGTGCAGGGAATCTTTCAACGACCAACGAACGGGAAATAGAGGGGAGATTCTAGTTATCATTAATAAACGCTGTTTTATATTATCATAATCGTAAAACAACAACCACCACCACCACACAGCAACAACCACCCCCACCACCATAACAACAATAGCCACCACAACCACCATAACAACAACCACCAGCACCAGCACCACAACAACAATAACAACAACAACAACCATAAAACAGCAACCATCACCACCACAACTACCACCACCACCACCACGACAACCACCACCACCACAACAACCACCACCACCACCATAACAACAACAACCACCACTACCCATAACAACAACAACCACCACCACCACAACAACAACCACCACCACTATAACAACAACAACAACAACAACAACAACCACAAAAACAACCACCACCACTATAACAACAACAACAACAACAACAACCACTATAACAACAACAACAACCACCACCACTATAACAACAACAACAACAACCACCACTATAACAACAACAACAACAACCACCACCACTATAACAACAACAACAACAACAACCACCACCACTATAACAACAACAACAACAACCACCACCACTATAACAACAACAACAACAACCACCACCACTATAACAACAACAACAACAACAACAACCACCACCACTATAACAACAACAACAACCACCACCACTATAACAACAACAACAACCACCACCACTATAACAACAACAACAACAACAACCACCACTATAACAACAACAACAACAACAACCACCACTATAACAACAACAACAACAACAACAACAACCACTATAACAACAACAACAACAACCACAACAGCAACCACCACCACCACCACAACAACAATAGCAACCACCACCATAACAACAACCACCATCACCACCATAACAACAACAACAACAACAACAACAACAACCACAACAACAACAACAACAACAACCACTATAACAACAACCACCACCACCACCATAACAACCACCACCACCACCATAACATCCACCACCACCACCATAACAACCACCACCACCACCATAACAACACCACCACCACCACAACAACAACAACAACAACAACAACAACAACCATAACAACAACAACAACCACCACCACCACCATAACAACAACAACAACAACCACCACCACCACCACCATAACAACCACCATCACCACCACCACCACAGCAACAACCACCACCACCACCACCACCACAACAACAACAACAACAACAACCACTATAACAACAACCACCACCACCACCACAACAACAACAACAACAACAACAACAACAACAACAACCACTATAACAACAACCACCACCACCACAACAACAACAACAACAATCACTATAACAACAACAACAACCACCACCACCACAACAACAACAACAACAACCACCACCACCACCACAACAACAACAACAACAACAACAACCACAACAACAACAACCACCACAACAACAACAACAACCACAACAACAACAACAACAACAACCACAACAACAACAACAACCACAACAACAACAACAACAATAAACAACAACCACAACAACAACAACAACAACCACCACCACCACCACAACAACAACAACAACCACTATAACAACAACAACAACCACCACCACCACCATAACAACAAGAACAACGACCACCACCACCACCACAACAACAACAACTACCACCACCACCAAAACAACAACAACAACAACAACCACCACCACCAAAACAACAACAACAACAACCACCACCACAACAACAACAACCACCACCACCACCAAAACAACAACAACAACAACAACCACCACCACCATAACAACAACAACCACCACCACAACAACAACAACAACAACAACCACAACAACAACAACCACCACCACCACCACAACAACCACCACCACCACCACCACAACAACAACAACAACAACAACCATAACAACCACCACCACCACCATAACAACAACAACCACCACCACCACCATCACAACAACAACAACAACCACCATCACAACAACAACAACAACCACCATCACAACAACAACAACAACCACCACCACCATAACAACAACAACAACCACCACCACCACAACAACCACCACCACCACCATAACAACAACCACCACCACCACCATAACAACAACCACCACCACCACCATAACAACAACCACCACCACCATAACAACAACAACAACCACCACCACCATAACAACAACAACAACCACCACCACCACAACAACAACCACCACCACAACAACAACCACCACCACAACAACAACCACCACCACAACAACAACCACCACCACAACAACAACAACAACCACAACAACAACCACCACCACAACAACAACAACCACCACCACCATAACAACAATAGCCACCACCACCACCATAACAACCACCACCACCACAACCACCACCGTAACAACAATAACAACAACAACCATAACAATAGCAACCACCACGACCACCACCACCACCACCACCACCACCACAACCACGACCACCACCACAACAACAATAACAACAGCAACCATAACAACACCACCAACCCACCACAACAACAACCACTACCACTACCACCACCACAAACACCACCACCACATCCACCACCACAACCACCACCATCACATCCATCACCACAACCACCACAACCATGACAACAACAATTACCACGACAACAACAACAAACACTATCACAATACCAACCACCAATTTCACCACAACCATCATCACAACAACCACCACCATCACCACAACCACCATCACATCAACCACTACCACAACAGCCACCATCACAACAACCACCACCACAACAGCCACTATTATGATTATCATCACAACAACAAGAGCCACCACAATATTCACCACCACCACCACAACAACAACCACAAATATCACCATCAACACAACAACCACCACTACCAACAAAACCACCACTACCATCACAACAAAAACCACCATCACTATCAGCACCACAACAACAAAAACCACCATCACCACCACCACCACAACAGCGACAACCGCCACCACCACAACAAAAACTACCATCACCAACACCACAACAAAACCACCATCAACACCACCACAACAATATCCACTATCACCACCACCACAGCAGTAACCACTATCACCACCTCCTCCACAACAACATTCATTCTCATAGTCTGAATTCACTCTAAAACAAGCCCCACTATTACATGCTTGACCGCTCCAAGATGACGACAGCACAGACGCACCGCTACTTTACTGAAGAATGGGCGATGCGGCATCTAGTCTTATTTATATCTATGGGGAAACCTAGCCATAGGTGTTACGCAAAGTGATGAAACCAAGATATACACCCACCAGCATATAGTCATATCTTCAGTGTCATTCAGTTATCTGTACTGGACGACGGGAAATGAGGGGAGATTCTAATTATCATTAATAAATGCTGTTTTTTATTATCATAATCGCGACGTTTCATTAAATTCCAAACACTCGTTATGAAACGTATTCCACCGTTATTCCGTTCTCTGTAGTATTCCAAAATATCAAAGATGAATTAGACATTACAACCCATGTATATGAAACTGTAGTATATTCTGATTTCATGTAAACTCATGATGATGGATATGTACACATTTAGTGACATAAGTGATAAAAGTTGACCATATCCCTATTACCCAGTATGTTATTCCCAATAATTTCCACCCGACAGTAATACATGGCACCCCAAACCACTCACCCCCACCAACGTCTGGTCTGACACAGTTGCCAGACTTGTGAAGCTATCCCTGCTGCTTCGACTTGTCTGTTCGAATATTTACGGGGTTCGGAACGATGACACGACTTTTTTGGCTGACTATACCTCAAACCCGTCCATGTCTTATTTGAGACACAGATATTAGAATTTGTGCTAGAGATAATAAAAGCTAATTAGATCGTTTGGCCTCTGTGCATAGAGACAATATGTTTTATTATCCGGCGCCGAATTCATTAAATAAAAATATAACCGAATGGTCTGAAGTCGGCAACACACATGCAGACGGGCAATGAGTATGTGCACCTTTGCCAGACGTATAATAGTACTTCAGCCGATACAAGCCAACTTAGTAATATTCAGTGTAATAATAATATGCATTGCTTTCTACATATAATAAATGTTGAGTAGAAGGGAAATAATAATACGTGTTCGGTCTCACTGCTTTAATATTTTGTATACCCACCCCCTGCTTCGAAAACAGCCTCTAGACGTCTGAAGCATCCATCTGAAGCATTTAACCACCCATCTAAAGCAAACAAATGAACTCGTGCACCCCTGCTAGACTATCATTAAAAACACACACACACACACACACACACACACACACACACACACACACACACACACACACACACAGTCGATGCCTATAGATTTAATACCATTCAAAATAATTTATTTGTTGTATTCTATAGATAATAAGTGTTGAATAGTAGGAAAATAATAAACCTGCCGAGTTTCATTATTAATCATCGGTGTGGCGCTCAGGGTAACGCTAACACGTCCTATATATTTCCCCGCTTGCTCATTATTCCAACTTTTGTAATGGGATTGTGATATGGCAACACTCGACAGGGGCGGGGCGAACAGCAAGGACCCGCCCACATAGCTCAGCTAACGTTCGTTTAGCATCGAGCAGTCCTGGGGGCAACGATACTTTTTCTTATGACTGTACCTCCGTCTTTTTACAGATATTTAGTTCGTTCTTATAGATGTATTTGGGTGCGTCCTACGTCTGGGAAACTATTTTCTTTAGTTTCGCCTCCCACTGATATCCTAATTCTTCTGTTGGGATAAATTAAATTTGACTCTTGAATGCAGGTGACGTCACTTTGGATTGGTCGTACTGCCACCAGACAGTGTTATTATTAAACTTAAAAAAGACTTGTCGTGTCGAAGGAGTAAAATGATCTCTATATCTGACCCCTACACAACTAAAAGTCTCTCCGATTCGAGAGAAAAAAAAAATCATCAGCAGAAATGAATAATTGGCAAACAAAAAATAATGTTCCCGGCAACGCAGTTAACAACTTTACTGGTCATCGTGGTGAAGTGGTTAATATCTGTTGCTATGGTTGCTTGCATGAGAGTGAGCATAGGAGCATGAAAGTGCTAATAATATAAAAAGTTAACCTTTTCATGGCTGGGACAAACTTAGTATACAGTGTCTCCTAGCGCCAGATACTTATTTTCGGGCAATAGTGAGTATGCCAGGTTGAAAGTGTTAATATTGTCAGCATTAACCCTTCCATGGTGAAGATAACTTCTGTATTCTATTCCCGATATCCCGATTTTACTTAACTGGCTTTGAGTCATAGGAGCCTGAGAGTGTTGATAGCTCTTAATAAATTTGGTCCTTAAGTCGGGGTGATCAGGACTGGTGGAATCGTGGCCCTTGAGTCGTAGGAGCCCGGGTTCATTTCTCTTCGTTCCAGTCTGTTTACTTCTATGTTCATTTTGTGTCCTTGTCGGATTTGCACCTGATTTTTTCCCTTTTCCTTTCCACATCATTTTTTCACTTAGTAATATCGTAAATTGTGTTATACGTGTATTACCTCAAGCCTACCGAAGCCGCTATTCTCTCTCTCTCTCTCTCTCTCACTCATTGTCTATCTATCTATTGCCAGACGCCTCAATCTCGTACGGGGTGACCACAAACAAATCGCCTCAACGTCGCCCTGTCCCCCGCCATTTCACTGCCTTGCTCCCAACTCACCCCCCCCCCTCTGTCATATACCTCTCCACCCCATCCCTCCATCTCATCCTCGGCCTCCCCCTCCCTCTCCCCTCCTCCATCTCACTCACATACACTCTCCTCGTCAGTCTCTCACCCTCCATCCTCTCCACATGGCCAAACCACCTCACTGTGTTCCTCCTAACGCTTCTTATCACATCCACATCCACACCACAACGCTCCTTTATATCCTCATTTGCCAGCCTGTCTCTCCATGTGACTCCACAGGCTCCTCTTAAATAACTCATTTCCACTGCTTTCACTCTTGACTTCTGTCTTTCCAACAACGTCCAAGCTTCACTTCCATACGTTAGAGTTGGTATCACAATACCAAAAGTGTAACTTTTTCATCTCCATGCTTACTTCTCTGTTTCTTATCACTGCTTTCAAGGAACCAGCAACCTTTCTTCCTTGTTGTACCCTTTCAAGCACTTCACCCCCCAAACTTCCATCCTTACTCATAACACTACCCAAGTACTTGAACGTACCCACATTTTCCATTTCCTCCTCATCCAACCTCAATGAACATGCACTGACTTCACCTTTCTCAAAGACCATCACTTTACTCTTCCCTACATTCACCTTTAGATTCCGTTTCTTACACACTTTCCCAAACTTATCCACCAAGCCTTGCAGCTCCCCTTCGTCTTCACTCAACAACACAGTATCATCTGCAAACACCAGTACAGGGAGTTTCCAAACACTACCCTCTCTCACCAGGGCCACTCCAACATCCATTGCCCTACCTTGTACCTCTTTTATTACCCCATCCATGTACAGAGTGAACAACCATGGAGACATGACACATCCCTGTTTCAACCCAACCTTCAAAGAGAAAAATTCACTCAGTTCACCATCCACACGCACTGCAGCCTTAGCACCATCATACATACTCTTCACAGCATTCAACAACTTCCCATCTGCTCCATATATTCTTAATACTTTCCACAATCCTTGTCTATCTACCCTGTCATATGCATTCTCCAAAGCCATGAAAGGTGCATACAACTTGTTTTCCTTATCTAGAAACTTTTCCACTAAAGATCTAAGAATGAATATCTGATCTACACAACCTCTTCCTAAAGCCTCCCTGTTCTTCTCCAACTAATTCCTCTGTTCTTTCCCTAACTCTGTCAATAAATATCCTACCATACACTTTTCCTATTACACTAAGAAGACAAATGCCCCTATGATTACCACTCACTTCTTTTTCCCTTTTTCCTTTGTACAAAGGAATAATTATACCTGAATTCCAATCCTCCGGGACTCTACCTTCCTCCCAGGCCAATCTGCACATCTTTCACATCCATTCTACTACTGTCTCTCCACCATGCTTCAGCATTTCACCACACACTCCATCAATTCCTGGTGCTTTCCCCAGTTTGACTTTCTTCATTGCTTCCACAACGTCTATCCTACTGATTTCTTCCTGTCTTCTCACCTCCCTCCTTCTCCCAGCCATTCCCCAGCCACTTATACTCGCATTACTTCCATCCTCTATGTTCTCATTGTGACTTACGATAATTTTTTAGTCACCTTCACCCTGTCCTTGGACTGAACGGGTCATTAGAGTCTGTCTCGAGCTCCTTCAGTACAAGAGATAATTTCTAAGGTGAAAAAAGTTACCTGAAATTTGGTTCGTAACACGATGTGATCAAGACTGGTGGAATCGTAGCCCGTGAGTCATAGGAACCTGGTTTTATACCATATAAGTCGCCGTCTTGGGTGTGTGTGTGTGTGTGTGTGTGTGTGTGTGTGTGTGTGTGTGTGTGTGTGTGTGTGTGTGTGTGTGTGTGTGTGTGTGTGTGTGTGTGTGTGTGGGTGTGGGTGGTGTGTGTGTGTGTGTGTGTGTGTGTGTGTGTGTGTGTGTGTGTGTGTGTGTGTGTGTGTGTGTGTGAATATTTTCCTATCCCTGCTCCGGAGCGGCTCGGGGACGGATTTTGTTTTCATTCGGTTTCTCTGTTTATTTGTCTGTCTGTCTCTTACCAAATTTACGCGAAAACTACGGGTGAGATTTGACTGAATTTACAGGGTTGATATACTATGATATTCTGATCGCCTGATTAAATTTTGGCCCAAATTCGGCCAAGGCCTAGTATGTAGGCCCCAAATATGTATTTTATTTTTTTTTCGCCATAACTCCCTTAAAATTCGTCATATGGACATGAAACCAATACTTAAATGTGCATCTTTCAAATCTGCATCCTATAACATACCTCATTACATCTGGTGATCACCCCCTAGTTGGCGGTAGGGGGGTTAATGTCAGGTTGGTCGGGTCCAAAATTTCAAATGGGCATAAAATCGTCAATTTTCACCCAATTTATCTCCAAATTTGATATGAGACATCTTTGACTAGATATCCTGTTGTGTTTATACGTCAGTACTAAAATGACTGCCGGAAACGGGTTAGCTGTGCCTTGGGACCGCTTCTTGTTCTATCATGTTTCAATTCTAAAACCACCCTTTTCCCTATTTTCCTCACTTCCTCAGATCTTTCTGTCGCACTGCATCGGAATTCTTTGAAGTACTTGATCTAACCCCTTCAGGTTGAAGTCGTGTGTGTGTGTGTGTGTGTGTGTGTGTGTGTGTGTGTGTGTGTGTGTTCTCGCTAGCGATTGATAATTTTATCATCACCGTACCGCCATAACCTCGCCTTATTTTTCCCACCCAGAGGTGAGATGAGATACTTTCCAGAAAGCAAGAGAAAAGAGTTATAGTGGGAAAGCTAATGAACAGCATATCCAAAGAAATGGGCCACACACTCATTCACTCATTCACAAACCTAGAATCATCGCTCACCTCACAGAAATGATCAATTGGACCTTTTTTTAAATACAAGTTTCTTTATCGATGATCTTCATATTTCTTATAACAAAGTCTGCCCTTAACCCTAGAACCCTAACCCAGGGTGATCCCCACCCGACCCACATGACGTCATTGTCACTGTGTGTGGTTCCCTTGCTTTCAGGGTTACCAGTCCTCCAGTAGCTTCATTGTTGTTATGGTAGGGGCATGATACACCGTCGCACTCTGCAGATGGGTCCCTGCTGTAGGCCTTGGTTTGGGCGTGCAAAGGTCGAACAGCAAAGTGAACATCGGGTTTTTACCACAGAAGAAGGGGAATGACAACCCCATCAGTGGTGGCCCAAAGAACCTGAGAGGACGTGGGAGGTTTTCGAAAGACATATGATGAATTTTTTTGTATGCGTGTTTCTTTTGTGAAACTAGCCAAAATTTTCCTGCTTTTAGTCACTGTTTTCATTACCCATTTTCCATAACAAAGTGATATGATTTTCAGTCCTTTGTAATGTTAACTCAAAGTATAAAGCCTAAAGTTAATTCATCTACATTTAGTTTATTAAAGCACTGTTTTTAGTATTTTTTTCCAAACTTACAATATCGGGTGTGAGACACCCGGGGTTAGTGAATGTGTTACTAAAATGTAAGGTTAGTGTTCTATGGTAGAACAGCCACATTCAGAAAAGGGGTTCTAAACACTGTCATGTTGTTTTCCTCTTACTGGTCATCAGACCAACTTGATCGCCTGTCAATTCGCGAGCCTCAGCAACTTCACCGTCTCATTTTTTTACACACTCATTTTCCCTGTCTTTAAAGTTTTTTTTTTTTTTTTTTTTTATGGTCTCCCACCTCCTCCTTCTAACTTCGGGCTCACATATACCATTATCACTCCCATTATTATACCCATTCTCTCCACATCACCGTAACATCTAAAGAGTCTGTTCAACCTAATCTTCAACAGACTTCTTTATCCCGCATCTCTCGAATAACATCATTTCATATCCAGTTCACTCTTTGCACTCCTCATACATTCCTCAGAAACCCCAGTTCCACTATTACTTGCCCTTAATTATTTGTTCTAATATCTTACCAGACTCTCACACCCATATATTACACCCATGCAGTCCTTTTGGAGCATCCACATTTACACCTCTGCTGTTAAGCAAGACCTTTATAGATCCAGTCACTTTCCGTCTCTCTTTAATTCTGATTAAGAGTGTGCACATTGAACTATTTCTGGTTGCTGCAGACCTGTACCAAAACTCCTTCACTGACTCAAGTCTCTCCATTTACGACCAGATAACACAGGTAGTCACTTTCCCTCTCATCAACAACGTTCATTCTACACTTATCCACATATACTATCAAAGAACAGTGCTGATAAATGTCAACAGAATTCTACACCAGTCTCTGAATCACCTTTAATGCTAAATTAATATCTGTTAAATGTGCTTACTTGGCGTCTAAGACGGTGTGATAAGGATGGATAGAATGGCCGCCTGGGAGGCATTGGAGCAAAGGTTCGTATTCAAAGTAGAGGTCCTTTTTTTTACCGATATTATTTTGTTTTTATAGTTGTTTTCGGGTACTTTCTGCTTTTGAATAACTATTTTCCTTCGGCTTCACCTTCCACTGACATCCCAATTCTTTATTACGCCCGAATTATATTAGCCCTTTGAATCCGGGCGATGTCATTATGGTATTTTTTCTGCCACCACAGGAACTCATTAAGTTTAAAGAAAAAACTCGTGTTGAAGGGGTAAGAGAAAGGTACATGTCTAACCACATAGATTTCGAAACTTCTAGCTTCATCTAAATAGGAGTCATCAGGAGACGACAAAAACAAAATGAAAAAGACGTACCCGAGCTTCTCTGTCAACCTCATCTCTCGTCATCGTGTTGAAGTGGTCGATTAACAACTATTGCTATCTTTAGTCATCTGAGAGTGAGTATGGAAGGGTGAGAGTGTTAATACTGTAAAGATTAACCCTGTCATGGCAGTAACAATGGTATTATATAGTCCCTCCTAGCGCCCAATGCTTTTATGTACTGAATATGCAAGCCTGAGAGTGTTAATATTGTAAGTATTAAACTTTACATGGTAGAAATAACTTCTGTATTCTATTCCTGCTATCTCGGTTTATACTCATGTGACCATGAATCATAGGGGCCTGAGAGTGTTGATAGCTCTATAAATTTGGTCCTTAAGACGGCGTGATCAAGACTGGTGGAATCGTGACCTGTGAGTCATAGGAGCCTGGTTTCAATGTTCTCCGCGCTGTCTTTTTATTATTATCTTTCTTTTAATTCTATTTTCTTCAGGTTTTTGCATTTGATTTTGTTTCAAGTTTTCCTTTCGTTGTTATGATACCTTTTGACTGATCGTGTTTATGGAATCTGTCTCGAACTCTTTCAGTACAAGAGATCATTTCTAAGGAAAATAAAGTAACCCGAAGTTTGGTTCTTAAGACGGCGTGATCAGGACTGGTGGAATCGTAGCCCATGAGTCAAAGGAGCCCGAGTTCACGCCATGAACGAAGCCGCCTTTTTTTTTTTTTTTTTTTTTGTCCCTACCATCTTTTGCTTCTAAGACCACTTTTTCCCTATGTTCCCTACTTCGGCTGATTTGTTTCTCGCCCACTGACATCCAAAATTCTTTCATATCGTTGATTTAAGTCAATGAAGCTGAGGTCGTTTGTGTGTGTGTGTGTGTGTGTGTGTGTGTGTGTGTGTGTGTGTGTTATTCTGCCGGGTGATAGATAATTTTAATGGGAATAATAAGGACGTCCTTGGGCTGAAACTGTTAGTCTGGCTCGAACCCTCTCAGTGCGAGAGACCTTTTCCAAGCTGAATAAAGTGATCTGAAGCAGCAAGAATAAAATACAAAAGGAGTCAACATAGCGAAGAATGGATGGATGGATGGATGTGTGAGTGAGAAGGGTTTGGATGTATTTTCTAATGAGGAGTAGGTGGATGGATGGATGGATGTCTGCGTGAGAAGAATTTGGTTGGATTGATAGATGACGGGTTGGTGAGTGGATGGATGGATGTGGTAGGAAGAAGGGGCTGGATAGACTGGTGGACGAGCGACAGATGGATGGATGGATGAATGTGTGAGTGAAAATGGTTTGGGTGCACTGGTGGATGAGGGAGTCATTGCATGGATGGAAGGATGTGTGAGAGAAAAGAGGCTGGATTGATTGATGGATCAGTGACAAGTGCTATTTTTTCACTAAAAAAATCCTTAGTTTTGTTGTGCGTGCTTTGCCTTCTTCCAACCAGAGCCGTGATTTTTTTTTTTTTATCTACTTCTGGCTCGTGATAGATCGTTTGTTGTCCATCTCCATTTTGATATCCTTGGACTGAACGGGTTAATGAAGTCTGTTTCTATCTAGTTCATTGCAAGAGATCATTTCTAAAGGAAATAAGATAACCAGAAGTTTGGTCCTTAAGACAGTGTGATCAGGACTGGTGGACTCGTAGCCCATAATAGGAACCCGAGTTCACATCATGTCACCTCCGTCTTTTTTTTTTTTTTTTTTTTTTTTTTTGAGGGGGGACTAGTATTTCTTCTACCTGTTACTTCTGTAACCACTTTTTCCCGCCTTTTTCCCAGTTCACTTTATTTTTCTCACCCACTGACAGTGCCGGATTTAGGCATAAGCTAAACAACCCACAGCTTAGGGCCTCACAGTCCGCAAGGGCCTCGCAAGATTGGGTCTATGAATGTGCGTGGATGTAGTACGATTGAGGCTAAAAGGGAGGAGACTGGGAGAATGTTTGTGAGAAGAAAGTTGGATGTGTTAGCTCTGAGTGAAACGAAGATGAAAGGGAAGGGTGAGTCTATGTTTGGAAGTGTGAAGGGAACATTGTCAGGTGTTGATTGAGGAAGGGCAAGAGAAGGTGTGGCCATGTTAGTGAGTCCGGAAGTACAGCATTGTGTGATTGAATGGAAAGAGGTGTCATCGAGACTGATGTGGGTGAAGGCGAAATTTGAACGGGAGTTGTGGGTGTTTGTGAGTGCATATGGGCCTGATAGTGAAAGGAATGAAGAAGAGAGGGAGTCTTTCTGGAATGATGTTGATGAGTGTCTGCAGAGTTTTGGAGCGAATGTGAATGTGGTAATGATGGGAGATCTGAATGCTAGAGTGGGAAATGTAGCAGTTGAAGGTGTAGTTGGTATGCATGGTGTGCCTGGAAGAAATGAAAATGGGGAACGAATGATAGGGATGTGTGTTGAGCGAGAGATGGTGATTGGAAATACGCTGTTTGAGAAGAAAGATATTTATAAGTATACATGGGTGAGACAGGAGGGTGGAAGGGTTGTTGATAGAGCTTTGATGGACTATGTGGTTGTGTCTAGGAATGTAATAAGAAGATTGTTGGATGTGAGAGTTCTGAGAGGGGAGGGTGGTGGTATGTCTGACCACTACCGGGTGGAGGGAAAGTTAAGAGTAGGTAAGAGATGGGTGAGAGCTAGGAGGGTTAGGTGTGGCAGGGAAGTTTTGAAAGTGAGTGAGTTGGATAAAAGAGAGAAAAAGATAGAGTATCAGGAGAAATTGAAAAATGAGTGGAACGCAGTGAAAGATCAGGAAAATGGCAGTGTGGAGGAGGAATGGCAGTTGTTTAAGAGTGCTGTGGTGGGGCATGCAGAAGAGGTGTGTGGTGTGAGACGTGTGGGTGGTGGTGTAAGAAAAGGAAGTGAATGGTGGTGCGAGGAAGTAAGTATGGCTGTGGCTGAGAAGAGACGTGCATATGAAGTGTGGCTGCAGAGGAAGGATGAGATATCATATGAAAGGTATAAGGAAAAGAGGAATGGGGCGAGAAGGGCTGTGCGTGATGCTAAAGTGGCAGGAGATGAGAGGTGGGGTAGGCGGCTGGCAGAGAATTTTCAACAGAATAAGAAAATGTTTTGGAAGGAGGTGAAAAGGGTGCGAAAGGGAGAGTCTGGGAAGGAAGAACGAGTAAAAGCAGAGGATGGAAGGATGTTAATTGAGATGGATGCAGTAAGGAAGAGATGGGCAGAGTATTTTGAAAGATTGTTAAATGTAGAGGAGGAAAGGGTGGCTGAGATTGTGGCGGATGGAAAGGAGCAAGGAATAAATGTGTTGGGAGAGTTGAATGATTCTTTGATCACGAAGGAGGAAGTGGAGAAGGCAGTAAAGGAGATGAAAACAGGGAAAGCTGCAGGTATGGATGGGTGTGCTGTGAAATGCCTGTAGGGTGGTGGAGTGACTATTGTTGACTAGTTAGTTAGATTGTTGAATGTGTGCTTTGTGAAAAGTATTGTGCCAATTGACTGGGCAAGTGCTTGTGTGGTCCCGTTGTATAAAATCAGGGGTGATAAGTATGAATGTACTAGCTTTAGGGGTATAAGTCTGTTGAGTGTTGTAGGCAAGGTTTATGGTAAAGTGTTAATTATGAGAGTTAGAGAGGGTACAGAGGGAGTGATTGATGATGAGCAGTGTGGCTTTAGAAGGGAGGGGATGCGTGGATCAAGTGTTTGCTGTGAGACAAGTGTGTGAAAAGTATTTAGCGAAAGGCAAGGATGTGTTTTGGGCATTCTTGGATTTAGAGAAAGCGTATGATGGAATTGATAGGGAGGCTTGGTGGACTGTTTTAAGATTGTATGGACTTGATGGTAGGTTACTAAAAAGGGGTGAAAAGTTTTTATGTAAATAGCAGAGCGTGTGTAAGAGTGGGAAATGCTGTGAGTGATTGGTTTCCCGTGAGAGTGGGGCTGCGACAGGGATGTGTGATGTCGCCTTGGTTGTTTAATATTTACATGGATGGTGTTGTAAGGGAGGTGAATTCAAGAGTTTTAGGTGGAAGTCTGAGTCTGGTGAATGTTGATGGTGGAGAGTGGAATCTGAAGCAGCTGTTGTTTGCAGATGATACTGCACTGGTGGCTGATTCAAAGGAGAGATTGAGACAGTTGGTAGAGGAGTTTGGAAGGGTGTGTGAAAGGAGGAAATTAAAAGTAAACGAGAATAAGAGTAAAGTGATGAAGTGTACGAGGTTGGTAGATGGTAGGGGGAGGAATATAGTATTGAATGGCGAGTTGCCTGAGGAGGTAGAGTGTTTTGAATATCTAGGGTCACATGTTGCTGTGGATGGAAGAATAGATGCAGAAGTGAAGTTTAAAATAAATGAAGTAGGAAAGGTGCTGGGAGGAATGAAAAAATTGTTTAGATGTCGTTCGCTTAGAATGGATGTAAAGAGAAGGCTGTATGAGGGTGTTGTGGTACGATTGCCTTATATGGGGCTGAAACATGGAATATGGGTGTAGCAGAGAGGAAAAGTTTGAATGTAATGGAGATGAGGTGTCTGAGGAGTATGTTTGGAGTGACGGATATGGATCGAGTGCGAAATGATGAAGTGCGAAGGAGAACTGGAGTTGTTTGCGGGATGGCTGGTAGAGTTGAGCAGAAAGGTGTTGCGATGGTTTGGGCATATGGAGAGAATGGATAATGAGCGATTCGTGAAAAAGATAAATAGATCTGATGTGAGGGGTGTAAGGCTGAGAAGAAGACCACAAATAGGATGGATGTACAGTGTGAAGAGAGCGCTGGATGCGAGAGGGATGTCTGTTGAGCAAGGAAGAGTGGCTGTGTGTGACAGAAATAAATGGAGAGAAATTTGTGAATGAATAAGTGATGACGCAGCCCTGAGGGGATATTCTCCCTCATTTGGTCTGATCAGCTAGTCAGGTCAGGTGCGGGTAAGGGGATGGGTCTGTTATGATGTGGCAGGGGTAAACCAGCTCTGCTGTCGGGCCCTGCTGCGGATGTTACTGATTGCATTGCGCAGTTGACCCTTGTGCGGTGTGGTGCGGTGAGGATCTGTCCGTTCTCCCCTTTGGGGCTAAGATGCGAATGAATGTGTTTGAATGGATGAGTAAATGGGGAGTGTGTCGTCCTGTCTCGGCGATCTCCCTTTCCTTGGGGGAAGCAGCCAAGGTATATAGATAGATAGATTTTTCTGTGTTCCGTGCGTTTTAAAATGGCTTGTGTAGCAATTTTTTTTTGTGTAGTTTTAAAATGGCTTTATCTGTAATTAATTTAAGTAATAATTCAAGCCTAAATTGTCCATGTTTTCAGGTTGACAATGAAGAGAACATTTTTGGAGCGAATATCAGAAAGGAAGAAGAAAGAAAGAAGGTCCTGTCTCCGTACACACCTTTGTGAGACCTTCAGGTGTAACTTTTTAACAAGGGGCCTCCAGGCTTTATATAGCTTAGGCCTCTAAATCCAGCACTGCCCACTGACATCCCAAACTCTTTTACGTCGTTGAATTAACCCCTTCAATTGCCAGTCGTGTGTGTGTGTGTGTGTGTGTGTGTGTGTGTGTGTGTGTGTGTGTGTGTGTTAGTCCGTTCGTCCATCCCTCCGTTCGTCCACTTCTTGCCTTTACTGGCAGTCTCCAGGTTTAAGTTTAGGTAATATGGATGCTGTATATTTTACTTCTCTCTCCCGATAACAATTCTACCCTATCTGAGATGATAATGATGGTGATGATGATGACGGTGATGATGATTATAACCAAGGAGGCGTCAGTAGCATAGTGTGTGGTGCAGAGATGGACGGTGAGGGTTAGGGTAAGGTTGAGGGTGAGGGTAAGGTTGAGGGTGAGGGTGAGATTAAGGGTGAGGGAGGGAGGTCTTCCAGTGTCACGATCACAGATCAGTTCCCGTCTGGATGGTGATTTATATTTTGAATCATCATTAAATTAATAGTTATTGAATCACAACAGTTTGGTATCCCTTTTTATACTTCATATTCCCTGTATTGACTAATCGGCAGGCAATGTCAGTAGTATCTATAAAGAAAATAATAATCATCAACTATCATCATTATATCATAATCGTCGTCTTCGTCGTCCTCGTCGTCAGTTAACATCAATTTTTTCCCAACTAAGTATAGAGTGAGGCAGGGTCCAGAATGCAAAGAAAGAGAAAACATGATAGCGAGAAAAGCATTTCCAGTTAAGTGGGACACACACACACACACACACACACACACACACACACACACACACACACACACACACACACACACACACACACACACAGCAATGAAGCTTCAAGAAATTCTGACTCATTCGAAGACATAGGAATCCCGTCTTTTTTTTTTTTTTTTTTTTTTTTGTAGGTGGGGGTTATTTTTCTCAACATCTCCTTTGTATATTACCATTCCGATAGTGTATCATTCGACTGTCAAGTTAAAAATGGGTGTCAAACCCTTGTAATGTTCTACACAATAGGTCGTTCATCAAGCCAACTCAATCCAGTCAGTTGCCAAGCCTCACCAGCCTCCATACCTCGCTTGCTCACACACTCATTTACCATTGTCTGTTCACTCTTTTCCTCAGCCTGCCACGCCTGCCACCTTCAGACACACTCACACGCACCGTTTTCATTGCCACATTTATCCCCGTTCTCGCCATACGACCATACCATCTAAGAACATTATCTTGAACCCCGTTGTTATCAGACTTGTTTACCTCACAACTTTCACAAACCACATTAATGACTATCCTCTCAACAGGAAGCCGTCAAAAATCTCCCTTCCACTACCTCTCATCTTGGCTTTGTTCTCATGCCACACCTGAGTGCTGCACCCATAACATTAAATATCAGATTAATGAATTACTGATGCTATGTTTAGTCATGTGAGAATGAGCATGGAAGGCTGTTAATTCTGTAAAAATTATCCCTTTCATAGCCGGGACACACGTAATATACAGTGTCACCTAGCGGTAGATGGTTATATTCAGTACGTAGGGAGTATGCCAGCATGAGAGTGTTAATAGTGTCAGCATTAGCCTTTCCATTGTAGCGATAACTTATGCATTATGTTCCCTCAATCCCAATTTTACATATCAAGCCGTGAGTCGTAGGAGCCTGAGAGTGTTGATAGCTCTTATTAAGTTTGGTACTTAAGACGGCTTGATCAGGACTGGTTGAATCATGGCCTGTGAGTTATAGGAGCCCGGGTTCACCATTGTGCGGCCCGTCTTTTTACTTTTATATTCATTTTGTATCCCAGTGGTATTTGCATCAGACTGTTTATTTTTTTGCCACCTATTCATTTCGTTATCATTTCTTTACTTAATATCCAAAATTCTATTAACCGTTTATGTCGGCCCGTGTTGCATAGGAGGTAGACGTGGGTCTTTCAGGCCCAAAAATATAAAATTCGGGAAAAATGTTTATTTTTCCTCTCTTCAATTACTGAAAATAGAATAGCATATCTAATGTTTCCGGAACACAAGCATGTAAGAAAATTAACTATTCTTTTCTCTTAATATTTTTAACAAATTTTTGAAAACAACTGTAGGAAAAACAGTAAATAAATGTTGGACTTCTATAAGAAAAAAAAAAAAAAATCTGACTGGTTGCTTGAGTGGTCCCAAAGCTTGGTATGGGATGGTGCCTCATAGTGTGAAGAGGGACTGCCAGACTCTGCATTCATATCTCCAGTCAGGGAGACCAAAATATCTCACACACCTCAGGTAAATGTGGGTCTCACATACCCAACACATACCCTTACACCACGGAAACGGAGAGAGAGCTTGGAGTAACTCCTGTCATAAATGACTTTGTGTCATAAAAGACTCTGTAGGTTCCTTTGTGGTTGAGTTATATATATATTTTAGATTTGTGGACGATCGGTTTTTATATCTTGGAGTAGCTTCCCATTTGTCATGTAGTGACAGGAGAGGTAAAGAATAGTAAGGGACTATTTTTATTTGTCTTGGAAATATTAACAAGTCTCTCACACAGAGCGTAAGTATAGAGTCCCGTCCCGCTATCTATCTCTCTGTCTCTCTCTCTCTCAAATTGCCAAGCCCTTCTCACTGTGACCTGTCTCTTCTGAGGCCTGTCTCCTTCTAAGCTTTCTTTCCTAAATTCTGGTGAAACAGGAGACGTATCACGTGTGTTCCTCGTGGATGGAAAGTTTAAGAAGCCTGTGTGTGAGTATGTGTGTATATGAGTGTGTATGGTTACTAGGTCTTTGTTCACGAGAGGACTGCTGACAGCTATCTGCATCATCTCCTTACTGGCCGCTGTCGTCAGCTTTCCTCAGTGTAACTTGCAAACTCATTTCCTTTTCCCAGGCTCGCAGAGGGCTGTCTATCTATCTATTTATCTATCTATCTATTATGATTTGTATTTATAATATGTAGTCCTGACATCTGCTCGGCCGCGCGAAAATGGCGTACCATCGACAGTTAATAGTCCTAATATATTAATACATACTATATACACATTATAATGAACTTATAAGCTAATTAAGTGAAATACATAATATTGTAAAAGTAACATAATTGTATGAATATTGTATACATATATTATTCATAGTAAATAGTGATTATTCAGTAATATTACATTTTAAACAAGTTGTATACATATTTGAATAAATGCATTAAAGTAAATTATTTAACTGTAATACAGTATGTACTTGGGTTATTATAGTGAAATGCATACATGCAAGAATAAAAAATAGTTTATAATGAAGATTATGGTAAGAGTTATTAATATTTCATTTAAAGATAATGGTACTGGTCTGCCATATATGGGTCATTCTTCTTTGTATTTTTTATATATATATATATATATAATTAATACTATATACAAAATATATACACTTCATTCAGGGTGGTTAACTGTGATGTTAACTCTCCCCCCACTAAATAATGACTCCAAATTAGCAATTCTTGAATGCATTCTGTGCATTGCGAACAGCAGTACTGCAACTACAATGCAGACGATTATAAAGACAGTAGGTGCTGGGCTATACACATAATATGGGTTGAACATACTCAAACTCAAATCTTCCCAGGGCTTCATTGTTTCATTGATCAGCTGCATAGTTTCAAACTTAGGTGAAGTCAGCTTAATACTTGTGCTCATGTTTAAGTTCATATCAGGCAGTGGGTGGAAATGTTTGTGTGTATGATTGAGAATGGCGTAGTGATTGATGGTGGATAAAGTAGACATGGCTGGTGTAAATACCGCACAGTAGTCTGGTGCTATGTATAATCCTGATGCTGATGTATGAGAAGGTGGTATATCTGGACAGACTATGTAAACTGATGTGTTATGAGGGAAATAAAAAAACTGTGAGTGTCCAATGCGTTGATGGTGTACAAGTTTATCTGGAGCTAAAGTGAAGTTGCAATGATGATGAATATTGTCATTTCTGATGATAGCCATTTCACAAAGGACTGTATCAGTAGGCTGAAACGTGAAAATGTACGCAGGACAAAGATGAACAGCATGTAAGGATGTGCGGCACTTTCGTTCAATCGTTGACTCACTTGCGAAAGTGACAGTGTCCCGTCAATTGGAGACCATGATGAGTTCGGTGTCTGTGTTGATGTTGATGATGACCAAAGTGTTGTTATTTTTATAGGGGAAGGGGTGTATTTGGTATACTGTGAACAGGTCTTCAGTGATGAATGGTACATGAACTACCACTGATGTTGGTGTTAGTGTTGCCTCTAAATACGGGTAATATTGCATAAATTCCCTACTGCGGAACAACGGCTTCAATTTATGTTTATGTATGCCTTGACTAACTATCTGACGTAGCTCATGAACTGTAAGTCATTTGTGATCTTGCCATCACCAGCATTCGAAATTCCTTGCATAAGTGCCATGAAACGATCTCTAGTGTTCTCTAATTGTAGTAGAATTGTGTCAATATGTTCTGTGATGATGGAGAAGTGCTGGAAAAGAGTAACGTTTCCCTCTAATTCATTTATTTTATCTACACTCTCGAGAGCTACGTTTTCTGCTTGTTTCAGATTTTTCACAATTGTCTTCATTGCTGAGTTATGTCCTGTGATGAATTTATCTTGGTATGTTAGTACCTGAGCTATCTTATTAAATTTGTTGTTTATTTCTTTAAGGTCATCCTCTGTAGCCAATCCAAAGATGTTCCCAAGAACTGCGCCGCCCAGGTCGAACAAACCGCGCTTTTGGCGAGTACGTGTGATGTTGTTCCTGTCGCTCAGTACCTCCGTTCCATAAGATGGGAGATCTTGGATCATGACGAGCATAGTTGACTTCGCCTGTTCTAGTTTCCATTTCGCTAACTTCACCATTTCATTCACTTCCTTGGTGTTATGTGCTTGTGAAACATAATTTCCTATCATGAAGTCCAGAGTTCGCATCGGCGTCGCAAGTCTTTCTAGATAAGTAGGTAAGTCATACAAGTAATCTAGACTTATTTCAGTACTCATGACGTCCTTAACGATTGTAGTCGTGGCCGTTGGAGCTATGAGGCATCCTTGTCGTACTATATGTTTGGGGTCTAGGTGCGCATATCCTCTTACTATGTAGAGGAGAATCCATAGCATAAGTCCCTTCATCGTAACCTACCGAAAAAAAAAAAATCTATTAATTTCCTATAATGCTGTGGTCGATGATAGTGATGATGTGCGTTACGGTTGATTGTTATTTCATTTATAGAAGGAGTTTAAATCGATATTTAATTCTCGTAAATGATGTACTGTAGATTTTATTGGAATAGTTGCACCTATGTTCGATTGTTTGGTATATGACCTTAATTTCTTTTTGTAATCATTGTTGTGTTCTTGCTTGGTTTCTTGAGGTACGTTCACCTGTTCGGTTGTATCCGAGGCTGAATAATTATGTGATAATTCCCTTGAAACTCGTTTTAAATGGTCAATATGAACTTGTTTCTCCTTGCCACTTGAAAGTGACTTAATTAAAACTTTGTTTGCTTTTATGTTAATTACTCTGTATGGGCCCTCAAATTTTGGGGATAATTTATTGTCTCTCGTATGAATGACTCCGTTAACAATGTCTCCTAAGCTGATAGGTGAATCTTTTGCCTTCTTGTTAAATGCCTCCGTCATTTCTTCCTTGGACATCGTTAATTGTTTTTTGACTCTTTTGTGAATGTCCTGGAATTCACGTAAACGGAGTTTAGAGTAATCATCGTAATTGTATATAGGCATGCTGTCACCTTCTAGGAGGTCATATGGTAATTTTTTATCTGTGCCATATATAATGAAATGTGGTGTGTCACCGATGGATTTATTTATAGACCCATTAATTGAGGCCTCTACTCTGGGAATCCAATCATCCCAGCTTGCATAATTTTCACTGAGAATGTGTCGTAGCACATCTAATACCTTTTTATTTTGTCTCTCTACCAACCCATTCGATGCTGGGTGATAGGCCAAAACGTTAACCTTTTTGATGTTGTATTGTTTACATATTTCTTGTAAGATCTCAGAATTAAATTCTCCTCCATTATCACTTATTAATACCTTTGGGGTAGTAAAGCGACATATTACATTATCTGTTATTGCCTTTGCTACTGTCTCTGCTGTCTTATCTTTAATTGGAGCTAAAATGACATAACGGGAAAAATGATCCGTTGCTACGAATAAGTATAGGTTGTTATTGTATGATAATGGCATCTTGAGTAAATCAACAGCGACAACGTCCCATGGTTGATGTGGTACAGGGTAATTACCCATCGGTGCAGGTGTGATTGGGTATCCTTTGTGTTTCGCACATGATTCGCATCTGTCTATATGATTGTTTATATCTTTTCGTAATGAAGGCCAGTAATATAATAGCTGGGCTTGGTTGAATGTCTTATCCTTTCCAGGATGTCCTGCATGTGGGCTGTCGTGTATCAATCGTAATACTTGGGGTATCATGTCATTAGGTACTACCAACTGGTTAGTATTTCTTTGTCGTTTTGGTTGTTTGGAGTTAATTTTGTATAATGTATTATTGACCATTGTGAATTGTTGAAGTGGGACATGCAGTTTGGGTAATTGTATGTCATCTCCACTTTCTAACTTGTATATTACTTTAGACCATATTGGGTCAAGTCTTTGTGCCTTTGCGATATCCTCGTGGTTTGGGATATTTCCTTTGAGATCTAACGCCGCGACCTGAATTG